>NC_082640.1:106222716-106529216 GCF_028023285.1 Balaenoptera ricei
AAACAACAAGGTCCTACTATATAGCATGGAGAACTATATTCTGTATCCTATGATAAACCATAATGGAAAAGAATATTACAAAAAAGAATGTATTATATATAACTGAATCACTTTGTTGTACAGCAGAAATTAACACAACATTGTAAATCAACTATACTTCAATTTAAAAAAATGTGTTTGAAAGTATTAGAGAGCTACTAAGGTGGTGGGAAATTGTGGACCAAGATCCAAGAGAGAGGTGAGCCCAGAGGGGTAAGCCCAGCATTTAGCACTGCCTTTCCCCTCTAAGCAATTGCCAGTCTAAAAAATAATGGCTGAAAGCCTAAATAAGCTTTTAACAGATTCACAGACTAGGGGAACAAAAATCAGAGAAGGAGCCCTGGTAGATAGATAGATAGATAGATAACCAGATACAGAAATATAGATGTAAATGTGTATCTCCATATGCATATAGATACATATATTCCTGAGTCTGTCCACTGAGAAGGTCTGTGAGCAACACCTCAATAATAGTGAAGCACTTACTGCCCAGATCTTGATCTCTAAGTACCATCCTCCACTAATAGGTACTACAGCTTAGTGGAGAAATGGCAGGTTACAGGGAAAGTACAAGATGAGCCTGGAACATCTGTTGTGCCAGAAAGTAAAAAAGTGTTCAAAAATTGATGGGGACATGTCAAAGGCACAGAAGGTAGTGTGAAGGGGCTCACACTGGCCAAATCTGGGACAATAGAGTATCAAAATAAATGATGATAAGGTGTCATAACTCTTTGAAAAATCATGAGTCCACACTTAACATAATGAAATAAATAATAAACAAATGTGGGGAAGAGAAAGCTTCACCATGAGTCCACACTTAACATAATGAAATAAATAATAAACAAATATGGGGAAGAGAAAGCTTCACTTTATGGTGGAATGTCAACAATGTAGAAAGGGATGTTAAAACCAGTGGGGGAAAGTCCAATGACTTTGATGAATGAATTACTAAATGGTAGTATACCACCACCACCACCACCACCAACAACAACAACAGAAGGACAATATTGGGGAAGCCAAACTACTTGAGTTTCTACTGACCAAGAACAGGACAATGGGAACATCAATAAAGATAATGATGTGTAAAGGATTAAAACATGTCAAATATGTTAAATCCAGGAGCTCCTGGATTTAAAAAATACTCAAAAAAATCTCATTGACTGCTTCTGAAGGATTCTAGAAACCACCTCACTATTTTGAAAACTGATAAGTGAAATGAAAGTATCAAGCATTTATCTTGCCTGTCCTGTATGACCTAGCAACCAAATAGTTGCTGAGAGAACTTCCCTTTTATGGAGAATCTCACTTCATAAATGCAGAAGGAACAAAGGAGTTAGAAAAGCATAATTCTGCAGCCCCTAATGAATTAATGGTACCAGACAGAACACTGTTGGCTGATAATATCACAAAAAGATAGAAAAACAACCACACATTACACATCTCCTAGCAGAAGCGTAACCCACCACCCATGAATTCATCTCACCAAAAACAAACAGCAAGACAAAACCCTGCATCTGACCAAGACTCTTGACTCAATTTCCAATTTACAGAAAATACCAAGAATAATATATACTGGGAGATGTTATATCACCACAGAGAATTGATCAGTAAAATCCAGACTGTGGAAAACTACGAAACAACCTCATTTCTTCAACGAAAAATTGCAAGGCAGAAAAAAGAAAAGAAATTAAAAGAGACTTAAGAGACATATCAACTAATCACAACATATGGACTTTATTTGGGTCCTGATTCAAACAAGCAAACTTAAAATTATGAGACAAACAAGAAGATATGAACATCAACTTGGATATTTGTTGGTATTAAGGAATTACTATTAACAGTTTTTAACTGTTTGTGATAATGGTATTACTTATATTTTTATAGGAGTCCTTATCTTTTAGAGACACATACTGAAATGTTTACAGATGAAATGATACAGATTCAACACAATCCTTTTAGAATTTTCTTTAGAATACTTGATGTGAGGGAGGAAGTTAAGGTATATATAGGTAAGATTAGCTCTGAGCTGAAAATTGTTGAAGATGGGTATTTTGTATATTGAATGTTTATCTTATTCTTCTTATTCCATCTACTTCGTATAGGTTTGAAATTTTTCATAAGAAAACTTTTTTTTCAAAATTAGCGTGCTGTCTCAAATACAAGGCCTCCACGTATGCTGTTCATGGGGCACCAACCAGGCTAAGAGGACAAATGGGGACAGAAGTCCAGCCCTGGCCTTTCTTGCCAAGCCATTTGCCTTGGAGGGCAGGGGTATCAGCAGGAAGAAGGAACGTGTATTTTTTTAATGTTTCACTTAGAAGCCATTTTGTATTCATAATGAGAAATCATCTTTTTTTTTTTTTTGGTCGCACTGCACCACACGTGGGATCTTAGTTCCCCAACCAGGGATCTAACAGGCGCCCCCTGCATTGGAAGGGCAAAGTCTTATTAACCACTGGACCACCAGGGAAGTCCTGATAAACCATCCTTTTAAAAATTTGCATAAAGGCGACTATCAGAGGGCTCTTGTTGGGGGTTGCATTCAAGAGCTAGGATCACTGAGGATAACCTCGAATTTGGAGAACTGCAATGGAGCTATAAGAGCAGCTCAGATACCACCAGCAGAAGCAGGGAAAACGAGATTAGAGAGAACAGCACCAACCCCAGTTTTCCAGGTAGCAGCAGCTGCATCAGGAGGAAAAGGGGACCTAGTTTGCACAAACTCATGGCCACTAGGAGGTGCAGAAGACTCACTGCAGCCTCAGTGACAGGAGGAGATAAAAGGCATTTAGTTCCAGTAAGTGCTTTGGATGAGGCTCAAAGCATCCACCTTGCAATTATCTTCAAGCCTGTGTCCCTAAGGTGGGGGTTAGCCTCAGGAAACACAGGCCTACAGAACACAAGCGCACACACCACCCTGCCCCAAAGCGTTCAGAAATTCTTACAGCCCCAGGATGCTGGCTAATATCCCACCAGTGACTATTCATTGATTCTGGCCAGCTCTGTGAACCTGCATATCCCGAGGTTATTAGGCAACTAAACATGAGGAGTCCCTTTCAAAATGGTGATTGGCTTTGCTTCAGTCACTAGGATTTCCATGGCTAAAAAATATATTTAAATTGCAGGTGATCAGCTGCTTGGAAGGCAGCCTCATCACGTTGCAGCACACGCAGCGTCCTTCTCGCCGCCCCCGCTCCCACTCAAGCACAGCCCGCGGCCTCCCACACGTTCCCACGCCGCGCGTGCACAGAGAGAAGAAATGCCGGTTCTCAGACGAGCCGCATGGGGAGCCTGACTCCTGGGTTTCCTCCCTGGTGATTTCCCGACTTGGCTTCTGCAGGAAGCAGAGAGCTGCTTTTCTCCCAGAGGAGGCCAAATGTCATAAGAGAGGAAAAGGCTGCTGGCAACAAAGGGGCCCCCGAATGAGAGAGCAGGGGAAAGGTTGGACCTAAGATCCTGCACAGATCATTTTACCGGAATGGAGAGAGAAAAATGAAGGTTTTTCTAAAGCTGATTCATGGACTCCAGACCCTTCTTGTCCTGATGCCTCTGCATTCCTTCCTGGATTCTGCCCCCCGCCCCCGTATATCCCTTCATTGCTAGTTCTGGAAATCAGTGATAGGTTACATGGTGCTCATCCCATGCTGTCACCTAGCAACGTGATGTTCATAAATAGCCACAATCAGCTCTTCTCCAAAAACGGCTAAAACTTCTTTTAAAGACATCAGGAAAAATGCTTAGCTCTTTCCGAGCTGGTGTGAAATAGTCCCTTGTCTCAGCCCTCCTATTCCCAGTCTTCCTCTTCCCATTCTCAGTTTGACCTCCCAGCATGTTTACTGTTTATACTGTCCTTTTTTTTCAAATGCACATTTCCTTCTACAGGGTCACATAACATCTGTTCATGTAAAAGCCTCCCAGTAGTTCTGTGGACTTTATTCGGCTCAAAAACAACCCCAAAGCCAAAAACATTCCTGCTTAATCCGCATCCCTTGCACTTTAGAATAATTCAAACTAAAAGTCGTAGAATACTAAGGCTGAGAAAGAACTACTTCAGGTAAGTTAAGACCTTGCTAATCAGAAAAAAGTTTTACACTTTTATTTTAAAGTTTAAATATACAAGAACAAAAAGTGTCCCTTTAACTAGACCAACATCTAGCGAACATTAATTAACTCAAAAATCCAACATACATATTTCGGTCATCTACTATAGTTCAAATACTGTTCTGGGTGATGACACAAAGATGAATAAGGTCATGTCATTGAAGGGTTCACAAGGTAGTGGGAAATGGTAGGAAATTCTCATTGCAAATGGACTAAACAGCATTCAGGACAAGCCCCAGACTTTGAAGTGTTACCACTACAATTGTAGTTGTTAAAGACGGAGAGTCACAGATGAACAACCTTCATGTAGAAATCATGAGGACCGAGCAAAATGCCAGCATTTTATGGTAGAATTGAGTCTCAGGGTCGTGGCTGGAGCAAGGGGACGCATGCTGGTGCCATGCACTGTACTGTGATGGGAGAACTGTGAAGTTTAGGGGGGAGAGGAGTCTTATTTGGGTTGTGTTAAGTTTGAGATGTCTAGTAGGTGTCCATTTCCATCAGTCAGGCAGAAGGCAGACACACACTCAAACTGGAGCACTGAGGAGAGTTGACTAAAGGGACAATTATAAGAGCAGGGGCAAGGAGACCAACAAGTGGTGGGGAAGCTCCCTGGACAAGCCACAGCACAGATAGTGACTGTGACCTGCTCCAGAACTAACAGGACAAGGGGAGGAAGGGCAGGCTTATCAGAAGCCAGAAAAGATAGTGGTAGCTGGTGAGCAGGCAAAGAGGAAGACAAGGCCATGCCTGTCCCACCTCCTCTCCTTCCTATCTATCGCTGATGCCTCCCATTGGGAAAGACAGCTTGGTGATGCTGTGCATAATGGTCAGCTTTGCAGGGCTCAGTACAGATGGGAGGAGAGTGAAGCTGGAAGGGGAAATGGAAAATATCCAGCACCACGTCCAAATGGAGAGGTTAAGAACATTTTTTTTTTTTTTTTTTTGGTTATGCAAGTCTGGGAGTTAGGGGAGAGGTTGAAATCAGAGATACAAATTTGAGAGCCCTTCAGTTAACAGATGGTAATTAGAGCCATGTTTCCGGCTGAGATCACTCAGAGACTATAAAAGGGCCAAGGGCCAAGCCCAGGGACACAATTTAGTCACTTAGCAGAGGAGGAGGAGCTAGCAAAGGAGCCTGAAAAGGAGAACCAAGAGTCTACTCCTTTCTGCAAAAACCAGAAAGGAGTATTTCTAGAGCTAAAGGAAAAAAGTTTCAAGAAAGAAGGAAGGGTCGGTCTAGTGTCCTGAATGAAGCTGAGAGGTTGAGAAGGAGTCTCTTTCGTATAGAGATACAAGGACAAGAAATACCAAGCACAAATGTAATCATTCTGTTGAATAAGCAGGACTTTAAAGGTACAGCAAAAACAAACTTTAATCTCTTTCTCACAGTTGCCTTAATAATTCTTTTGAGTGGGCTGATTTTGTTTCACCAACATAGATACAATTTAAGCCAGGCCCATGATTTTTCTGGTCACTCTCAGATTAATGACTTATTCATGGCTTCCTGAATTTTCTTTCTGTTGGTTTTCAGACCTGGAAGGGCCCTTAGAGCTCAGGGACCAATGGGTGGGTGCCCTCTGTCCATGTAGGACCTCCATACACAAGCATGCAGAACCACTCCTGGGCACCAGGGGACACAGGTGTGTCTTATCTCATCTACAGCACTTCTCATTTCCCTCCCAGTGTTCACTCTGCACTCGAGTTACCTGCAATGCCAAGTATGAAATGATCTCAGTGCCCCTCTAGGTGGTTATTGTCTACAAGGAAAACAGATCTAATAACTTGGAGTGTTCTGGTCTGGGGGTACTTGGCCTCAGGGGAGGACCAGGGGAAGAGGGCAATGCTTAATACTATTCATTTATTTCAAGAATATTTATTGAGCTCTCACTTTGCTAGGTGCTAGAAATTCAAATGATGAACAAAAATAAACACAGCTCCCGATCTCATGGGAATTACAGTTTATGATTTATCAAACAATTGCGCAAATAAATGTCAAGTGCGTGCAGGAAGCCATGAGAGAGCGTAACCAGTCAGGGAGTCCGGGGAAAGCTTTCCTGAGGAAATGATGCCAGGGCTTCTTGAAAGATGAATAGGAATTCATCAGGGGAGGAGACTTGTGGGAGCTGTCAGGTTTAGGAATGCCTGAGCAAAGGCCTTGTGGCAAGAGGGAGCTTGGACTGAAAGAAAGCCTGAATGTCTGGAGCCCTAGAGGCCAAGGGGGCTGTAGAGTGCACATGGCAGTATTAAGGGGCTGTGCTTTTGTCCTAGGGCCAATGGGGAGCCATGGAAGGGATCTGAGCAGGAGAGGCCCTCCATATGATTTGAAGAGTAGGGAAGGGACTGAGGGAGATGGGCCAGGGCACAGATGGATATGGGTGGAACAGACTAATGGTGACAAGAGGCAATGGCAGCTTGGACCAAGGAGGTGGTGCTGAGCAGCGGCCCTGGTAGTGGGAATGCAGGAGAGGGTGGGTCCAGAAGAGCGCTGAGTTTCTAGCTTGCAGATTGGTCAGATGGTGATGATGATCACTGATTCATGAAGCAAACAAAGGGCAGAAGACCATAAACAATGTGAGGATCTTTCTGTTCTTTCTACCATCTCTCAATAGAACCTGCTTTCAGCCATTTCTCTCCTTTGTGGACTCTCATTAGTATAAAATAATCACCAATTCTGTTAAGCAGATAGCAAGCTACTGAATGCAGTGTTTCACTCTTCAACGTGGGCCGCACTTCTCACAAAATGCATAGACATTTCCAAAGCACATTCACATCCAGCATTTTATTTTATCCTCACCAAAATCTCATCAGTTCCCCTACTCATCCTTATTTAAAGATCGGCGCTTTCACAATCTTGATCCAATTGTGGTGTGTATTTCTGGGCACATCATCAAAAACCTGCAGCTGCTAAATCCATTATGAAATCTTAGAATCTCAGAGGTTTAAGGGAACATTAGCTCTCAGTTACTTCTAAACCACTCATTTTGCTGAGGCTCAAAGAGCTAGCTAGAGGCAGAGTCAGGGTTATAGTCAAATAAAACAAACACATAACAAGTAATACTCCCAATCACTGATAGTTACATTATTACTTTCTTACAGGGTTTTTATACATGGAAAACTCAAGACTCCCCTAAATGTGTCCCCATCACGCTTGCGGGACAACCCAGTTCTGCTGACAAGCAGTCCTCATCAATCAGCGAAGGGTGTTGTGCTCCATACTACGTGCTAGACTTTCTCAACTGCCTTCTCTCAGAAAGCTGCCCCAGCTCTGACAGAGGCCCCCAAAGCGGGAGACGGTGAATCAGAAATGCCTGTTCTAGCAGAGGCCCAGGGTAGTTCTTTGAAGGCGCACTAGGGTATTGTCAGTTGGGTGGTTGCCTGGAACTCACTGGTTGGGGGATTTGAGGACAAGAAGACTGCTAAAGGGAGAGGAGATGATGAGTGGTGTGGTGGTACTCAAATAAACAAACCAGCAAGCAAACCAAGCTTCACATATATAAAATCAACCCCCAAACTTTTCTGTGACTCTTTTACCCTTCAAGCTTGCTCTTGATGTTTATTTGAATTTGATTTGTTCTGCAGGAAAATGCTGGAGGCAAGAAATGAGAGGTTTCCAAACAGAGGGTTTGCCCCAAACTTAAATCCAGTCCCTCACCCTCAGGACTGCCTCTGTCTTGGGTCATTCTTCAACAAACGTCCCTTAAGAACTCTCAGTGCTAGGCGTTGTGCGAGGGTCTGGGGACTTGATACAAACATGGAAAAGATACTCTCCCTGTGCTTAAGGGGATGGCAGTCTAGCAGGGGACAAAGACTCAGAAATAGATATCACCATACAAAGATAAGTGCTGGAGAAGGTACTAGGAAAGATTGTTGGGGAATGTTGGGGGAACCATCACAAAGGAGATGACGTTAAGTTTTGAGGAGTACATATAATTTGAAAGGCAGCCAAGGGCATTCCAGGAAGAGGAAAAAGAGTGTGCAAAGGGCATAGAAACATGGAAGTGCTAGGGAGAAATTGTCAGGTGACGGCAGGAGATAAGGGGCCAGAAGCAATCCACTGCAATGTAGTCTATATATGCTCAGGGTCTTGGCACATAGTAGAAGCTCATTTTGCTACAGTCACACTGAGGAACAAGAAACTTCAAATTCTCAGTGGTTTGCAACAATGAAGGTGATTTGTCATTCATGTTACATATCAGCAATGAACCAGCTGGGGTTCAGCAGCTTTGTGGCTCTGAGGTTCTACCCCAGGTTGCAGGTGGACTGTGTGCAAACTCCACATCTCCCCATTCTAGGACTCAGGTAGACCAGCAGCCCCTCTAGGAGATGCACTATTCTCATGGCAGAGGGCATATCTCTAAAAGCTTCTGTTTAGAACCCACACTCACATCTCCATTGGCCCAAGCAAGCCAGGTGGCCAAGCCGAACAAAGAAATGGGGAAAAATACTCAGCCAATAGGAAGGCAATAACAAGGATGATGATGTAAAATTCTCTTCCAGGGGAGGGAACAGATGATTGGAAATGATACCACAATGATTATATACCACAAAGAAGAGGCTATTGTAGTAACAAAAAGTAATGGCAGTGGTTCAGTTACCTACTGCTGCATAACAAATCATCCCCAAATGTAGTGGTTTAGCCACAACAGTCATTTTAGTATTGCTCATGGTTTCTGTGGGTCTAGAATTCAAGAAGGGCTCAGTTGGACGGTTCTGGTTTGGGAGTTTATAATGCACTTGCAATGGGAGTTTGGGGATGGAGGGATGGCTGGGACGGGAGACTGGATCTGTGCTCTCCCATGGACTCTCCATGTCAGTTGGTTTGTGCATTCTCACAACATGGTGACTCCAGGGCACCCAGACTGCTTATATGATAACTGAAGGCTTCCAAGTTGAGTATTCCAGTCAACAGTACAAAAGCTGCATCATCTTTTTTGATCTAGCTTGGGGAATCACACCAGAGTAGAGATCAACAAACTTTCTCTATAAAGGCCCAGAGAGTAAATGTTTTAGGCTTTGTGAGCCATACGGTCTCCACCACAACTACTCATAACCACTCAACTTGGCCATTGTAGCATGAAAGCAGCTACAGTCAATTAAATGAGCATGGCTATGTTCCAAGAACACTTAATTTATGGACAATGAAATCTGAATTTCACATAATTTTCACGTGTTGTGAAATATTATTCTCTTGATTTTTTTTCAACCATTTAAAAATGTAAAGAACACTCTTAGCTTGCAGGCTGTATAAGAACAGGCATCAGGACAGACTTGCACAGGCTATGGTTTACCAACCCCTGCTCTACCAGAGAGATATCCAGTTGGGTATGTCCACTGGCAGTCGGAAACACAAGTTTTATACTCATGAGAAATGTCTGAGCCAGAGTTATAGAGTTGGGTGTCAGCTGAACAAGGGTGTCAGCTGAAGCCCCCCCAAACCAATGGGATTTCCCCAGAAATTGGCACTGAGTGGGAAGTCAAGTTATCTCAGGGTGGAATCTTTGGGACTACAGCAATCAAGGGGTGATTTGAGGAGCCAATGAAGAAAAGCCAGAGGAGGACCAGAGCCCAGACCCCGTTTCACCTTTTACCTCCACTCTAAATTTCAATCTTCTTGTCCTCACCTCCCTTCCCTTTTCCCAACCCTAATCCCCACCCCCAGGCACTACTCTCAAAGTTAGAGGTAGAGAACAAGGCATATAACACTTGAAATTGGAGATTTTTTCACCTTCCTTTCCATCCATTCATTCATGCACAAAACAAAATAACTTTATTTGTGAAATCGTATGTCATTTAAATACTAGGTGGCATTACTGCATTTTAAAGATTTTCTTAAAGAAAGCTGGCATAATAGATTTTTATGAACCATAATAATTTACCAAATAGAGAAACAGACCAACAAATTTAACCATATGGTTAGTATTTGAAAACATTATTATCTGCGTCTTACTGACTGAGAAGGAAAATAAATTTCTCTAAAGGAGGCACTAAATTGAAGCCTTTTGGAAAGAGACTGAAAGTTGCTTAACTACATTTTCTCCACTTCTTTAGTCTTTCAAGCATCTGTTTAGAATTTCTTCAGAGAAGAGACCCTAACCCTGGGTAAATAATTGAAGTAATGAATGTATTTTTTATTCAATGTTGGCGGGCAGGGAATGATAGATCTCTTGGCACATGAAAGGTCTATGCAGGACACGCAATAATATTCTATGAGCAAGGTATTAGAAGTGAGTTCAGATAATTTTGTGAATTGAGGCCAGGTTAAAAGTGACAGAAAAGCAGAAGTAGCAGTGTCATGATGCAGCTCAAAAGAAGAAAGGCAAAAGCAGCCCAATCACATGACAAGCTCTGAGAGGACAGATTTCTAACCGCGGTGAGGTGGGAACGTGTGGGTTGGTGGGGGGACCCTCAGGGACCTTTCTGTGATTCATTTATACAGTTTCCACATAGCCAATCATTCACTTATTTAGCAAATACTGAGCGAATTTCTAAGCAGAGATACAAGTCAAAATGAAGAGTACTCCGTGGGGCTGAAGTATAAACAACATTTAAATAGCATTCAGTCTTTGCCCAGTGGAAATTATACTTTGTTAGTGAAGATTCCACATGTGCTTGAAAGGATGGCTCTGGATTGCAAACATAAAATTTTCTTTTGACCCCCCTTCCTTTGAGATTGGTGAAGCTAGAAGCCCAGCCTAAGGAAACTGTAATTTCAAAGCCCTTTGCTTGTGGTGCCCACAGCCAAGGATCAGGAGGTTGGCACCTTTATTTAAGAAAACAACTTAATGAGTGTTTCTGTTTTGCAAATTAGGTCCTGGGGCCCAGTCTGGAGAACTAGTTTCCAGTCTAATAATGTAAGGCTATCTCCTTGAAGGATAGGGGAAATCTTTGCATAATTCTGTTCTGCTATTTCAGAGGTTACCTTAGAATTTGTAGTATAAATATTTATCAGTCTGTCTTCATGTGATAACATTTCACATACAATCTAAGGACTTTGTAATTCCATTTCTCTCCTCCTAGCTTTTGTGCTATTGTCATACATTTTATTTCTACATCTGTTATATACCACACACTACATTGTTTTTATTATTAGTTACACCGTCAATATTCTTGTAAAAAGAATTAAATATGAGTAAAGCATTTATTTGATCATGTAGTTACTACTTCTGGTGCTCTTCATTCCTTTGTTTATACCCAGATTTCCATCTGGTATCATTTTCATTCTGGCTGAAAGACTTTTTGCATTTATTACAGTGTAGGTCTGCTAGTAATGAATTCTTTCAGCTTTCATATAACTGAACCGTCTTTATTTCAGCTTTGCTTTTGAAATATATTTTTGTTGGCTATAGAATGCTGATCTTGTTTATTTGTCCTTTGTTTATTTGATCCAATTTTGCCAAAAGTTTATCGACTTTATTAGCTTTTTCAAAACCAACTTTTGGCTCTATTGATCTTCTATATTGCATGTTTTCTAGTTTATTAAATTCCAACCTTATATTCTGTAAAAATTTTAATAAACAGAAACCTCAGTTAAAGAGAGTCAGGAGACCAGAAGGGGGCACTCTCATGTCCTGTGGTGAGAGCAGAGCCCAACAAGAAGAATGAACCCTCTTCTTTCCGGGCAAGGACTCAGCCAATGAAAAGGCATGGACTCTATCTCTCTCAACTTCCTTTTCCTCTCTGTAACATTGTTCTCCTTCCCTTGCCATGCAGGACATGCATGTGGCCAACCATGGTTCCAGATCCTGAATTACAATTCTCGGCCGATCCCAAATAAACTCATTTTTGCTGGAGAAATATCTGGCAGTCTATTTATCTCAGGTCAACTCTTCTTCTTTTCTTCCTTTATAAACTTTCTTCATCTTTATTACACTATTATTTTTCTAACTTTTCATATTGGCTTTTTAGTAGCTCATTAGTTTTAAAACTTTCATCTTTTCTAATATTAGAATTTAAAGCTATAAATTCCTCTCCAAGTATTGCTTTAGCTGCATCTTTCATGCTTTGATATTTGTTATTTTAATTTTTGTTCTGGTCTAAAGAATCTTAAATTTTTATTTTAAGTAACCACAAGCTATTTAGAAGTGTGATTCTAATGTTCCTTATATATATTTTTTCTAATTATCTTTCTGTTTCCTAACTTCATTGAGATCAGAGATCTGTTTTTGACCAAATTTGTTTTCTGGCCCAATGTATAGTCAATTTTTATAAATTTTCTAAGTGTGTTTGAAAACAAAGTATGTTCTGCAATTTGGGGGTACAATATGTATTCATTAGATGAAGCTTATTTATTATGTAATTAATCCTATGAGCCCCATAAAAGGTCAGGGCAAAATAATTTATATACCAATTTTACATCTCTAAACCTGATTGCTCCTCAAAACTATATTCATATATTTAAGTCCCTAGTCAATTTCTCCACTGCAAATAGTCACTGCAAATGTGATATAGCCTCCCCATCCCCACCCCCAAGACTTGCTCCTTTCCCAGGCTTGTCTATATCAACATTTCTCCAGATTTAAGCCCCCAAATTATTCTCTTATACTGATTCTCTTCTCCCACCCACCCCATTTAATCCATTAGGAAATCCTTTTGATGTCTCCTCCAAAACATATGTAAATTTTGTCCACTTCTTTTCATCCTTGTTACCTCCACCCTGATCCAAACAAGAATAACTAAAGCAGAAACTAACACACCATTGTAAGGCAGTTATACTCCAATAAAGATGTTAAAAAAAAAAAAAAAAGAATAACTCACAAAGACTAACAGTCTCCCAGTTGGCCTTCCTCCTTTCTGTTTTGCCTCCCTCCTCCCCAATCAGTTCTCCGTACAGTTCTCAGAGTAATCTTTTAGAATTGTAAATTATAAAATGTCATCCCCCACTTAAAACCCTTCAATTATTTCCTCTCATACTTAAAATAAAATAGAAACTCCTTACCTTGGTTTAAAAAGCCTACGTGATCTGGCTTCTGACATTCTCCCCATGCTCACTCTGTTCCTGTTCTGCTCTTCTAGCTCATCCTGTAACCCATAAAGCTTGTTCCCAGCTCAGGGCCTGCATTAGACAGGATGGGGATAGGTTATGCTACTGTAAGACACAATCCCCAAATCACACAAAGTAACCCGAGGGGCTAGGTCATTCTCTAAGACAACTGTTGTCCATGAGAAGACTCAATAATTCAGGCTGCCTCAGTCTTGAGGTTCTACCATCTCAATATGTGGCCTTACCCATGATTGTTATGGTAGAGGAAGAGGGTACTAGAGGGTCTTCTATCAGCCTGGAAATTATTTATATCACTTCGTCTCACAGTCTGTTTTCCAGAACTTGTCCATAAGCCCACCCACCTGCAAGATAGTGGGGAAGTGTGTACTCCTGTGTGCCAAGAAGAAACAAGTCAGATATGAATACCAGTCTCTACCACAGGACTGTTCCCTCTTCCTGGGATGCACTTTCCTCTAATTTTCACATGGCTGGCTCCCTATTGACACTTGGATTTCATCTCAAAAGCCACTTTCTGAGGCTGTCATTGGTCACCCAGGTATACAACTTTTAACTCTCTGATTTAGTTGTTTATTGAATACACTCTCCCCGACCTAGAATATAGGCTCCATGAAAGCTGGTAACTTGTCTGTCTTGCTCATCCTGGAATCGCCTTAATAAATATTTGTTGAGTAATTTAATAATTACTCAAAAATGTAAATCTGATCATGGTATCCTCCTCCCGTTAATGGATTTTTATAATCATCAGGATAAAGTTTAAACTTTCTGGTAAGACATATGAGTCTTCATAATATAATGCCTGATTACCTTTCGTTCATCCCCAGGGACTGCCACTGGGGATATGGCAGTAAACTTAGAATCTTCAGCTTCATATCTTGGCGTGACTCTTTCCTGTACTCAGTGTTAGACAAAGCCACATAAACAACCTAAGACAGCTAACAAAGTTCTGCTTCTTCAGATAGATACTCTTTAAAGTTTAGGATTTATTTAGTGAGGATGGGGACAGATTAATGGTCTACTGATACAAACTGTACATAGAAAGTGATTCACTTTGTAATTGCTTTCACTGGCTAAAGTTGAATCAACACTCTAAAATGATTCAGGAAAATGCTTATCACTTAGCTAAATTATGCTTATCATTTAGTTAATGCTAAATTATGTTGCTGAAACAAAATAAAACAAAACAAACAAAAAACCCCAAAGCACCATGGACTTAAAGGTTTATTCCTTACTTGGGTAAAGTCCAGAGAAGTTCAGGTGGTCCTCCTCCATCATGTTACACTAGCTATACATGACTTCCAAGAAACCCTTAGCAGGGCAAGAGACAAAGGAGGCACACTGGTTCTTAATCGCCTTGCCCCAACACTTCACTACCCCTCAAATCATCTGGCTAGAATTAGTCTTATGGCCTCAACCTATCCCCAGGGGAAGCTTGGAGATGTAGAGAAGCACATGGATATTGGATCAGTGGTAACAATCTCTGCTTTAATCAGGTCATCAGTTATTCCTTTGATCCTTTCTACCCACACTAAGAACACAATCAATCCATTCCCAAGTGAGACAACATAAAGTACAATCGTAGTGTTGTATCCAGCTTAATGTCCTGGATCTCCAAATGACCTATGTATTTCTCTTCTTTTGAGACATGTTTCTTCTCCATATATCTAATAGTCAATTGGTCTGCCCCTCCCTCCAACACATCCAATATACAATGCTGAAGCAAGAATGGGCTAATTATAATAAAAACTCTCATTTGAAAAGAGAGAGGAATAGTAGATATAAAGCAATAAATAAATCTATTAATCATTAAAAAAAATAGGCCACATAGCAGCCAGATCATGAAATGCCTCTGTTCAAAACCTTCCAGTGGATTTTTATCACCCTCAGAATAAAATCTGAACTCCTCCCCCTGTCTTACAAGGCCCTGAGATCTGGTGCCTGGTACTCTGTGACTTTCCTCACTCTGCCACCTCTAGTCAAACTAGCCTCCTTGCTGTTCAACAAGCCAAACTCCTTCCTCTTCAGACCCTTTGCATTTGCTCTTCCTTCAACTTGGATAGTTCTTTTCCTACTTAAAATTTACATGGCCTTCCCTTACTACTCTACATGAAATGGCACCTCCCAAACATCCTTTAAAGAGTTGGCATTGCCTGGAGATGTAACATTCAAAAGAGGAAGAAATCTGTACCACGATGGCTATTTCTGACATTGCTTTAGGGAAAAATGAGTTGTAAAAAGAAAACCTTTTGACTATGGGCTCACCTGATTATGGAGCTATTAATTTACTTATATTATCAGCAATAAGATTCCAAAGGTTTCCAGTAACAGACTTTTTTTCGCCCAAACTCTCAGAAAACAACCATCACAAGAAACAATAGACAACAAGCTTACATTACTGAAAAAAAAGGGAATGGGTGTAAGGAAAGGGGAATATAGTTTAAAATTTATCATTTCTCTAAGTTTGCACTCGATAGTTCAAGTTGCTCTTAACTCCCTAGTTGGTTCTAGGTGCTGACGTATTCTTTCAAGTCACCATCATTCGATTCCTCAATCCCACACAAACCACTTCTTTTGTCTAAATCTGGGGATATCTCAACCTGAAGATCTCAATTTACCACCATTTTATTGCAGTCTAGAGTACTTTCACCTTCCAGTCATATTTACCATCTTTTGTTAAAAATAAAGATGTTCAAGTGATTCAGTGCCTAAACCTCAACATCAGTAGTGTGAGATTTCAGGGAAAATGAGAAACCAAGGATAATAACCAGGTTGCTGGCTTAGACTACTGGATGTACAGTGGTATCACCATCTAACAAGGCACAGAAGAGAAAAAAGGTTTAAGGAATGGGGGAAATAAGTTTTGGGCTTACTGAATTTGAGATGCATGCAAGAGATTCACTGTAGGAAGTTGGATGTATGGGTTTAAAGTACAGGCTGTGTTTCTATATAAGTTAATGACCTTACACTAATATCTTAACCTCTTTGGACCTGTTTCTACATTTGTAAAATAAGGGTGATATACTGATCTCTAAGGGGCCTTCCAGTCCTAAAATGTCAGTGAACTCAATTTTTTCAGTAATCTTAAATAATTTGATTTGGATCCCTATTTCTTTCTTAGAACTTTGGGGTTTCATGCTCTCTGTATATTTTACTTTGATAATTTAACAAGAACTATTAACTAGCTGGGAGCTTATACATTCATACAACCTTGTTTTCTCTTAAATTTTAAGAGAGAGTGAAACACTGTGGATTCCTCTACTGATGAAAGACACACATTTAAGCTTGCTGGTCATTCTTGGTAAGAACACAAGAATTTAAAAATGAATTATAATACACTATTGAAATTTCTTCTCCATGAATCCTTCCCTTCATAGATTTGGAGAAGTTGGAGACATTATTCCTATAACAGGAGAGAAAAAAATATTGAGAGCACAAAAGGGGTTTATGTTTGACAAGTAATATCCATAAGATCTCCTATATCACATTTTTAAAAGAAAGTATCTTGCAATTTGACAATGCAAAATTAGTAAGTAATGGAAATGAAAGCTAAACAGGTCTCAGTTTTATCATCCAGAAAGAATCTTATTTCAGTATTAGAAATTCTGGAATTCTTCCTACTTCTTTCCAAATTGTACACAGACTCTTGGTTATTCTATTATTTCTAAGTTAAAATTAAGTTTGAGGGAAGAAGGGACAGTAAACTCATCATTCTGATACGTGTGTAAGTAGTAGCCCTGATACTAAATGCAACTCTGGTTTAAAGACAGGCTTTGTCTTTAAAGGCTTTGTACTTCACAGAATCATCATATTGTTCAACTTAAACAAAATTTCATTTTAACAGAACAATATGATGATTCAGTGAAGTACATCTGTGACTCTTATAACGAAACACAAAACTGCATTGTGACTAAAAGTATGGGCTTTGGAGTAAGACAATTTGGTTCAATCCCGGTACTTCCAATGTGATCTTGGGGATACTTCTTAACCTCTTGAAACCTAAACCTCTTCTTTAGTAAAATGAGGATAATACTTACATTATATGGTTATTTGAGGACTATACGTGATCATTTAAAAACATAAAGACTGCTAGACAAAAGAAAACACCATTTCAACTATGATTTTGTTAGACGTTTATTATACATTTTTTTAGCCATTATTTTAAGGATCCCTCTAAAACTGCAAATCTTAAGAGTAGTTGATTTTAAAGTTGACTCCAACTTCCATATTATTAATGCTGATGTTTTTTAAGGACTACTGTGTGCATGACACTATACTGACAGCCAAGCAGAAACCCTAGTTTCAATTTCTCTCGTGTAAAAACTATTCTACTTACTTGTGGGTATTAACTTGATGTGAAGAACATAAAGTAAATTTCTGAAAACCTGTAAATAAACACATAAGACTAACATTTCATAATTCATGGTAAAGGTATAAACAGTTCTTGATTTTTCAAATAAATACAACTGTAATATAAGTAATTCAAAAGTTATTCTGGTGTTGAAATACATTATGATTTTTGTGTACTATCCTAATACTTTTTCATTTAGATTAATTTTGCTTATATTACAAGTTAAGTGAAACTCTGAAACTATGATACAAAAAAAAAAAAAAAGAAGAGTAAGAGTAGTGGGTTAAAAATTTCCCACACATCATTTAAGGCCGTTAATCCAGACTTAGTTGTAACATGTTCCCAAACCAAATAATGTATCAGGTAACAAATTATTAAAAAAATCTGGATACAATCAAGGGTGAATAAATATGTCATTAAAATGAACTATACATGACCTTTTGGTTAAAAATACACCTTAAAAAATTATGATCAAAAGCTTCCATTTCTACTACTGCTTTCTCCTTTAGTAATTATTATCTCTTATGCGATAGTTTATCTCTAGAAGAGTAAGAAAAAGTCCTTTTATATTTCATGATAGGTTTAATCAGGTAATTAAAACAAATTCTTATGATATCATCTGATATGTCCAATTACATGGGTATGATGTAACAAAAACAGTTACAAACTTATATATGCGTATTTACATTATATATCCAAAACTATCAAGCTAGTCAACTATATCTAAGGAGATACATTATGACATGAGTTAAACAATTTTTCATTGCTTATTGGAAAGAATGCAGTCAAGCTTTTAATGGAAATAATATACAAGTGAGGCACTTTTGAGGTCAAAAATAGAAAGCAAATGATACTACATACTGGCAATGTTCACAAAAATCTCTATGTGTATCTTTAATACAAAGGCTTTTCAACTAGATTATTCTTGAAAAATTTCAAAACTAGCAACTTATGCAATTTAAGGAGCTTTCAGGAACAATGGCTAACATCAGTGTTTCAAAGCATATCAAAGTTTTATAACCACCTGGCTGCTAGGCAAACAGTACCTTAATAACTTAAAGCCCCCCCCACCTTATTTTTTGGTTTATATAAATTATCTCAGGTTGTGATTTCTTTGTTTTGACTTACTGCAAAACACCTTATGGTGCTATTATTGTGGAGTATAGACCAATTTTTTTTTTTTTTTAGTGTAACAATGATGCAAGTTTCTAGTGCTTCCCCTTATACTTAGAAATGTGATCTTGGAAATCAAATTAAGAATAAGAATATTTAGTTAAGAATCTATGTTTTCCAGGTAACTAAAGTTTTCAAAGTTTCATGTAGAAAAATGTTACACTTGTTTAATATATCTTTAGGCTAAAATAAAAAACCCAATCTTAAACACATATTCCAAAGTGTATCACAAAACCTAAAGTAAATTTCAACAAAACAAACATCCTTAAGATTCTTTAAATCTGGAGGAAAGTACGTATTTCCTGTATTTCGGAGACATATAAGTATTAAGAAACATCTCTGTAGTGTTCATTTAAGGGGGGGCTGGGGAGAGAAAAAGAAAAGACAAGACTTACCCAAGATATCAGATGGCACTATACACATGAATTGAAAGTGCATTTGTATTACTTCAAAAGTTCATTTTAGGCACTGCTGAATAACCAATGAAAATAGGTTGTTTTAAGTTTCCCCCTTTAAATTTTAACCCCTGCCCAACATCATCCCAGAGACACACACACTCTCTGAAGTTGTCATGATGAAATACAGTGATGTTTATTTTTTCTAAAAAATTCTCCCTGACTGGTAATGGGAGGAAAAGTAAGAATACCATTTTGGTAATGGCTTTTGCAAGTTGAAAGAATTGGTTCTATAAATGCTTCGGCACATTAAGTTTGATTGCCAGTTCCAAATATTGATAAATATTTTAAAACAGGATATGTAAGAAAAAAGTGCTTAAAATCTTTCAACAAGACACATTAGGGAAAAGATTGGTTTTACAGTTCCTTTGAGATATTTCTTATTCCTGCTTTCTCCATTTGGAGGTGGCCACCACTTAAATAGCCCTTTACTGGTAGTAATGATGAACCCTGTCAGATCCCAATTGCCACCTCACGTATGGTCTATAAATCATCCAGTAGGTGGTGCTGAAGTTACATACCTCATATTTCTTCAGAAATCAAATGATTCCCCTGTCAAGTCAGGAGACAAATCATTTAAGGATTATCAATTTTGAACAAGCCATCAGACGAAAGTCTTTCTTGTCATGCCATCTAGATGATTTCATTTTCAATATTTACTATTACTTAAGCAGTTTTGTTTAGCCATTTGCTTCTACTACCAGATTAAAACCAAAGAGAAAGGTTTTAGAAGACAAGCCAATTGGCAGTGCCAAATCTGTATGCAGAACGAGAAAATGTTCCTGAATATACCTATACACGTTTAAGAATGAGAAATTTAACCTAAGAATTCACATAAGAATTCTAATTTACTCAAGAGAAAATTTCCACATAGGGATTCAGGTAACATTATATTATCAGTTAGTCTTCTAGACTGATTTGGAACCTGGGTGTGTTAAACTATAAAGATCCAAGGTAAAATAAAAACCATTTCATGACCATAGTTTTTAATGAAGAAACTTGTTTAAAACTGTAAAGGAAAAAATGGGGATGGGACGGAAAAATCTTAGCAGCAAAGTGGTTAAACAAATTGAAAATATTAATGCACAAACATTAAAATATTAAAGCATATATGTTGCATATAAAATACAGTACAGGACCAGGAGTTGCACTATACTGATTAGTGCTCAACAGAAGAAATGATTAAATTTGTTCTTCCCAGAAGTATATACACAGTTCATTTCCACAGCATTTTCCTATATAGCCAGCAAGTTATTTTCTTCAGTTGTTCACACCTGATCAAACCTGAATTATAAACTCAGCACTTACAAATATGAAAAGTCATTCACAAGGAAAACCAGTATTTCCATTTTACCAATAAAAAGTAATTTTGAAAGTTAACAGTCTATTCGAGGAAACCAAGTTTAGCTGAAAACTTCAGGGATGAAGATCATCTGGTGTAGCAGCTTCCAAATATATAAACAGTAAAAATAAGACTTAAAACTGCTGCTACGGTGTCATGTTTTGGACTTAGTTCATCCAATTAATTTTTAGTACAAAACTAGAAATAACCTCTTCTTCATAACATCTATAGTTATCAATATATTTTTCTTCTTTTCAATGTGAAATAATACTTTAAGATGATCTATATACACAATGTTGTCAGTTCAAGCTGTCATATAAATATAAATGCTTTCTTAAAAAAAGTATTTTACAGACAGATAGTGTTATATACATTGTTCAGTTTGATCTGGGGCAAAAGAAGAAAGCTAACACAAGCTTAAGTGTGATATGTAAAAAGAATGATTACATAAATGACATTTAAAAACCTGCATAGAAAATGAGCTTCTAACAGTAGTGTGATTTTAATTTTTATCACTTCTGAAACTTCAAGCCATTAAAAAAAGGCACACTTCTCAACTTTTCCCTTTAAGGGAATGTTCTTAAGGAACCCCTTACTTGGTTAGAGTTTTAATGTAACACTTAAAAAAAAAAAAAAGACAATTTGACCCCAAAGTACTTCAAACAATTTGCTAGAACATTTATCCAACTACTTTGTAAATAAAACATCCAGTAAGACAATGCTCTGCAAAAGAAATAAATTTATACGTACAAGATATTTCACTCACAATGCTGGATTAAATACTTTCTTGGGATAGTTTAGCACATCCTTTACATAAAATAATTTTGCTTTTGGCCAGTTTAAATAAAATAAAATGCAATTGAGAAAAGTTATCATTGTTATGTGATAATAAGCACTGAGAATTAAGCTAAAAAGTTAGTAACACAGCTGAACATATTCTGGTTTAGCAGAATGATAAGTGGAAATCTCAGGAGGAAACTGCTTTACTTACTCTAACTATCCAGTTACACTTTTCACCTTGTAAAACATTTGTAAATGCAATATAATTTTTTGAAGGAGGAAACTCTGAAAGAAAACAACTTGCTGGTTGAATACCACAAAAAACAAAACAACAACCCAAAACCTTACTTTTTTCTATAATGTTTACTCAGTCTCTTTTCATATAAAAATAAGTGTTATGTTCCCATCATAACATTAGACAATTACATCTGTGCTTTAAAAAAAAGTTGGTCACTCAAGGCTATTAGAATATTTTTTAAGGATTTTAGATTACCAGAATGTACAGATATAACTCAATATAAACTGTAGCCAAAGGGAAATGACAATGAAAATATCAAATCATTCACATGGAACAAAAATGTTATTAACTAGATAAGTAAAATATTCAAAATATAATGGAATGTGACAGTAGATATATGTACATCTACTTCAGAACTAGGAAGGGGAGGAAAAGTTTAATATGTAATAATTCGTACCTTATATTTAGTTAAATATAAACATTTGTTATTTATACATAAAACTGCTTTCAAAAAACAACTAATAAATGATTTAGTTGCACTTGTTTTACTTCTTACAGTTCCCAAGTGTTAACTTTTTTTAGATTGAAATCAACTGTCCCCTAGTGCACTTTAAGTTTATATCTTAATGAATTCAAACCTTTAAAAGTCCCATCACCTAATGCATAAATATACAAAAATGCCAAAAAATTAATCCCTTTTAGTTGGATCATATTTATGCTCACTTTATATAGCCAATAACCAGAAATGGTTTCCTTTTGCAAATATTCTTTAGAACCTGCAACAAAACATGCCATGCACTCCAGGGAAAAAGTTAGGCATGGCTAGCATTTGTGAAATGCCAAGAACTGATGAGTTCTGCTTCCTCCACGTGTGGCCCCAATGATACCAGGCAAGATTTCATAATGCTTGCCAAAAGCTTCCACAAATCCAAGTTAGCTAATTCCTGGACACAAAGATTTTAAGCTCATTTTGGCACTGGATGCTTTCATCCAGCAGCTTTATGTTTCCCACCACAGCACCCACACGCCTCACCACAACGATGGCACATTCTCAAAGGGACGTAGCAGCACATACATGGTACAATGAAAGACAAAGCTACTAGGGCTAACCATCGTAAGCAGAACTTGTCATCGCTAGTGTCACATGAACAGGGATCAGAAAAATCTCCCTCTGAGTCTGACATACAATGATACAACATGCTCTCTGCACAGAGCATGCAACTAACTTGATATATGCATCTTTTAATAGGGTCTGGAGCATCCTGACATTTTCCCCTGCCATTTTCTTCATGATTAAACCTTTCTTGGCAGTATACGCAGCGAGAACGTTCACCGTCTTCTTTTCTTCGTTTTGACTTCTTAAATTTTAATGAGGAAGGCTGTGTCTTAAATACCACAGAGTCTTTGAGTGAACTTAACTTAGTCTCATCCCCACAAGAGTATAGATAGTCTGATTTTTTACTGTCTGGTTTAGAAAACTGAATACTGGAGTCAGTATCATCTCTCTCCAAGTCACTTTTCCACATGTCAGGATGTCTGTAGTCTGCATAGCGACGTATTAAGATATCGCGAGGGTTTATTCTGACAATCTCATCCTCATCTTGAAAGCTAACATGTCGGATTGATTTCAAAGGGACCTAAAAAGGAAAGAGATGAAAATTGCAATAATGACTGTGAAGGTTAATTTTATGTGCCAACTTGGCTGGGCCACAGTGCCCAGATATTTGGCAAACATTATTTTACATGTTTAAGTGAAGATGTTTCTTGGACGAGATAAACATTTCAATGGGTAGACCGTAAGTGTAGCAGATTATCCTCCATGACGTAGGTGGCTTTCATCCAATCAGTTGAAGGCTTTAATAGTACAAAGACTGACCTTGCTGGAGCAAGAAGGAATTCTACCAGCAGTCTGCCTTTGGATACAGACTACAGCTCTTCCCTGGGTCTCAAGCCTGACAGCCTACCCTGCAGATTTTGAATATGTACCTCTACCATCACATGAACCAATTCCTTAAAATAAATCTCTTTCTCTTTATATATATATCTCTCTTGTTGGTTCTGTTTCTCTGGAGAACCCTGACTCATACAGATTTTAGTACCAAGGTGTAGGATGTTGTGCTAACAAACATCTAAAAATGTGGCAGTGCCTTTGGAACTGGGTAATGGGTAGGGGCTGAAAGAGTTTTGAGGTGCATGTTATAAAAAGGCTAGGTAACTTTGAAGAGACTTGGTAGAAATAAGAACATTAAAGGTGCTTCTGGTGAGGGCTTGGATGGAAATGAGGAACATACTGTTGACACCAGAGGAAAGTTGATCCTTGTTATAAAGTGGCAAAGAATGCGGGTGAATTGTATTCTAGTCTCTTGTGGAAGGTAGAATTTGTGAGTGATGGACTTGGATATTTAGCAGAAATTTACAAGCAAAGTGCTGAGGGTGCAGCCTAGTTCCTCCTTGCTGCTTATACTACAATATGAGAAGAAAGTGATTAATTGAAATAGTAATTTTTGAAACAAAAATGAACCAGAACTTGAAGAGCAAGAAAATTCTCAGGAAGATGCTATCACTGATGGCCAAGAGGGTGGGGCCACCTCCCTCATGAGCCCAGAGGAATTTTGCCTCAGGATGAATCAAACTTTGAGTTCACTTACACTTGACTTCGATGGTATTTAGATGAGATTTGGGACCTAGAGGTGATGCTAGAATGGGTTAAGTTTTTTGGGGTGTTGTGATGGGGTGAATATATTTTGCATGTGAGAAGAGGGACCAGAGGGTGGAATGTTATGGGCTGAATTGTGTCCCCCCAAATCCATATGTTGATGCTCCAATCCCCAGTATATCAGAATGTGACTGCATTTGGAAATAGGGTCTTTTAAAATGGTGATTAAAATATAAGGCCCTTAGGGTAGGCCTTAATCCAATTTGACTGGTATCCTTATAAGAAGAAGAAATTTGGACAGAAAGAGAGAGAGAGAGAGAGACCAGAGATGTGGGTGCACAGAGGAAAAAAAACACAGCCAGAAGGTGACCATTGGCAAGCCAAGGAGAAAGGCCACAGAAGAAACCAAATGCATCAACACCTTGAACTGGGACTTCCAGTTTCCAGAACTGTGAGCAAATACATTTTTGTTGTTCAAGCCACTCTGTCTGTGGTATTTTGTTATGACAGCCCTGGCAAACTAATACAAAGAAATACGTGTTCATAGGTTGGCTATACAAGTCTCTGAAAATGACTTAAAACACATCACACTCTCTCATCCTTCTGGTGAGGCTGTTTCCTTGAGGCCAGGGAGAAAAGTAAACCTTTCAGGCATAAATCAAAATGACGCTTCCCTTCACCCATATAAGTGGGTGTCTAGTAGTCACATTTCTATCTTCTAGTGCCGGTCCCTGGACACAGTGACTACTCTGTAAGTAAGCACATGGATCCACGTTGGGGCAGACTTCTATTCCCCATATATTTGGAATTGTGGTTAAAAAAAGTCCACGTCTGGACTAAAGGTGGAGTGATGGATGCAGACCATTAAATTACAACATACGATTCCTATTGGTGATAAGTATACTGACAATCCCCCAGACTCAAACCAGAAATTTGGAGGGAATTTAAGTAATGGGGTTTAGAAGTATATATAAACAAATAGAAAATTTATACGCTAAAAAACAATTCTAGTACAACTATATGGAGAATTAGAAAGACTGGAAAATTTCACTTACATGTTAATTAGTTACATTCCAAATCAGAAGATAAAACTAAGATTACTTACCTTATTTTGGGACTTTAGGCTTCCACATTCCTTGGGTATTTGCCGCTGTACATATTCTATACTTCTGCCCTGAATGTCTAGGCCTGGATGACTGAACATTATCTAAAATACAAACAATTTCTACTTAAGTGACAAAAGAATGCATTCCTTACTTTTAATAAAACTATATATAATGTGTATTCCAAAACTTCATAATCTATTAGCAGTAAGGTTTTTCAAAATGGTTTTAACAAAAAGCATTACTTGAGTCATCCTATTTATTATTTAAACTTAGGTCTTTCCTTATACATTTAAAATTTAATTTAAAAAGTAATACAGACTTCTGGTTTCTGTTTTGGCATATAAGGAGCTTGGAAGCTGCCACTCTATTGTAACAACAAGTAAAAAAGCTGAACAACAACAAAAAATATCGACAACTCCTCTTAGATCCATGGAGAGGAGGACACAGGGCAAACCCCACCCCTAAGACTGCAGAGAGAGACAGCAAAAAAAAGGGAGTCACTGCTTACCAGAGCAGAGACTCATGAGTGAAAATCACCATGGAAACCAGTGCCAGGGTGGGGGGGGGGGGAAAAATCTCAACTGTAATTGACAAATTGCTGGAGGCTCAGGATGGACAACTCGGAGAGTTAAAAAAAACTCCTGGTTGGGGGTGGGGACAGTCATTGTGAAGCCCCCGAACTCTTGTGAGTTTTCCTCTAGGAGATCAACCAGGTTCCCACAATAAGTATCAGAAAAATCCATACATGCTTCCAGCAGGCGAGTGGAGAAGGAACCATTATGAAATGTGCCAGAACACTCTGTTCTTAACAAGGCCTGTCCTCAGGAAAAACTAGTTAAGGAGGGTCTGACCTACTGTGGTATTATCAGAGTCTATTTGATCTGGAGGAGGGGATATACCCAACACTAGTCAACTCTAACCATCTGACGCACCTAAGGGAGAGAAAAAACTGATAAATAATTGTGATATTCACAATCCTGAGGGAAAGGCTCAGACTAAAAGACTGAGACCTTATCACAACTGTAGAATACTTCCTCTTCCTATACACTTTACCACTACATCACTAAAGGCTTATTTACAGCAGTTCCTTTTACCCAGCACATCATGTCTAGCAACCAAGAAAAATGATTAAAAAAAATACCAAAAGACGAAAATACATTTTGAAATGACAGACCAAGCATCAGAACCAGATATGGCAGAGATATTGGACTCAGCAGACTAGGAATTTAAAACAACTATGATTAATATGCTAAGACTCCAATGTTTAAAGTAGATAGCATACAAGAACAAATGAGCGATGAAAGCAGAGAAATAGAAATCCTAATAAAGAATACCACCCCCCCCAAAAAATCTATAGATCAGAAGTACTAAGAATAAGAATAACTTTCATGAGCTTAGTAGACTGGACATGGCTGAGGAAAAAAATCTCTGAGCTTGAGGATTAAGCAATAGAAATCTCCAAAACTGAAAGGAAAGATAATAAAGACTGAAAAAAAAAAAGACTATTCAAGAACTGTGGGACAACTACAAAAGGTGTAACATACACAAAACAGAAAGAACAGATGAAGAAAAAGCGAAAGGAACAAAAGAAATATATGAAATAATAATGACTGAGAATTTACCCAAATTAATGTCAGATGTCCAATCACATATCCAAGAAGCTCAGAGAACAGCAAGCAGGAAAATGGAGGGAAGGAAAAAGGAAAAAAAAAAAAAGCACCTAAGCATATCATTTTCAAACTATAAAAAATCAAAAAGCACCTAAGCATATCATTTTCAAACTATAAAAAATCAAAGAAAAAAATCCTGAAAGATGCCAGAGGAAAAAATATTTTACTTATAAAGAGTAATTAACATCTGACTTCTCTGCAGAAACCATGCAAGCAAGAAGAGTGAAGTGAAATAGTTAAAGTGGTAAGAGAAAAAATCCGCCAACCTAGAATTCTGTACCCTGCAAAATTATCCTTCAGAAGTGAAGGAGACTGGTGGGAATGTATTGGTGCAACCACTGTGGAAAAGAGTATGGAGGTTTCTCAAAAAACTAAAAATAGAACTACCATATGACCCAGCAATTCCACTTCTGGGTATATATCTGAAAGAAACATGAACACTAATTTGAAAAGATACATGCACCCCAATGTTTATAGCAGCATTATTTACAATTGCCAAGATATGGAAGCAACCTAAGTGTCCATCAACAGATGAATGGATAAGACGTGGTGTGTATACACACACACACGCGTGCGAGTGCACACACACACACACACGAAATGGAATATTATCATCCATAAAAAAGAATGAAATTTTGACATTTCCAACAACATAGATGGACTTGGAGTGTATTTCACTAAGTGAAGTAAGTCAGACAGAGAAAGAAAAATACTCTATGATACCACTTGCATGTGAAATCTAAAAAATACAACAAACTATTGACTATAACAAAAAAGAAACAGACTCTCAGATACAGAGAACAAATTAGTGGTTCTCAGTGGGTAGAGGGAAGAGGGGAGGGGCAACATGGGGGTAGGGGATTAAGAGAGACAAGCTATCATGTAAAAGAAAAATTAAATTAAAACATAAACATTAAAAAAAATGTGAAAGAGACATAAAGACTTTCTTAAGTAAAAAAAAATGGAGGAAATTTGTTGCTGGTAGACCTGCCTTATAAGAAATGTTAACAGACGTTCTTTAGAGAGAAGGAAAATAATATAGGTCAGAAACTGGTATCTACATGATAATGGAAGAGCATTTAAGAAGAAATAAGTGAAAATAAAATAAAAATTTTAATTTTCTCATTCTTAACTGAGCTAACAGAAGTTTGTTCAAAAAATAGCAACAGTGGGGGACCTCCCCGGCGGTCCAGTGGTTAAGAATCCATGCTTCCACTGCAAGGGGCATGGGTTCAATCCTTGGTCAGGGAACTAAGGTCCTGCATGCCAAGCAGCGTGGCCAAAAACAAAAACAAACAGCAACAGTGTATCTGATCATGTATGATTATGCACATATTTACATACATATGCATATATATATGTATATAAAATAAAATGACTCACAGCAGTGATGCAAGGGGTGGAAGGAGGAATTAGGATTATGGTTATTATAAAGTACTCCCACTCACTGTAAAGTGGTTTAGTGTTGTTAGAGTAAAAGTAAATGGCTGGAGAATAATACACCACGCTAATACTAACCAAAAGAAAGCAGGAGTTCCTATATTAATTTCAGACAGAGCAGACTTCAAAACAAAGAAAGTTATCAGTGATAAAGAAGGCATTATATAATGATAAAGGGGTTAATTCCCCAAGAAGACATAACAATCCTCAATGTATATGTGTTTAACAACACAGCATCAAATTACATGAGGCAAAAACTGATAGAACCTCAAGGAAACGGATACACCCATTATCATAGCTGGAGACTTCAACATCCCTCTCTATCAGAAATGAACAGACTGATGTCTTCAGAACCAAAAGTAACTTTACAATCTCTGCATACCTGGAATCCATCCTTCTTGGCTTCTTTTGGCTCACTACTGGATCTTCCGAATGAAGCAGACCCAATTTTCTGTGGGTCTGAAATTTCACCAGGGGTTTGCTTTTACCATGTGTCCTAGGGTTCTGTCTGTTCATTTTTTTGGTTGTTGTTGTTTTTCTTTCTTCCTTTTTTTCTGAGTCATGTGGCTGGGAGGGTCTTGGTACTCCGGCTGGGTGTCGGGCCTGAGCCTCCGCGGTGGGAGTACTGAGTCCAGGACACTGGACCACCAGAAACCTCCCAGCCCCACATATTATCAATCAGCGAGAGCTCTCTCAGAGATCTTCATCTCAACACTAAGACCCAGCTCCACCCAACAGCCAGCAAGCTCCAGTGCTGGATGCCCCATGCCAAACAACTGGCAAGACAGGAACACAACCCCACCCATGAGCAGAGAGGCTGCCTAAAGTCATACTAAGTTCAAGGACACTCCAAAACACACCACCGGCTGCAGCCCTGCCCACCAGAAGGACAACAAACAGCTCCACCCACCAGAACACAGGCACCAGTCCCCTCCACCAGGAAGCCTACACAAGCCACTGAACCAACTTCACCCACGGGGGGGACACACCAAAAATAACAGGAAATATGAACCTGCAGCCTGCGAAAAGGAGACCCGAAACACAATAAGTTAAACAAAATGAGAAAACAGAGAAATATGCAACAGATGAAGGAGCAAGGTAAAAACCCACCAGACCAAACAAATGAAGAGGAAATAGGCAGTCTACTTGAAAAAGAATTCAGAGTAATGATAGTAAAGATGATCCAAAATCTTGGAAATAGAACAGAGAAAATACAAGAAATGTTTAACAAGGACCTAGAAGAACTAAAAAGCAAACAAATAATGAACAACACAATAAGTAAAATTAAAAATTCTCTAGAAGGAATCAATACCAGAATAACTGAGGCAGAAGAACGGATAGGTGACTTGGAAGATAAAATAGTGGAAATAACTACCACAGAGCAGAATAAAGAAAAAAGAATGAAAAGAATTGAGCACAGTCTCAGAGACCTCTGGGACAACAGTAAATGAACAAACATTTGATTATAGGGGTCTCAGAAGAAGAAGAGAAAAAGAAAGGGTCTGAGAAAATATTTGAAAAGATTATAGTTGAAAACTTCCCCAACATGGGAAAGGAAATAGTCAATCAAGTACAGGAAGTACAGAGAGTCCCATACAGGATAAAGCCAAGGAGAAACATGACAAGACACATATTAATCAAACTATCAAAAAATAAATTCAAAGAAAAAATATTAAAAGCAGCAAGGGAAAAGCAACAAATAACATACAAGGGAAACCTCATAAGATTAACAGCTGATCTTTCAGCAGAAACTCTCCAAGCCAGAAGGGAGTGGTAGGACATATTAAAGTGATGAAAGGGAAAAACCTACAACCAAGATTACTCTACCCAGCAAGGATCGCATTCAGATTCAACAGAGAAATTAAAACCTTTACAGACAAGCAAAAGTTAAGAGAATTCAGCACCACTAAACCAGCTTTACAACAAATGCTAAAGGAACTTCTCTAGGCAGGAAACACAAGAGAAGGAAAACATCTACAAAAACAAACTGAAAACAATTAAGAAAATGGTAATAGGAACATACATATTGATAATTACCTTAAATGTAAATGTATTAAATGCTCCAACCAAAACACATAGACTGGCTGAATGGATACAAAAACAAGACCTGTATATATGCTGTCTACAAGAGACCCACTTCAGACCTAGGGACACATGCAGACTGAAAGTGAGGGGATGGAAAAAGATACTCCATGCAAATGGAAATCAAAAGAAAGCTGGAGTAGCAATACTCATATCAGACAAAATAGACTTTAAAATAAAGACTATTACAAGAGAGAAAGAAGCACACTACATAATGATCAAAGGATCAATCCAAGAAGAAGATATAACAATTGTAAATATTTATGCACCCAACATAGGAGCACCTCAATACATAAGGCAAATGCTAACAGCCATAAAAAGGGGAAATTGACAGTAACACAATCATAGTAGGGGACTTTAACACCCCACTTTCACCAATGGACAGATCATACAAAATGAAAATAAATAAGGAAACACAAGCTTTAAATGATACATTAAACAAGATGGACTTAATTGATATTTATAGGACATTCCATCCAAAAACAACAGAATACACTTTCTTCTTAAGTGCTTATGGAACATTCTCCAGGATAAATCACATCTTGAGTCACAAATCAAGCCTTGATGAATTTAAGAAACTGAAATTATATAAAGTATCTTTTCTGACCACAATGCTATGAGACTAGATATCAATTACAGGAAAAAAACTGTAAAAATACAAACACATGGAGGCTAAACAATATGCTACTAAACAACTAAGAGATCACTGAAGAAATCAAAGAGGAAGTCAAAAAATACCTAGAAACAAATGACAATGAAAACACGATGACCCAAAACCTATGGGATGCAGCAAAAGCAGTTCTAAGAGGGAAGTTTATAGCAATAAAATCCTACCTCAAGAAACAAGAAAAATCCCAAATAAATAACCTAATGTTACACCTAAAGCAATTAGAGAAAGAAGAACAAAAAAACCCCAAAGTTAGCAGAAGGAAAAAAATCATAAAGATCAGATCAGAAATAAATGAAAAAGAAATGAAGGAAACAATAGCAAAGATCAATAAAATTAAAAGCTGGTTCTTTGAGAAGATAAACAAAATTGATAAACCATTAGCCAGACCCATCAAGAAAAAAAGGGAGAATACTCGAATCAACAGAATTAGAAATGAAAAAGAAGTAACAACTGACACTGCAGAAATACAAAGGATCATGAGAGATTACTATAAGCAACTATATGCCAATAAAATGGACAACCTGGAAGAAATGGATAAATTCTTAGAAAAGCACAACCTTCTGAGACTGAACCAGGAAGAAATAGAAAATATGAAGAGACCAATCTCAAGTATTGAAATTGAAACTGTGATTAAGAATCTCCCAACAAACAAAAGCCCAGGACCAGATGGCTTCACAGGTGAATTCTATCAAACATTTAGAGAAGAGCTAAAACCCACCCTTCTCACACTCTTCCAAGATATAGCAGAGGGGGGAACACTCCCAAATTCATCCTACGATGCCACCATCACCCTGATACCAAAACCAGACAAAGATGTCACAAAGAAAGAAAACTACAGACCAATATCACTGATGAACATAGATGCAAAAATCCTCAACAAAATACTAGCAAACAGAATCCAACAGCACGTTAAAAGGACCATACAGGGGCTTCCCTGGTGGCGCAGTGGTTGAGAGTCTGCCTGCCGGTGCAGGGGACACGGGTTCGAGCCCTGGTCTGGGAAGATCCCACATGCCGCGGAGCAACTAAGCCCGTGAGCCACAACTACTGAGCCTGCGCGTCTGGAGCCTGTGCTCCACAATAGGAGAGGCCGTGATAGTGAGAGGCCCGCGCACTGCAATGAAGAGTGGCCCCCACTTGCCTCAACTAGAGAAAGCCCTCGCACAGAAACGAAGACCCAACACAGCCAAAATAAATAAATAAATAAATAAAAAAAAGTGAAATTCTTTAAAAAAAAAAGGACCATACACCATGATCAAGTGGGGTTTACCACAGGAACGCAAGGATTCTTCAATATATGCAAATTGATCAATGTGATACACCATATTAACAAACTGAAGGATACAAATCGTATGATCCTCTCAATAGATGCAGAAAAAGCTTTTGACAAAATTCAACACCCATTTATGATAAAAACTCTCCAGAAAGTGGGCATAGAGGGAACCTACCTCAGCATAATAAAGGCCATATATGACAAACCCACAGCCAACATCGTTCTCAATGGTGAAAAAGTGAACCCATTTCCTCTAAGATCAGGAACAAGACAAGGTTGCCTACTCTCACCACTGTTATTCAACATGGTTTTGGAAGTTTTAGCCACAGCAATCAGAGAAGAAAAAGAAATAAAAGGAATCCAAATTGGAAAAGAAGAAGTAAAACTGTCACTGTTTGCAGATGACATGATACTATACATAGAGAATCCTAAAGATGCTACCAGAAAACTACCAAACATAATCAATGAATTTGGTAAAGTAGCAGGATACAAAATTAATGCACAAAATCTCTTGCATTCCTATACACTAATGATGAAAAATCTGAAAAAGAAATTAAGGAAACAATCCCATTTACCATTGCAACAAAGAGAGTAGAATACCTAGGAATAAACCTACCTAAGGAGACAAAAGACCTGTATGCAGAAAACTGTAAGACACTGATGAAAGAAATTAAAGACGACACAAACAGATGGAGAGATATAACATGTTCTTGGATTGGAAGAATCAACCTTGTGAAAATGACTATACTACTACCCAAAGCAATCTACAGATTCAGTGTAATCCCTAGCAAGCTACCAATGACATTTTTCACAGAACTAGAACAAAAAATTTTACAATATGAATGGAAACACAAAAGACCCCAAATAGCCGAAGCAATCCTGAGAAAGAAAAATGGAGCTGGAGGAATCAGGCTCCCTGACTTCACACTATACTACAAAGGTACAGTAATCAAGACAGTATGGTTGGTACTGGCTCAAAAACAGAAATATAGATCAATGGAACAGGATAGAAAGCCCAGAGAAACCCATGCACACATGGTCACCTTATCTTTGATAAAGGAGGCAAGGATACACAATGGACAAAAGACAGCCTCTTCAATACGTGGTGCTGGGAAAACTGGACAGCTACATGTAAAAGAATGAAATTAGAACACTCCTTAACACCATACACAAAAATAAACTCAAAATGGATTAAAGACCTAAATGTAAGGCTAGACACTATAAAACTCTTAGAGGGAAACATAGGCAGAACACTCTATGACATAAATCACAGCAAGACCCTTTTTGACCCACCTCCTAGGGAAATGGAAATAAAAACAAAAATGATCAAATGGGACCTAATGAAACTTCAAAGCTTTTGCACAGCAAAGGAAACCATAAACAAGACGAAAAGATAACCCTCAGAATGGGAGAAAATATTTGCAAATGAAGCAGCTGACAAAGGATTAATCTCCAAAATATACAAGCAGCTCATGCAGCTCAATAACAAAAAAACAAACAACCCAATCCAAAAATGGGCAGAAGACCTAAATAGACATTTCTCCAAAGAAGATATACAGATTGCCGACAAACACATGAAAGGATGCTCATCATCACTAATCATTAGAGAAATGCAAATCAAAACCACAATGAGGTATCACCTCACACTGGTGAGAATGGCCATCATCCAAAAATCTCCAAACAATAAATGCTGGAGAGGGTGTGGATAAATGGGAACCCTCTTGCACTGTTGGTGGGAATGTAAATTGACATAGCCACTATGGAGAACAGTTTGGAGGTTCCTTAAAATCTAAAAATAGAATTACCGTATGACCCAGCAATCCCACTACTGGGCATATACCCTGAGAAAACCATAATTCAAAAAGAGACATGTACCACAATGTTCATTGCAGCACTATTTACAATAGCCAGGAAATGGAAGCAACCTAAGTGTCTGTCGACAGATGAATGGATAAAGATGTGGCACATATATATAATGGAGTATTACTTGCCTTTGAAAAGAAATGAAATTGAGTTATTTGCAGTGAGGTGGATGGACCTAGAGTCTGTCATACAGAGTGAAGTAAGTCAGAAAGAGAAAAACAAATACCGTATGCTAACACATATATATGGAACCTAAAAAAAAAAAGGGCTTCTGATGAACCTAGGGGCAGGACAGGAATAAAGACAGAGATGTAGAGAATGGACTTGAGGACATGGGGAGTGGGTAGGGTAAGCTGGGATGAAGTGAGAGAGTGTCATGGACATATATACACTACCAAATGTAAAATAGAAAGCTAGTGGGAAGCAGCTGCATAACACAGGGAGATCAGCTCAGTGCTCTGTGACCACCTAGAGGTGTGGGATAGGGAGGGTGGGAGGGAGGTGTAAGAGGGAGGGGATATGGGGATATATGTATACATATAACTGGTTCATTTTGTTATACAGCAGAAACTAACACAACATTGTAAAGCAATTATACTCCAATAAAGATGCCAAAAAATAATAAAGAAATGAACAGATTCAGCAGGCAGAGAATTAGTAAGGACACAGGTGAACCAAACAACACCTTCAATCAAGTGGATATAATTGACATCTGAAGACTACTTCATCCAACAACAGCAGAATACACATTTTCTCAAGCTTACATGGAACCTTAAGCAAGATAGACCACATTCTTGAACATAAAACAAACCTTAACAAATTTAAAAGAGTAGAAATCATACAATGTCCGTTCTCAGACTACAAAGGAATTAACGTAGAACTCAGTAACAGAAGGGTATCTGGAAAATCACCAAATAAGTGGAGGTTAAACAACACACTTCTAAATAACACATGGATCAAAGAAGAAATCTCAAGAGAAATTAAAAATTATTTTGAACTAAATAGAAATGAAAACACAACTTATCAAATGTTGTGGGATACAGCAATAGTAGTGCATAGAGGGAAATTTATAGCATTAAATATATAAGGAAAGAATATCTAAAATCAATAATATAAGTTTCTACCTTAGAAAACTAGGAAAAGATTCAATCCACAGCAAGGAAAAGAAATAATAAGAATTAGAGTAGAAATCAATGAAACTGAAAGCAGGAAATCAACAGAGAATATTAATTAAACCAAAAGCTGGTTCTTTAAAAAGATCCACAAAACTGATAAGCCTCTAGTCAGGACAACTAAGAGAAAAAAAAAGAGGACACAAATCACTAACTATCAGAAACGAAAGAGGAGGTATCACTACAGATTCTATGAATATTTAAAAGGATAATAAAAGAATGCTATGAACAACTCTACATCCACAAATCTCATAACCTAGATGAAATGGATCTATTCCTTGAAAGGCACAATCTGCCAAAACTCACACAAGAAGAAGAAAACAATCTGAATAGGTCTATATCTATTAAAGAAGTTGAACTGATAATTAATAACCTTCCAAAATAGAAAGCACATAGATCCAGCTGGAGTTTACTGGTGAATACCACAAAACATTTAAGGAAGAAATTATACCAATTCTCTCCAATCTCTTTCAGAAGATAGAAAACAGAAAATACTTCCTAACTCATTCCAAGAGGTCAGCATTATCTTAATCCTAAAACCAGACAAAAACATTACCAAAAAGGAAAACAAACAAAAATACAGACATCTCAAATAAACACTGATGCAAAAATCCTCAACAAAATATTAGCTCATTGAATCCAAAAATGTATAGAAAGAATTATACATCATGACCAAGTGGATTCAACCCCACTATGCAAGGCTGGTTTAACATTAAAAGATCTATTAATGTAACACATCAAATCACATGATCTTATCGATATATTGAGAAAAAGTATTTGACAAAATCCAACACCCATTCATGATAAAAACTCTGTAAATTGGGAACAGTGGAGAAGTTCTCCAACTTATAAAGAATATCTACAGAAACCCTGAAACTAATATAATTAATGGTGAGACACTTTAAGTTTTCCCACTAAGATCAGGTACAAGGAGGCAAGGATGTCCCTTCTCTCACCATTCCTTTCCAACATCATACTGGAATTTGTAGCTAATGCAGTAAGACAAGAAAAAGAGATAAACAGTATACAGATTGAGAAGAAAGACATAAAGCTGTCCATGTTCACAGATGACATGATCATCTATATAGAAAATTTGAAAAAATCAACAAAATAACTCCTGCATCTAATAAATGATTTAAAGTAAAGTTGCAGGATACAAGGCTTATATACAAATGACAATCACTTTTCTATAACCAACAATGAACAAGGGACTTCCCTGGTGGTCCAGGGGTTAAGACTCTGTGCTTCCACTGCAGGGGGCAAAGGTTTGATCCCGGGTCAGGGAACTAAGATTCCACATGCTATGTGGTGCGGCAAAAACAAACAAACAAACAAAAAAACCAGAAGTGGAATTTGAAATTAAAAACCATTTACGTTAGCATCCCCCAAAATGAAATACTTAATGCATAAATCTAACAAAATACGTACAAGATCTGTATGAGGAAAACTATCAAAGTCTGATGAATGAAATCAAAGAAATAAATATAGATATTCCATGTTTGTAAATTGGAAGATTCAATGCTGTCAACATGTCGGTTTTTCCCCAGCTGGCCTATAGATTCAATGCAATCCCAATTAAAATCCCAGCAAGTTATTTTGTGGATATTAACAAAATGGTTCTAAAGTTTACATAGAGAGGCAAAAGACCCAGAATACCCAACACAATACTGAGGGAGAATAAAAGTTAGAGGACTGACATTACCTGACTTCAAGATCTTTTATAAAGCTACATTAAGAAAGACGGTGTGGTACCAGCAAAAAAAAAATAGGTCAATGGAACAGAATAGATGACTTTGGTTATGGCAGTGACTTTTAAGATATATCAAAGATTCATGAAAGAAAGCATTGATAAGCTGGGCCTCATTAAAATTAAAAACATCTACTCTGAAAAATAAAATGTCAAGAGAATGAGAAGACAAGTCACAGAGTAAGAGAAAATATTGTAAAAGATACCTGATAAAGGACTGATACCTAAAACGTACAAAAACCTTTTTTTCTTTATATATGTGTCATATTTTTCATTAATAGGTTTCTTCTTTAGATAAAAGGTACAAAGAACTATTAAAAAATCAACAATAAGAAAATAAACAACCTGATTTAAAAATGTTCCAAGGACCTCAACAGACACTTTCCCAAGGAAGATATACAGATGGCAAATCAGCATATTAAAAGATGCTCCATGCCGTAAGTCACCAGGGAAATGCAAGTTAAAAATACGAGATACCACTACACACCCAGTAGCATGGCCAATATCCAGAACGCTGACAACACCAAATGCTGGGGAGGACACGGAGCAACAGGAACCCTCATTCATTACTGATGGGAATGCAAAATGGTACGGCCACTTTGGAAGACAATTTGGCAGTTTCTTATAAAACTAAGCATACTCTTCCCGTATGATCCAGCAATTGTACTCCTTGGTATTTACCCAAGGGATTCAAAAACATGTCCACACAAAAACCTGCACACAAATGTTTACAGCAGCCTTATTCATAATTGCTAAAACTTGGAAGAAACTAAGTTTGTTTATCTATTCAGTAGGCTCAATGGATACACAAACAGTGGTATATCCAGACAATGGAATATTACTCAGTATTAAAAAAGACATGAAAAAACCTTACGTGCATATTACTAAGTGAAAGGCTACATACTGTATGATTCCAACTATATGACATTCTGGTAAAGGTAAAATTATGGAGACAGTAAAAAGATCAGTGGTTGCCAGGATCTGTGTTTGGGAGAAGGGAGAGGTAAGGAGGGAAGAACAGGCAGAGAACAGAGGATTTTTAGGTCAGTGAAAAATGTCTATATGATACTATAATGATGGATACATATCATTATATATTTGTCCAAATCCACAGAATGCACAACACCAAGAATGAATCCTACTGTAAACTATGAACTTTGGGTGATTATATGATGTATCAATGTAGGGTCACCAATTGTAACAAATGCACCACTCAGGTGGTACTTACCACTTTTTGGCCACATATGTAATCTACACACACATGCAAGGGTGCGTATGTGTTTATACATATAGCTTTACCTAATTCTTTTAATAGCACCTTAATATTCCATTGAATGGATGACTTAATTTAACTAGTCTGATTTATATATATATATAGGCTTTTCCCCACCTTTTGCTGTTACAAACAATAGTGCATAAATTATCCTTATACATATTTATCTTTAATACACATGTCCAAGTATATCTGTATCAGAAATTGCTAAAAGTAAAAATGCTGGATTAAAAAGTTTGTATGCTTCAATTCAAAAAGCAATTTAAATGGATATATCCAACTCGAACCACCTACTCATTATTAGTAGTGTCTTAAACAGGAAAGGAAGTTTAATAAAAATAGTTAATGACTGAAGAGGTTATCTCATTCCTGGCCTTGTTTCCTGCAGTTTTGAATTTTACTTTCATTAGCACTTTAATCACATGATAGGAACATAAAGAGAAACAGAAGTATTTCAATTTTAATTATGTTGTAGGACTAAAGGACTGATGTGGATGAAGTAAGATTTCTGGATTACTTTTTTTTTTTTAAGATCTTTATTTTTGGCTGCATTGGGTCTTCATTGCTGCATGCAGGCTTTCTCTAGTTGCAGCGAGCTTGTGCTACTCTTCGTTGTGGTGCACGGGCTTCTCATTGTGGTGGCTTCTCCTGTTGTGGAGCACAGGCTCTAGGCGCTCAGGCTTCAGTAGTTGTGGCTCGCGGGCTCTAGGGCACAGGCTGGATTACTTTTGCATGATTATAACCTCTCCAATGTTTTATTTTTTAAAAATTTTTATTGGAGTATAGTTGACTTACAATGTGTGTTAGTTTCACATGAACAGCCAAGTGAATCAGTTATACATATACATATATCCACTCTTTTTTTTTAAAATTTATTTTTGACTCATTTTGGGTCTTTGTTGCTGCACGCAGGCTCTCTCTAGTTGCGGCGAGCAGGGGCCACTCTTAGCTGCGGTGTGTGGGCTTCTCATTGCAGTGGCCTCTCTTGTTAAGGAGCACGGGCTCTGAGCGCGCAGGCTTCAGTAGTTGTGGCCTGTGGGCTCAGTAGTTGCGGCTCACAAGCTCTAGAGTGCAGGCTCAGTAGTTGTGGCGCACAGGCTTAGCTGCTCTGAGGCATGTGGGATCTTCCCGGACCAGGGCTCGAATCTGTGTTCCCTGCACTGGCAGGCGGATTCTTAACCACTGCGCCACCAGGGAAGCCCCATATATCCACTCTTTTAAAAGATATATGATATCTTTTCATGAAGAAAATGCAAAGCTTTATTGAGCGCTATAGATGAGCTAAATAGAAGGATATATATTCATCGAAAAGAAGGCTAAAATCTTCCCCAAACTAATATACAGATTCAGTGCAATTCAAATACAGACTGCAAATGGATTTTTCAACAAACTTGATAAGCTAATTCTAATTTTTTTTTTTTGGCCGCACCCCATGGCATGAGGGATCCTAGTTCCCCAACCAGGGATTGAACCCACACCCCCTGCATTGGAAGGTGGAGTCTTAACCACTGGATCACTGGGGAAGTCCTAAGCTAATTCTAAATTCTGTGGAAGAGTAAACAGCTCCCCCACCCACCAACAAAAAAGAGAAGAAGAAAAAAGTGGTAGATGCACTTGCTCTACAGATCTTAAGACAAGCTATAGAGTTAAAACATTCTATAGTAAAGAAGACAACGTGGCACTGGTGCCAGGACAAACAGACCAACAGATAAGAGAGACCAGAAATAGAAACTTGATATATGACAGATATGGCACTGCCTATCAGTAGGGGGAAGGATCCAATAAGTGGTGCTGTTAACAATCAGTAATCCATATGGAAAAAATAAAAGTGGAACAAAAAACAGTGTGTTTTACGGACAAAACTGTAAAACTTTTAGAATAAAATCAAGAGAAAAATCTTTGAGATAAGGATGGGGAGGTGTTTTTAAAAACACCACCACGAAAAGAATGATAAATTAAACTGTATTAAATTTTGGAACATCTGTTCACCAAAACACCATAAAAAGAGTGAAAAACCACCATAAACTAGGAGATACTGGCCACAAATAAAATTCAAAAAGAAGTGTCACTGAAAATTTTATTACTCAATAACAAGTTATATAAGAGTATATAGTTAAAATTAGTTTGTAACGGAATATTCAGCGTTATTTCTCTAACCTCTCAAATGCTCAAAATATATCTCTTATAGTCACAGAACACATGACTCCTATAGACTAATTTGCCCAAGAGCCTTTTTATAGCACATCAATATCAAAGGCCCATTTCTGTACACCCTAAAGAAACTCTTGCACAAGAATAGCTGAGGGGCAAGAAAGTTTGTACTAGCAGTATGCCTAATAACAAAAATATGGAAACAACTAAAATATCTACTGGCAGAAGAAAAAGAAGTAGTAGAATTACCAAGAAAAGCATAAGAATGCTAATAAGCAAACACAGTCCAAGGTAAAGGTCACCTCCAGGATGAAGGCAAGGGAACAGGATTGGGGGTGCTCTTTTTTAAAAGTTTTTTGGTTTCTCAGGTATTCATTACATGTATTATTTTCTATGTATTAAATACATCATAAACCTTTGATCGTAAGACCATAATACATGTGGTCTTATTCATCTGCAGTGAAATGACCTCCAGGAACTTGAAAGTAAGCGAAATTGAGTAAAAGGACTATAAAGGCCTCCAGGCCTATTAGATTTAACTAAAACCTGACTGAGATCACTAGCAGTTTGAAAGAATGTACCTAATCCATCAAAAGGATTTAAGTAGTCCATGGAAGCATAGAAAATGAGCCAAGGACAAACACTGACAATACCTGTTTAAGCACTGCTAGAGGGAAAAACCTAAACTAGTGTTAGGTGACAATTCTCCATGGGTCTCACTTCTGCAGACCCAGTGTGTAGAGGTATTATCTGCCTTTGCTTCAGACTATCTTTTCAAAGATGTGTGAATAGGGAAACCCTTGAAAGATATAGTATCTCTCCTTTGAAGTTAGGTTTGTTTAGTTAACGAGTATAACAAAGACACTGTGTCCCTCCCTGGCAAAAGTCAGGCAGGATTATCGCCCATTATAAAAGACTGGGGTTCCCCAAAACTCAGGGTTCCAATATTGGGATGCAAACCCACTGAGTGTGCAATATTCACCTGAGCAGCTTAGCACCACCCCATGGGACTTGGGAAGCAAGGGGAACCGACACAAACATGAAGCTCATGCTACTTTATCGTGCTGTGAGTAACAGTCCTTTGTCTCTGACCTAGCAGTCTTATGTCTTCTGGCAGCATTCATATAACTTGCTAGCTAGGGTAAAATCTCACACTCTTCATATTTCTTGACAGCAAGAAAGTAGTCTAGTCCTTTTGGCAAGGTTATTCCTCTGATGTAGGATGCTTTCAAGGTGATGCTGTTAGCATTTATTCATGTATTCTTTCATTCAACAAATATTTACTGGGTGCTTACTCTATCATAGGAACTTCTAGATTCCTGAACGTATCAGTGAACAAACAAAAAAAGTACAAATAGGAGACAAATTATAATCAGGAAATAAGTGTTATTAAGAAAAATAAAATAGCATAAGGATACAGTGATGGAAGGGTTGGTATTTCATTTAGAGTGCTCAGGGAAGGCTTCACAGAAGAGGTGACCTGAAGTAAGGAGCAAGCTCTGGGAACATCTGGAGGAAGAGTGTTCCAGATAAAAGGAAGAGCAGATGCAAAGCCCTTGAGGCATAGATATTCTTAATATATTTAAAACATAGGAGGTCGAGGTATTAAGGAACTTGTGAGTGAGAAAGAATAGAAAATAAATCTGGAGAAGCCACGAACAAAATCATGCACAGCTCTGTAAAACCTCTGTATGTTGTTCTAAATAGGATGTTAGACTTTTATAAAGTTTTGAACACATTTGATTTGTATCTTTTTAAAGGATCACTTTGGTTACTGTGCAAACAGATTATTGGAGTGGGTGGGAAGGATAAGTGTGGAAGTAGGGAAATTAGAAGACTATAGCAATAAGAAATGATGACGGTCTGAGAAATATACTTTGAATGTAGTGCTTACAGGATTGCTGATTGACTGCTGATATCTACAGTATGAGATTGAGAGAGGAATGAGTCAGGATGGCTTCAAGTTTCTGCCCTGAGCAAATGTATAAGTGATATACCATTAACTTATATGGGAAACACTGGCATTAGACTTAGAGTGGAGGAAGGGGGATAATCCTAACTGAAGTTCCAATTTTGGGAGGACCAGAGAGGTTGTATGAATACATGCTATTAGCCTGGTACTTGCCCAGGTCATTACGATAAGTCCCCACCAACTTACATAGCCTGAGAATATATGTTTCTTGTGACCTCAAGTAACCTAATTAATCAGATCTATTAGCAGGGAACCTTTCACAATCTGTGTCTAACTTGAATATTTCAAACTATATTTATTTGCTGTGGTATGGCTGTATTGGGACTTGCTGGAAGAAAAATTCCCAGATGATCCAGAAGGTTTTTTATTTTCTCTTTACCCCCTGCCCCCATATTCAAGTTTTTAAGATAAAAATAACAATTAAATTTTAGGTTTATCCAAGAATGTGAGGGCACACACTGCTGAATTGATCAAGTCTGAATTTCATTAACCTTCTACCTCCTTTTTAATAAATCTGTAGTTCTACCTAAACTTCTCTTCAGTCTAGAAAAATGAAGTAATTCCTCTTTCAGTGTAATTCCTGTGTCCTTGATAGTCTCCTTTGGGTCTTTATCAATTATTCTCTCTGTCCCAAATCTTTAACTTCTCACTTTCTTTATCCCTTCAAATTTTAAACATATTTATTTCCTCGGCCCTCCACCTTCTAGCTCCATCTGCTCTCCAAAGGAAGGCCTCTGTAGTCAAACTACTGAAAGGAGCTCAGGCAAAAAAAAAAAAAAAGTTGTTTCTTCTCCTGTCATGAATGCCTCCTAATCCCACTGAAACTATGCTAGGGGTATCAATTACCTTTACAGAGATGAATCCAGGATTCATCCAGGTCCTTTATTGGACCATGTAATTGCAATACATTAATTAACTACTCTGTCACTTACCTTTTTAACTCTCCTTCTCAGGCTTCTGAGACATTACTGCCCTTTCCTAGTTCTCCTATCTGTGTGACTCTTCTTCTTCAACACCCTGTCTTTTAACATTTAGTGATCCTCAGTGTTCCAGCTTTGAATACTATTCTTCTTACAGAGTAATTCAAACTTCTCTCATAGTTTTAAATTCCATCGTTAGATAATGACTCCCAACTTCAAGTTCAGTCCATATCTCTCCCTGAGCCTCAGATTTAGAAGCAATATCTGAAGAGACAGTGGTGGAGAAATTTCTAAATCTGTTCAAAGATATCAGCCAGATTCAAAAAGCTCTATAAACCCAATAAAAAAAACCTAGTACCTAGGCATAGCATAATAAAACAGCAAAAAGCCAAAGATAGACAGTATTTCTTAATAGCAATGATGGAAAAGTGTAGACAATGGTGTGACATCTTTTAAAGTGGTGAAAGAAAATAAATGATAACTTAGAATGTGACAGTCAGCAAAACATCCTTCAAATATGGAGGAAATAAAAGATGTTTCCAGAAAAACGACAACGAAGATTCACCAACAGCAATAAGCAGCCAATGATCCTACATGGTAGTATGGTAATAAACAAGGGATTAAAGAACAGCCAAAAGCATAAGTAGACGGATAAACTGAAATCAATGTTGACTGTTTAAAATATTATTTGGGAGGTTATACATACATACACACAGAATGAATTTCATGACAACAACAACACAAACGGTAAATGAAGAAGAGATAAATGGCATTAAGGTATTGCAGGATCCATGCATTTTCCAGAAGTGGTTTTAAAAAAAAGTCAATTTAGGGTAGATTCTAAGGAGTTAACAATGCGTATTGTGATCTCTAGGATTACAATAAAAGCACTGAACTGTATTATTAATTATCTAATAAAGAAGAAAAATTAAGTAGTTAAATATACCTGAATAAGCCAAGTGGAGGAAATAATGAACAGAGAAAAATGGGGCAAACAGAAAACAAGTAAGATGGTAGATTTATACTATATCAATAATTGCAGTAAAAGTAAGTAGACAAAATACTCTAAAAGACAAAAACACCCTGAGAAAAAAACAAAACCCAACTGCATATGGTTTAAAAGAGACATCTTATATATGACACATAAATGTTGAAAGTACAAGGATGGGAAAAGACACACTGTGTAAACGTTAGCCAAAAGAAAACTGATGTAACCATACTAATATCAGACATAGTAGACTTTTAGGCAAAAAGTATTACCAGAGATAAGGAAGGATATTTCATAATGACAAGAGAGTCAATTCAACATAAAGGTATGACAATTATAAAATTACAAGCAATATATAATAGCCTCAAAATATATAAAGTAAATAACTGATGGAATTAAAACGAGATGATTCTACAATCAAAGTTGGAGATTTTTAAACATACCTTGCTCAGTTACTGACAAGCAGATTTTTTTTAAAGTTAATAAGGATAACAAACCTGACCTAGTATATAGAAAGAACACTGCACACAACATCTAAGAATATGAAGTCTTTTCAAGTGCACATGGCACACGGATCTTATGTTGAGTCATTAAACAAGCCTCAACAAATGTTAATGAATGAAATCATTCAGAGTATATTCTTAGAATATCTGCAATAAAAAGAAAAGTAGAAAACCCCAAATGTTTAAAAATCAATCCATTTCTGAATAATAATGAAAATATGGCATATCATCATTTTGCCAATGACTAATGTCAGAAGCAGGGTAGTACACAGCAATTGACTGCACTATTCATTCAACTTCTACTATGTTTGAAATTTTCCATAAAAAAGGAATAAAAACCAAAATCCTGTAAAAAGCCTTTCTAAAAAGAATTAGAAAATCAGCATAGTCCTGTATCTGTTAAAGAAATCGATCTGTAGCTCAAAATCATCTGATAAAGAAAATTCTGGGCTCAGATGGCTTCACCAGGAAATTCTACCAAACATTTAAGAAAAACAACAAATTTTAAACTTTTCCACAAACTGCAAAAAAGAAACACTGCCCAATTTGTTTCATGGAGTTAGCATACCTTGATTACAACACCTGCCTGGGATTTTATGGGAAAAGAAAATTATATGCCAATCTCTTTCATGAACACAGACATAAGAATCCTAGATAAAATATTATTAAACCCAATTTTATGTGTGCATATGTTTATATGTGTATGTATAATGAGTATTATATGGCAATCAAGATGCGTTTATTCCAAGACTGCAAGGTTGCAAACCAATTATTTCAATTTACCAATCAACAAAATCAACAAGGAAAAAAATTAGAATCATCTCAATTACTGCAGAAGAAGCATGTCATAAAAAACTTAGTAATGTGGGAATAATAGATAGATACCTTAATCTGTTAAAAGGATCTATGAAAACATGCAGCAAATATCATTAGTTAATGATGAATGCAATGAATATACAAAGCTTTCCCCTGAGATAAGGAACAAAATAAGTCAATCCCCCCTGCACTAGAAAGTCCTAGCCAGTGTGACAAGAAACAGACATTTAAAAAATTTACAGATTTTAAGTACAGAGTTAATAAATTAATTTAACAATGTCTCTGGATATAAGATCAATTTACAAAATATACTTATAATAATTAAATACCTAAATAAACTTACAAAAATTAAATACCTAAGAATAAATCTAACAAAAGATAAATGAATGAATTCACCATTTCATGGATTAGAAGATTCAGTATTGTCAAGATGTTAACTTCCTCCAAATTAATTTATGAATGCAATACAATGTCAATCAAAATTCTAGGAGTTTTGTAGAAATTGATAAGCTGACTCTAAAATTTACATAGGTCAAGAACAAGATCTTAAAGGACAAAGCTGGGGGACATAACTCCCAGATCCCAGAAATATTATATAACTACTGTTATTTTAAAAGTGTGGTACCGGTATAAAAATAGACAAATAGGCTAAGGGAACAGAACAGAGAATAGAAATAGATCCACACACATACAGTCACATGACAAAGCTGAAAATGCAATGCACCTGTTTCAGAAAGCATAGATTTTTTACTATATGGTGCTGGATCACTGGCCATCCAGATTTGGGGGTTGTGGTGCAGGGAGGGAACCCATGACCTCCTAATCTTATACCACTTATAAAAATCAAACATGGAAGAAAAAATAATAAAGCTTCTGAAAGACAACATAAAATATCTTCATGGTTTGGTGAGGATACTCAAAGATTTCTTACACATGACACAAAAAGCACTAACCACAGAGGGAATGATCACTAAATCACTCTTCTATTAAAATTAAGAACTCTTATTCAGCAAAAGACATTATTAAGAGAGTGAAAAGACAGACCACCAGAGAGAAGATATCTGCAATATACATATCCAACAAAGGACTTATTTCCAAAATAAACAAAAAGAAAATGCCTATAAATCAGTAAGAAAAAGACAACTCAATATTAGATGTGCAAAATACTTGAATAGGTACTTTACAAAACAGAATTTCTAAATGATCAATAAGCATATAAAAAAAGGTGCTCAACAGCAGTAGTAATCAGGAAAGTATAAACTAAAATCACAATAAAATACTACTTTACTTCCACTAAGTGACTAAATTGGGAAAAAAAAGGGGGAGGGGGAAGGGGGGGGCGCAATACCAAGTATTCAGGAAAACTCCCATGACTAGTGGGAATGTAAACCTGGTACACCACTTTGGATTTTTTTGTTTTTAAGTAAAAGTGACACTCCATGAAAATGCACTGTGTTTAGGGCTTCCCTGGTGGCGCAGTGGTTGAGAGTCTGCCTGCCAATGCAGGGCACACGGGTTCGAGCCCTGGTCTGGGAGGATCCCACATGCCGCGGAGCAACTAAGCCCGTGAGCCACAACTACTGAGCCTGCGCGTCTGCAGCCTGTGCTCCGCAACAAGAGAGGCCGCGATGGTGAGAGGCCCGCGCACCGTGATGAAGAGTGGCCCCCACTTGCCGCAACTACAGAAAGCCCTCACACAGAAACAAAGACCCAACACAGCCAAAAATAAATTAAAAAAAAAAAAAAGAAAAAAAAGAAAATGCACTGTGTTTAACCTGTGGTTTCTTTTGTCTTCTGGCACATGAATGTGTACCCAGGTTTGTGAAGCAACAAACAAGATTAAGTCCAAGGTGGTTTGCAGGACATAAAACCCTGACAGTCTGGCTCTTGCTCTCTTTGCCTCTCTTTTTCACCCTCCATGTTGTTTTCCCCCTAGATCATGCATACCTCTGCTCATACTGTTCCCTGCTATGGACTAAATGCTTGTGTCACCACTGCCCCCCCCCCAAATTATATGAAACCCAAACCCCCAATGTGATGCTATTTGGAGATGGGGCCTTCAGGAGGTAATTAGGTCATGAAGGGTGTGGTCCTGGTATGACAGGATTAGTGCCCTTTATAAGAGACACCAGAGAGCTTGCTCACTTGGGCGTTCTCTGGCACTGAGACAAAGCAGCTGTCTGTAATCCAAGAAGAGAGCCCTCACTAGGAATCAACCATGCTGGCACCCTAAACTTGGCACTTCCAAGCCTTCAGAACTGTGAGGAAAAAAAACTGTTATTTAATCCACCCAGTTTATGGTATTTTGTTATGGCAGACTATGCTGACTAAAATTCCCTCTGTTTAAAACATTCATCCCCTTGCTCCTCCTGTGTTTTCCCCCCCAATTTTCATCACCAGCCCCACCCTCTTCAATTAGTTAACAATTTTTCTCATCCTTGAAAAGTTCAGGTGTATCTTAAGAAAAAACACAAACTCTCATCTTCCACAACGACTTCAATACCCCTATCCTGTGCTCCCATATCACCATGAGCACATATCTATTATGCCATCATAAACTCTTTTAGAACAGAAACTATGGTTTATGTTCCTTTGTATCCCTCTACTGGATAATGAAAATGTAACTAACACCTTTTCCCCTTTATCATCAAAAAATTTAAAGTCAAATTTATGACTCAATTATTACACCTGTATAGGACATTATGACATATATGTATTGTCTCATTCTGGATTTGATTCATTGTAAGTCTTATTCTCCTGGGTTTCTGTTGTTCTTTGACTGGTAAAGGGCAGATGGTCCTAATGTTCTCATCTAACACATCCGATTTCTATACATATGAATAATATATTGAAAAATATTTATTTTCTCACCTGATTGGCTTGGCTTTGCAGGTAGACTCTTCTGGCATTCAGATCTTCAAAAGGAGAAGGTCTTGAGCTTCTGTAAGGCTCACTGGTTATAACTGTCTCTTGCTGGAAAGGATGATCTTTCACTAGAGAACTGGAAGTATCCTCTTCAGCTGCCTAATGGGAACAATCCCCAACTCATTAGTTACCAGAATGTAAAAAACAACAACAAAATAAGATACCTTCACTCTAACAAGAGTTTAGCAAATCAGTAAGTATGTACCACCACCATCAGTGTGTATGGCAATTCCCCAAACTCAAATATGCGTTAGGAAGCCATGTCAAAATAAAATAATATGAATAAAAAAAAAGAATCAACTTTATAAGCAAAATGGACTTTCTTAAAAAAAATAACATAGGAAGAATTAGAAGGCTATCCATGCCAGGTGAGAAAGATATCTAATTACAATAAAGCTGTTAATTATAACTAAAAGTGATATATGTACACAGAAAGTGAAGAAATTATGAGGAAGAAAATACAAATCAATAAAATTGTTACTTTGCAAGTTTTTTTTAAAGAACTTTTTTCTTTTTACACAGTACCAAGGATTGTGCTGTGTGATACGAGGGATCGAAGAAGGAAGGCAGTAGTCCACATAATTTTAAAAGTAATTGAATGAGTGAATGAATTAATTAGCCTGAATTTACTGATTATTTAGAAGGATTCAAATCATATACAAGACTCAGTGAAGGAGATATGTTCAATCAATGACAGTCACTAACAAAATGCTTTTGGAATTTCATAAACAATATTTCTGTGAAATAAATGTTGAATAAGTGAAACTTAGCACATTACAAAACAGAAAGTCCTGAAAAGGTTTTGTTTCTTTTTTTTTTTTAAGAAATGAGATAACTATTTGCTATTATTTTACCCGTTAGTATATAATTATTTGGGAGAAAAAGTGACAGCCAACTAAAATGACAGAAATACCTTTACTGGTTCATTCTAAAGTAATTTAGAGTAATCATTATAGGGCTAATAATTTAAAAAGTAGAAACCCTTACAAGCTTTTTTATAAAAATAAAAAACATTAAAATTTGATATTACTTCTAATATTAAGCAATAAAGTTCATAAAAGTTATTAAAATTTGGTATTCCTTCTAATATTAAGCAATAAAGTTCATAAAAGTTATGGCTAAGATATTATAAATTTATAAATGCATGTTCTGGTCCTTGCTCTGAAACAAAGAAGCTTTGTGACATTTAATTTTTCTGGAACTCAGTTTTTTCAATTATAATACCTATACTGTTTTATGACATGGATTGTCATAAGGATTTAGTGAGATGATAATATATGTGAAAATGCTCTGAAAACTAAAAGCTGTTATTTTATCAGGAAGCAATTAAGCTTTAAAAAATGTATCTGAGAGTCTACTGTCACTTAAAACTACATATGTCAAACCCAGTTAATTGCTATTTTTAGCTAATTTTCCTAATAGTTGCATCAATGTGTTATGACAGTTAGTGCTAAGTTATTGGAAAGGAGGTGGCTAAACAATGGTATTCAGCAAACATTCTTTCAAAATGCATGATCAAAACTGGGAAGAGTAAAAAGAATTCGGGAAACGTATTTATTTGTTCCAGAGAGTTTTCAAAATAAATGACCCAAGTAATTGTCAAAAATCATAAGCAAACTGAATAGAAGAAAACAACAATAACAACAAAAAGGTTTAGAGAAAGGGCCTAGGTTGGAACCTTGTCTTATCCAACTTGGGTATGAAATTTAAGCAATTAACTTCTCTAAATCACAGCTCCTATTATAAACTGGGTATAGTATTTGTATTAAAAATCTCAGGGTTAGTTGAGATACTCAAGTGATTAAAAATTATAAACAAGCATAAACTGTATTAGTAGTGATCATAATAAAGTAATTATGCTTTTAATGGTGACAACTATTTTGATCAGGTTGTCTTTACTGCATTCTAATCTAACTGAGAAGTCATTTAAGAATTGTAAAATATAATAAAGCTTACTTAAAAATCTGTATCTGAACAAATACAAAATGTTTACATGACCCAGTGTTTTACTGTACTGACTTAGGTTAATTCTACTTACATTAAACAGTAATAAATTTCATTTTGATTAAAAATACATTATTTTTTAAAGGGAAATATCAAAATTATTGTTTCATTATTAAACAAATAAAATGTGTATAGTATTTGGGTAATAAATGATTTAGTTCAACTTAAAAATGCTTACCAAAATACCTGGAATTAACCTATTAATTAGAAATACTGGGACTTCCCTGGTGGCGCAGTGGATAAGACTCTGCGCTCCCAATGCAGAAGGCCCGGGTTCAATCTAGATCCTACATGCATGCCACAACTAAGAGTTCCCATGACACAACAAAGGAGCCCATGAGCCGCAACTAAGACCTGGTGCCACCAAATAAATAAATAAACAAATATTTTTTTAAAAAAGAAATATTTCATACTACACAGTGAATTTATAACTATACACCTAAATGTGTCTCAGCTAATAACTAAAACATCTTTCAGGTGTCTGATATGGTAAAAATAAACAAACTTTCACTGTTTGAAAATGTAGAGTCTACAATCTACAATAAGGGACATATTATCCATTAATTGTGAGAAACTAACATTTTTAGAGAATCCTAAACAGGAAAAGAGCATTTTCCTACTACCTATGTCTCTTTCAGCAAGTTTAAATTCAGGGGTATAATAAGTTGACAAAGTATTAAAAAAAGTGGTGATAAGGAAAATGGTCATTCTCATTCACTGCTTATTCTATACGCAGGAGTAAAATCTGGACCAACCATTTCTGAAAAGCAATTTTAGTAAAATGTATCAAAAGCTTTTAAAACATTCACACATTTTGACCACTTATTCAATCTAGTAAAGAAAAAAATGTACTAAATGGAAAGAGCTTTAGGCACAAAATATTTTTTCTCAGAATTTTTTTAATAGTAAAAATGAAGAAATAACCTTAACGTCCCAAATTAAGGGAATGGTTATGTAAATTATGGTATGCCCACTTAATGGAATGAGTGGTCATTTGAAATTAGGTTTATGAATAATACCTACTTTGTGGAGAATTGTTTAATGTTAAAAAATCAGTATATAAAATTTTATTTATAGTGTTATAACCATAAAAAGATGAAAGGTTAAAAGGATATAAAATGAATGTTAATACTATTCCTTGATGGTATGATTATGAATGATTTTCCAACTTTTCTAGAGCTTATTTACTTTTATAAGGGCGATTTCTTTTAAAATCTAGGTATATACTTTCCCCCCTTCTTTTGATATAGAGTCATAATATTTAAAAATACAATACAATTATATTCTATCAAAATAGTCAAGTAATTCAACTGACTAATGAACCAGTCACTTGTTTTTTGGCATAAGTAGATTCCTCCCTCCACCCCCCGCCACTCTGTATCTGAGATAATAAACTGAGACATTGTTCAACCCTTGCCCTAAACCCTTCTGGATTCACGCAGAATATCTCTTTTGGTCAGTAAAATAAAATAATTTTCTAAACAAGCTAATCTTCTGAGTATCTTTCAAATCCATTTTCTCTTCTCCATATCCACTTACCTACTCTCTTAATGCAAGCTCTCATTATCTTTTTTGCCTCTCTTATTTTAGTAGGTTTCTAAGCGATCTCCTTGTTTCCAGTCTTGTGAAAGGCTAGGCATGTAAATCTGTTGGTTTTTCTACTCAGAACCCTTCTAAGGTATCCAATTATCAAAGCTCTATTGGGGAACCCTGTACACACTGGAGAATAGAGGGCCGAGAATCATTATTGTCTGAGGAACGCTTTCAAGATACATAATTTACACAATCCATAGAAATGGACTCTCTCACCCCAGAAGCACTGAGGTACAAGACAAAGTCCAATTTTATTTCACAGGAAAAAGAAATAGACAGTAAATACATGAAAAGAATATGCTGGACTTCAATTAAAGACAAAAATGTGATGCCAGTTTTTTATACAGACTAGAAAAGATGGAACATATACATAATAATACTCAATACTGGCAAGGGTATGGAGAAATAGGATATTTTGCACTGTTGGTGGGAGTGCATTTCTTCTTTGAGAAAGTGATCATATATACAGATACATACACACACAAATAATCATTGTAGCACTCTTTTTAACAAAAAAAGAAAAGGAGAAAACATCCTATGGCTGTATCAGCACAGGACTGGTTAAAAAATTATGGTATACATATATGATAGAATTCTAAAAGCCATTAAAAAGATCTGTATGCAGTACTCACAAGATATTGCTAAATGAAAAAAAGCTAGGGACAGAACTGTCAGTACGACATGATCCTATCTGTCAAATTGATAGGATGGATGAATAGGTATTTTAAAATTTTATCAGTTTAAGTAAGGATATACACAAAACCACTGATATTTCCCTTAGGAAATATTTTATATAAAGGACTATAGACATAATAATATAAAGGTAATAAAGTGAATATGTGTATACTTATCACCCAACTTAAGAAAGAGAAATAACCAAGACAACAAATATAATATTATCAAGACAACAAATAATAGCATCCCCCACCTCTACCACTTGGATAGGTAAATATTATCTTGAAGTAGTTGTTTATTTTACAATTTCTTACTGTTCTTTACAGTTTTACCACATAAGTATTATTCCTAAACAGTATTTAGTTCTAGATGCTTCTGAATTTTATTTGACTGATATCATGCTATTTGGGACATTTTGGAACTTGCTTTTTTTGCTCATTTGTTTTCATGAAACTTATTCACGTTGACATATGTAGCAATAGCTCACTAATTTTCACTTCTTTGTAGTGATGATAGCTAACACCTATTAAGCATTTTCTATGTAGCAGACACTGTCTCAAGTACTTTACATGGGTTAACTCATTTAATCCTCACAACAACTCTTCGAGCTAGTTAGCATTATTATCTCTCTATTCCACAGGAAGAAATTAAAGCTCAAAGACATTGTGTAACTTGCCTAAGATAAAACACTTAATTTTTTGCTATTTCAAACAAGGGTGCTAAGAACAATCTTCTACAGGCCTCATGATACATATATACAAGAATTTTTCTGGTACATATCCAGGGGTGGAAATGCTAGATTATAAGATACACGTATGCTCTGATTTATAAAATAAAAATTATTTTCCAAGGTGGTTTTAACAATTCACGTATCCACAAGCAATGTTCTACATTCTCACTAAGACTAGGCATTATCACAACTTTCACTCTTATTTATGGATATGCTATTTAATTTCTATGATAATGGACTAGCCTTACTAAAAATTACATAGTATTTTCTTTTCATGAACAAGAAATTTTGAGAATGAACAAAAGAACTAACAAATGAATGCATAGGTTTGTTACTTTACCATGGCTCCTACTCTACTGTTTCATCATCTCCTTTTGCTTCAGATGTACTGTTTCTCTCCAGTACTGTCTAAAATTTCACACTTCTGATTCTTTGTACATATCATTTCCTCTGCCCACAAAGACTATCTTCAATTTTTCCACTAGAAAAACTCCTTTTTAGAGTTTGGGATTAACATATACACACTACTATATATAAAATAGATAATCAACAAGGACCTATATATAGCACAGGGAACTCTACTCAATATTCTGTAATAACCTATATGGGAAAAGAATCTGAAAAAGAATGAATGTATGTATATGTATAACTGAATCACTTTGCTGTACACCTGAAACTAACACAACGTAAATCAACCATACTCCAATATAAAATAAAAATTAAAAAAAAAAGAACTCCTTAACATCGGCCATAAACTCCTCAAAAAGTCTGTTAATCCACTCCAAAGTTACTCCCTCCTCTGAACTTCCTCAAAAATACTTATATCTATCACCCTATATTCTAAGTGTTCTTTTATTTGTATTTCTCCCATGAGCCAGTAATGACAGACTTTCCCTCTTTTATTCCTAGAGCTTAGAACTATACCTGACACACAGTGAGTACGCTATAAATAATCAGTGATATGCAAATAACCACAAGTCAGATCACATTATATTAATACAGACCCTTGGGAGTAAATTTGGCAATAGAAAAAAATGTAGAAAAAGAACTCCTTAAACAACAATGAAAAGTCTTCACCCACAAAACAAATAATTTTAATAACTGTTAAAAGTTCAAATTACACAAAAAATTCTTCACACCCCCCCCCCTGCATGGAATAGCACCTATTATTATTTGATATATATCTTTCTAGACTTCTTAATACATATATATATGTTTATAGTCTGTGTATAATTTGATTCCATTTATATATTTAGGTCTATCCATGTAGTGCTTTCTTTTACCACAAAACATACCATGAACCTCTCCCTGTGTCAATATATAAAGATGTACCCTGTGCTTTAAAATGGTTGCAAAGAAGTTCAATATTGTTATATATTTATTCTGTAGGCAAAACTCGAATTAGGGGCATTTAAATAGCTTCCAATTTTTTGGTCATATACATTGCAACACACCTCCTTATAAATACATCTTGGTGCACTGGTAATATTATTTCCTTAGGATTAATTCCCATTAATAGTAGAGAGTATAAGCTACCCTCTAGCAAACTTATGTGCCCTTTGAAAACCTCTCAAGAAAGACTATTTCCTCACATCTCTACCCACACTGGGCCTTATTATTTAACTATCTCTGCCAAACTCATATAAGAAAAAAATTTTAATTGTTATTTTATAAAAAAGATTATTTGTACCATTTTCATTATTAAAATTAATAGTAGCCAAAACATTTTTTAAAACTTGGATCAGACTGAGTAAAAAGTATTTTGGCTTAGTCAAACCTGAATGTTTTTTACTGGATTACAACTCTTTAAAGGTAACAATTACTATGGGAAAAGGGGTGTAATCTCAAGTTAGGTGGTGGAAAATGCCAAAAAATCTTCCACAAGAGCAGAAAATCTAATGTATGATATACACAAAGGATGTACATACATTTGCATGAGCTCCAGCTTTTAAAAAGTTGTCTATAGCAGTAATATACATCCACATTCAATGCTTTCAGTACTGTGCTGGCATTGGCTCATCTGTATTACCTAAAAAGTAAACCATGCCAATATTTCACGTACAGTGGAAATCTGTTCCACTCTCAGAGGCTGGTATAATAATTATTCTTCTATGGTTGCTCAGAGATTGTTTAGCTTTTTATTTCTCCAAGACTATTACAGCAATTTTGTGTGTAGAGGCAAAAGGATGCAGTATAAAGTAATAAAATAATTCTAGCTGTAGTTCTCTTTCAGAACATAAGTCTAGATGACAGCTGTAGAGAAAATAAATACAGATTTTGCTTTTCTCCTGCCTTTGTCCCTTCTCTCTATATTAATTCTGAGGCAGAGAAAACAGTATTGTTCTGTAAACTTTTTAAAATGTACGATTCCCAATAAACAATATAGTGTGAAAAAAAGTGATATCACAGTCTATCAGTTGCTCCAAACTTTCATTCTTGTAGTTGTATATCACGAATCACAAGTTTGAACGTGTGACTGGGTCATATTCAACAAGAGAAGTTTTAAATAATTATATTATTAGTTTACTTTAGCATGATGAAAAAATTTTAGATGTTCTTTGATAAAGAAATCTTATATTTTAGCATTGCATATGTTAAAAATGCTATCAAAGCTATTCTTTTGGTATTTAAAACTATACAGTCAAATTATGCAAACTTAGAAAGCACAGAAAAGGAAAAAAATTACTAACAATTCTACAAGCCCAACAAAATCACTATTTACACTTTGATGTAGCACCCAGTAGCAATGCATTTTATATTTGACCACCAATGTCTCCTATTCTGTTTGCTAGATTTCTTTAGTTACTTTTTATTAGTTTAAGAATAAACTAAACTTTGAATTTTCAATTTTGCATGTCTATGAGCTTTGTCTAAAAATACTAATAGCGTATATAGTATTTTGTTTAGGCAACCTGAACACAGTAATCAGTGATGAAATAATATGGAAGGCATGTGAGAAAAGTACCAACATATAATGTCCAGCAAAAACAAAAAAGGAAAACAAGTCCTCCACCTTATTAATCAACAGAAAGTACCCTTTAAATGAAAAGTTAGTTTGGCTTAAATGTGGTATTAGGTTTTCAGGGATTGTTTATTGTCTTTAAGTCTGTTTTTTAGTTAATAGGCAGGCAATAGTTGCATAGTTCCTGCTAACTATATACCTTTAGACAATCCTTTAATTGGTAAATCTATTTCTAGGATTTTATCCTAAGGTCACATTCAGAAGTACCAACAAAAATTAATGTATAAGACTGTGGAAAATAAAGTAAATGTTCAATGAAACATGAATGGTTAAATAAACTGTAGTACAGTTACATAATATAATGGCAAAATTCAAAGACTCTGAAATCAGACTGTGTGTGTTCAAATTTTATGATTTGTACTACTTAAATTCCAACCACCACTATCACTACCATTACCAATACAAACAAAAATCCTATCAAAAACACAATCAAAATGGAGAAGAGACTGATTCTGATGGTACTTTTAAAAAGAAGTATGTATTTGAATATAACATGCAAGAACAAAGGAAAACTTAAGAAGAAGAACCCAAAATCTTAATAACAATTACCACTAGGTAGGGATAAATGATTCCTGATTTCTTCTTTATAATTTTCTAACTATCCAAATATTCTACATGAAGATTAGTTTAAGAGTCAAGGAAAAATTAAATAGTGACAAAATATTGTGCAAAAAGATTATATAGAGTTTTTTTACTCCCTTATTAGATAATTAAACTCAATCTAAAATATATAAAGGTTACAGGAACTTAACTATAAGGTAGGATGTTGAGAGATCACGGTAATATAAAATCCATTTTGCTAGCTAAATAAAGTTCTATCCATTAACTTAGTTTTCAGATACAGAGCCTTATTAAAATGTTACCACCTCTGAAAATGAGTACATGAACAATTCATATCCCCTTTGACTAAAGCAAATGACTTTGAACAATAAATGTAAATCACAATCCTTTTAATCATTTGGCTCAAAAATGACCTTACTTAATTCTAAAAAAGAGTAAGTTAGTCAAGTATTTCTCAGTGGCGAAGAGAAAATATGATACCTTTTCACTTCAGATCAATTAGGTGTCACCTTTCTTCTGCCCCAAAGCATGGAATCTGAGATCTTTTCCTCTTATAATCACAAACCAATCGTGAGGTGAATTTTATGGGTTTTGTTAGCAATCTAGCCTATCTGAACAATAAGAACTGTTATGACTAACAACTCTGGTTGGAAAAACACTGTAAAAATAATCTTAATTAAATGTAAGCTAACATTAAAACAAAAGAAAAAACCCCACCTAACCGGCTCATTAAAATAGTTAAATAAAGAAACCAAATGAAAAGAACATTCATACCTTACTGCTGCTTGGGTTTTTTTTTTTTTAAACTCCTTAATTTTGAAGATTTTTCTTCAAAAAACCTTTCCTACCAACTATGTATATGGTCAAAACTGTACTAAACATCAGGGATAAAAGATGAGCAAGATACGATTTTAAATCCAAATAATGATGTTATGAAAGCTTTCAAAGACAGGTATGAAATAGAAAGGTAAATACCTTTCTGATGATTTATGATACCGATAAAGATACTGAATTGCTAAAAGCTCAAAGTTGTCTACCAGCAAATAATCAAATGTTCAGCATAGTTATTGGAACAGAACAGGTGCTCAAATATTTACTGAATGAATTAATAAGTACTCAAAATGGAGAGGATTTCCACTCTGATATTTAAAGTCTTAAAGACATTTATGATCTAACTAACAGTCATTACTTCCTTGGGGTTAAAATAATTAGAGAATGGGTTATTCTTTTAAAGCCATTTTAGTTGTCTTTGCAAATAATCACTAATAAAGTAAACCTGACATAACCACTATCATAAACTACAGTCAACTTGCACTCAAAATAATTTCAAAATGTTTAGTATGTCAAGCCCATAGGTGGATTACAAAACAATAATGTACTTTGTTCCTAATAAAGTGGTTAACTGAATTAGAATACTTTATAACCTCCAATACATTCCAAAATAAGAATGATGTATGTGAAAACTTTAGCATATCATGAAATAAATGGTACTAAAGTAAACTTAAGAGTTTTCTTTGGCAGTTTAATTCTGTAAGTTGATTCTTTTTTTAAAAATTTCACATTTTGCTAGCATCTCAGTATCCCCCAGCCCCTTTTGGTGTAATTAAGGTTAATATATTATACATACATAATCGGGCTCAGAATTTTTTAAACTAATAAGAACTGTGTTTTTTTCTACCTGAACATACTTTTAGTTGTAAAGGGGCTATAAAACCAAGATATAATACAATCTTCTATTGAAAAATGGAATTTAACCTAAGCTAGATGTATCATCTAAAAAAGTTGAGAATGGGAGCAAGATGAAATGAACATGACTATAAATGTTAGCTTTCATTCTACTCATCTTCCTTTTCTGCTTATGTATTGGTTAGCTGTTGGTGCATAACAAATTACCACAAAACTGCAGCTTCTAAGAACATTTACTATCTCATAGTTTCTTTGAGTAAGAAATTTGGGAGCAACTTAGCTGAATGGTGTTCCTTAAGTACAGTTCCTCTCATTGTGAGGACCCATGAACTAAACAGACAAATTATCTGCCCCACACACAACCAAAATACAATGGTAGGACAGGCAGAGGATAACTGTTACAAAACTTCTGGTTCAGAATAAGAGAAAATGGAGTCACTGATCCAAAGTAATTCTGTAATCAAGGTGGGAACATGTTAGAAGTTCCTTGAATATGGGAATAATTCTCCATAGCTCTTGGCTCTGCCCTTTGAGATTTTGGTTCTATTTCTGAGTTATCTTTCCGTTTTATGAAAGGAAGTCCATGTTTACATGTAAAATGTTTTTCAACCTGCTTCCTGCCAGTAAAATTTTGGGGATTCAAGGGGCCGCTCCTCAGACTGGTAATATTTCTGCCAATTAACTCTTTAGAAAACTTTGTGGGTCTCTTGGGAATCTTACTGGGATTCACTCTGTTAGACAAAAAGCACAGTCACAATTCTGAGACAAACTCTTCTCTACTTTAAATTTCTGCTGAGGACACCCTTAATCTGCTTTAAGCCCTCTTACTTTGATTGAAAGGTTCTCTGAGGCTCACATTACATCTTTCTGAGGTTTTAACAAAGGATTTTATAGTCACACCACTGGCTTCATCTTTAGACAAACCTATTCTGAGAGTGCCCTGGATATGATCTTTGCCTGGAAGCCATTTCCTAATTTTAGCATAGTGTGACATATTGAGAGGATGAGAATTTTCAAAACCAGCAAGTCCTGGTTCTTTTTGTTTGTTTAGGACCCCTTCCTGAGCCTATTTCTCCCATCCACTGCTTTACCATAACCAGAAGTAGTACATTTTCTACTTCACTTATTACTACAGGTGACAGTGTTGCTAAACTTTCTGCTACTATATAACAGTGATTTCCTTTCTTTCAGTTTCCAATATGGTGCTCTTCCATTTTCATTTAAGACCTCATCAGCAGTCTCCTCAAAGGCTTAACTTTAAGCTTCCACTTAACAAGGTGGTTCCGGCTCACAGTCCCTAGGGAAGTTACAGTTAAGACATCAACCATGACTGCAGTCATCTGATGGCTCATTTGGGGGTGAATGACCTGCATCCAAGATGGCTCATTAACATGTTTATTGTCACAAAACTTCAGTTCCTCACCACAAGGACATCTCCACAGAGTTGCTTGAGTGTCCCCATGACATGGCAGTTGGCATCCTCCAGTACAGGGGATCTAAGAGAGCCAGAAAGAAGCTGCAATATCTTTTATGGCCTACCTTTGGAAGCCATACTCTTGTCATTTCTACCATATGCTCCTTATTAAGAAACAACCCAGTAAGTATAGCGCCCACTCAAGGGGAGGAGAATAAGATTCCACCAAAAGGAATATAATTTAAGAATCTATTTTAAAAACACCACAGTAAGCAAAAACCAAGAACTAAAACTTGATATAAAAATTGCTCTTAGTGAAATTACATTTACATGGAAGCCTATTTTAGAGTCTCTAGTGACAATGCACATTTTCTATTTTATTATGAAAATAAAAACCAAGCAAGTGCTTTAGTATACAATGAAGCTAAAATATAAATAACTCTTTTAGGTGTGTGGGTGTGTACGTGTGGGAGAGAGAGAGAGAGAGAGAGAGAGAGAGTGTGTGTGTGTGTGTGTGTGTGTGTGTGTATAACCTGTTGGACTGGAGGCAGTGGAGAGAACTTACTATGAAGCAGAGATCCCAAGGAGCTAACAACAGATTAACTACTCTTGTTGCTTTGGTTATACAGTAATTCTCTTTACTAGCCATTGATGGCAATATGCACAAAGTCTTGCAAACAATTAAGTCCTGTAAAAGTTTTTCCTCTATACAGTGCTATATATAGAAATGAAGTAAAACCAAAGCAGAATGTTAAAAAACTCTTTTTCAAGTTGAATTTTAACCAAATTTACTCTCTTCACAGGGAGCAATTCAGAAAATGTTTTCCCATTTCCAGCTCCATATTCTCATTGATACCAGAACAGAACTTTAGGAAACACTTAACTATAAAAAGTATACTTATTTTGCATTTTATTACTTATTTCTTATACCTAATTAACTGAAACTCAGTTTTTAAAATAATAATTAACCATCAATAAACAGATTCATATATTAAAACACAAATAAGAACTCTTAAATGTACAGTAAGGATAATGGGTTAGGATACATCTATTGAAAACAAATTAGATAGACACAAAAAAGATTAAAAATTGTAAAGTTGAAAAAATATTTAAGGTCACAAAATATCATTATGTATTTAAGTGAAAAAAAAAAAGCTACAGAATAATGATATCATAATAACACATGTGTACCCATTTATTTGTCCAGAAAAAAACTCAGAGGCCATATTTAAAAATACGTATGGGACTTCCCTGGTGGTCCAGTGGCTAAGGCTCTGTGCTCCTAATGCAAGGGGCCCGGGTTCAATCCCTGTTCGGGGAACTAGATCCCACATGCTACAACTAATTAGTTTGCATGCCGCAACTAAAGATCCCATGTGCCGCAACTAAAGATCCTGCATGCAGCAACGAAGATCCTACACGCGGCAACAAAGATCTTGCGTGACGCAGCTAAGACCTGGAGCAGCCAAATAAATAAATAAATATTTTAAAAAATATGTATGATGGTTATCATGGATGGTAGCATATCTATGTTTTATTTTTTGAACTTTGCTATATTTCTCAAATTTTCAGAAATAAAAGCCATTTTTATTTTCTGATTATAAATGTACATAAAACATTTTGCCATGTCCTTTAGGTGATGACTATTTTTACAATAATATGAATAATTGATTATTAATACAAGGTATACATATAAATTTGGGTTCTTTCACTATTATCCTAAAAGTATTAATACTTTAGGAAATTAAAAGTACTAAAAAGAAAGCCATATATCTCAGAATCCCACAATCCAAAAGTAACAAAATTATTTAACATTTTAGCTGAGTAACAATGGATGACAACACCATATAATTATCTGTTTTTACTACTCAATACACTGCAAGTAAATTAATAATAAAATTTTTAGTGGTCGCATGACAAAGATACCTTAATTCAACCATTTCCATTCCATTTAGATAGCTTATTTTTTATTATCAATATTTCATACACATACACACCCAAAAATCTGTGTACACAAATTTTTTGTGTATCTCTATTTCCTTAAATTGATTCACTGGACCAACAGGTATGAATATTTCTTTTTTTTTTTTAAAGATTTTTTTTTAAATGTGGACCAATTTTAAAGCCTTTATTGAATTTGTTACAATACTGCTTCTGCTTTATGCTTTGGCTTTTTGGCCACAAGGTATGTGGGATCTTCGCTCCCTGACCAGGGATCGAACCTGAAACACTGGAAGGGGAAGTCTTAACCATTGGACCACCAGGGAAGTCCTGTTTCTATTTTTAAAGCTTTTAAATACATTATTACCAAACTGCTTTCTACAAAGAATCTACCAATTTATATTTTCTCTAGCAGAGCGTCAATCTGTCAACCTCATGAAAAGACACAGTCTGGGGTAATATTAATTTTTAAATCTTGATAATTTCATAACTAATAAATGTTAATTTATACTACCTGCTGATTACTAGTGATATAAAACAGAAGGGTGTCCATATGCTTATTAATAATTTGAAATTACTTTTCTACGAATTTTTAATACAAGTACCTTGCCTATGCGGTGGGGTATCTGTGATGGTGAATTTTATCTGTCAACTTGGCTAGGCGATGGTGGTTTGGTCAAACACCAGTCTAACTACTGTGAAGGTAATTTTCATATGTGACTAACATCTAAATCAGTAGACTCAGAGTAAAGGAGATTATCCTCCATAAAGTGGGTGGACTCATTCTGGAAAGACTTAAAGAAAAGACTGAGGTCCCCCAAGGAGGAAGGAAGTCTGCCTTGAGACTGCCTTCTGACTCAAGAGCAAAACATCAACTCCTGCCAGAACTTCTGGGATGCCTGCCTACCTGCCTACCCTGTGAATTTCGGACTTGCCAGTTCCCACAGTCACATGAGCCAATTCCTTAAACAAACAAACCGAACAAAACCAAGTCCTCTTTACACATATTAATAAATACATACATATATATGTATATATATATATATATATATACATACACACATTCTATTGGTTTTGTTTCCCTGTACTTCCTGACAAATACAGTGTCCAGAAATTTCTTAAGAATTTATATGAATTGTTTATTTATTAAGGCTAGTGATTTCCTCTACATCCTTTATGTCTAGAAATTCCTTTTAATCCAAACTACTTACTTGTAAGTTGTCTTCTGCTCCTTCAGTTTCATTTTTAAATGCTGGGCATCCTAAGAAAATGGGTAAAAGTTAATTAAGCATAGAATTTTTGTTTTAGATTTTAGTATTGCTGACTCATTGATAATATCACTATGATACTGTAGAAGACTAATCAGAGATCATTCTGGACTGCCTGGCAACCAGTCAGATGTTGGTCACTCATACTTGCCCCTCTGTTAGATAAAGAGAGAATAAAGTGATTGCTTTCCTCTTCTACAGGTAAATTTCCAGTGACTTACTTAAAGAGGTGTCTTCTGTGAAAGTACGCTATCTCTGGCAAGCCCTGCCTCTGATTTCTCTGAAATAATGAAACTGCCAGGAAGAGTATATGCACCGCACTCTTCTGGTGTTTAGGTGATGCCCACATGATTTATTCAATTTTTCTAAGTACTCTGACCCAGGAAACAGTATTTAGTACCCCCAACTAGGATTTCAGTAGCTTTAGTAAGGAAAAAAAATGAGCCTTAATCCACTGTTGATAGTCAATAGCCAACTGTTGCTATTGACTTTTGTGCACCAATGCCTCTATATAAGTTTTCATGGCGTTCAAGAGTGCCTTTAGTTCCAATAAATTAATAAGGAAGGATTTACCTTAGCAAAGTATTCTGAGTTTATGCTACCCTTGAGACATAGCTAGCATGGAGATGAAGAGAAAGCTGTCCTATGGAAAAGGTGCATAGTTTATTCTTACTGTCATGGGAGGCTAAGTAAGAAAAATTTAATGGGATTGTTGAAAACCTATACAGTGGCTGATAATAATGCTAACCAGTATGTTTACAAAAATGTTCAAAAACAATGAGACAGGCTGAGTACTGTAGTCTATTCTACCTGGCTAGGTGTTTGTAAGCGTCTCCTTATTAATTTTCTTTTAAAAGGTTAAACCCAATCTATCTGATCCTAGTGAAAGAAGTATGTTCCTATGGGGGTATGAATGTAGGCATAAAAGTATTCAAAACTAAATATTCCAGCAACCATGGATAACGATTTTCTTTTTAAAGCACTGGTTCTTCAACACTAACAAAATATCAGAATTAACTGGGAAACTTTAAAAAAATTATAATGATGCCAGAATACAGTCTCAGACCAATAATGTCAGAATCTCTGAGGGGTGAGGCATTGGGCATCATAAATTTTTTTATTTTTAAGTTTCTTGCAGTGGTTTGAGAACCACAACTACTACTGGAGAATCTGAAGATCCATATTCATCTTGCCCCTCCCTAAATTCATGATATATAATCATTTGACAATTCCTCACCACATTTGAAATGCACAGAACTTAAAAAAAAAGGAATGCCTCAGCACCACTCCCCAGGCAGTCTGATTCAAATGGGCTGGAGTGGGGACCAATTATGCTATTTTTCAAAAGGCTCCCAGGTGATTCAAATGTGCAGCGAACAATGAGAACCCTGATATAGGAAGAAGTTATGGGTTCTTGTATTAAAAATGAGTGCTACCATTTCATGGAATTTTTTTCTGAATCAGAAATCAAAGATTGTTTGTTTACCAAATTCTAGTCTTTCAAAGTAGCTAAATACATTATTTAACTTCAGTTTCACACAGTTAGCAATACATATTTGTACTAAGCATTTCCATGTTCTTGCCTATGGTTTGTCTCATAATTAGTTTATTTCTTCTGATTTTCCTACTAAAATGCCATCTTCAAAATATATGAGCCACAATGTTGTCAACACATTTTCATTCAGTTATGTTGTATAAGAAGGTTATTTCTAATAGAGATAATGTTTCTTCTCAATAAGAAAAACAAATCAAATCTTAGTTATGACTTCTTTGGGGGAAAGAAATGGGTTTTAATGTGATTTCTTTTTGTTTAATTAAGCAGAGGCCAGTCTTACGTGTAAATATTCTTCCTCCCTTTAAAACCTGCAAGCTTTAAGAGTTAATGATCTTAACAGATTGGTTAAGATATACAAAGGGATAGATTGGGTTGAGGTCTCTGCCAATCCTTATTAATGAAATCAGATAAAGCAGTAAGGAAGGCTTTGCCATAGAATAACTGGAGTTGACATATATTTGATTATTACAAATTTTCTCTTTATAATTACCAAAACAAGGATATGAGTAACATACTCACGGAGGATTTTCAAAGTTCTACCTGACTGCTGCCCTCTTCTTTGAGCTTTTATTTTAAAACTTTCAAATTATCTGAAGTGTGCTGTTGATGGGCTCTTCAAGATAATACATGTAATTGGTATATACTGTGATGTGACAAACATAAAACAGATTAAGGAGCCCATTATTTTATCTTCACCTACAGTCAGCTTTCAAAGCCTGATCTCATATCACAAAAGTTGACTTGCTTGAAGTCACTTCTATTATATATAACTGATAAACAAATTAAGAAAACAGTCAAAATAACCTACCTTGAGAAATATCCTCTATAGCTCTTCGAATGCCTCTATCAAAAGCCCTAGCATCAGCAGGACTTTGAAAGGTAAGGCCAAATTTCTTGTCATCAATCTTCCAGTGGTGAAATGTTGGAGTGACCTTATTGTAAATGAGGTCTTTTTTAAGCATACATTCCAAAACCACCTGCCAAAAGTTAAATGCCAAAATTACTATACATATATCAAATGCATCTAATGTAGCTCTTAAATACAAAGGTAGGTGAGAAAAGAGCTGTTATATTTTAATAAAAGCACCCCCACCCCATTAATACAGAGGTCTTGCTACTTAATCTACTCACAAAGTCACTCAATACAGAAATTAAGATGGGATTAAAGAAGATTCTGGGAAGATGGCAGGAGGCACCATCTTCCCACCATTCTGGGAAGATGGCAGGAGGCAAGAAACACCAGGAATCTGTCTCCCTACCTAGACAAAACTGACTGGCAGAATCTGTCTGCTGTGACTATGTTAGAACTCTATAGAGTCTGTTGAAAGCTTGTAACTTCCAGGGAAGACATGGACAGTAAATTGCAGTTAATTTTGTCAATTTCAGGTATTAGCACAGTAGCAGCACCTCCTTCATCCCAACTCCCAGCCATAGGGCAGGGAGCTGTGCACATGCAAATTACAGAAGCCATGGTAGGTAAAAAGGACCTTATCCTCCAAGTATCAGGGATTGGTGCTCTCATCACTAATTGCTGCTTCTGATCACAGAGGTGCAGACAAAGAGGAGGGTAGCCATTTGCCACTGTTGTATCTTCCCTCATTGTTGCAAGTTCCTCTGCATCAGAATGAAGTGACTTCCAAGGTATTTAAAAAGCCAGCTCCCTTTTTTATCTGTCATTTATCACTTTTTCCCATGATGGCAGCCAGACATTGAAGACTAGGACATTCAAAAATAACTACAGGGGCTTCCCTGGTGGCGCAGTGGTTGAGAGTCTGCCTGCCAATGCAGGGGACACAGGTTCGAGGCCTGGTCTGGGAGGATCCCACATGCTGTGGAGCAACTGGGCCCGTGAGCCACAACTGCTGAGCCTGCGTGTCTGGAGCCTGTGCTCCGCAACAAGGGAGGCCGCCACAGTGGGAGGCCCAGGCACCGCGATGAAGAGTGGCCCCCGCTCGCCGCAACTGGAGAAAGCCCTCGCACAGAAACGAAGACCCAACACAGCCAAAAATAAATAAATAAATAAATAAAATTTTGAAAAAAAAAAACTACATATACAGGAAGAATTAGAAAGTGACTATGCATATCCAGGGAAAGGCTCAGAAAAGACATGAAAAAACCTTAAATTTACACCTCAGGCTGATCCTTGGCACAGAGACAACCTACAACAATCAAAAAAACGAAAACAAAAACAATAACAAAAATTAGGAAACTCCAGGGAAGGGAATAATCTGATTTCCATATTACCATATTCCAAGTTACCATATTATGATTTAAATGTCCAGTGTTCAAAAGAAAATTCCCAAAGCATTCAAAGATTCTCCATATCTTATTTAGTTCTTTGAGCATCTTTACAACAGTTTTTTAATAAGTCTTTGTCTAATGATCTGCCATTGGGTCTTTTTCGGGACATTTTCTGTTGATTTCTTTTTGTTTCTTTCAGTAGGTGATATAGCAAAGTATGACATAAAACAATGTATGAACAAAATGGAAATAACAATAAAGAGATAGCAAATCTAAAAAGAAACTAAAAAATTCTGAAGCTGAAAAGTAAATAACTAAAATGAAAACTTCAACTAGAGGGATTCAAAAGCAGATTTGAGTAGGCACAAAAAATAAACACTGAACTGGAAGATAGGACAACAGAAATTAGAGTCTGAGGAGCAGAAAGGAAAAAGACTGAAGAAACGCAAACAGAGTCTAAGAGACCTACAGGCAGCATCAAGAGGACCAACATACACATCGTGGGAACTAGAAGAAGAGCAAGAAAGGGGCAGAGAGAATATGTGAAGAAAGAATGGTTGAAAACTCCAAATTTTATGAAAGTCATGAACATAAACATCCAAGAGGCTCAACAAACTTTGAGTAAGATGAACTCAACAGGCCACACAGAGACACAGAGATTCTTCAAAGTAGCAATAGAGAAATGAATTGTCACATATGAGGAATCCTCAATAAGAACGTCAGCAGATTTCTCTTCAGAAACTTTGGAGGCTAGAAGATAGTGGATGGACATAGTCAAAGTGCTGAAAGAAAAAACTGTCAACCAAGAATTCTATATTTGGCAAAAATATCCTTCAAAAGTAACGAAGAAATTAAGCCATTTCCAGATAAACAAAAGCTAAGGGAGTTTGTTTCCACTAGATCTGCCCTGCAAAAAATGCACAAGGGAGACCTACAAGGTGAAATAAAATGACATAAGAAAGTAACTTGAAGCCATATAAAGAAATAAAGGTAAATACAAGGGCAATTATAAAAGCAATATTTTTAACATTGGTTTGAAACTCCACTTTATGTTTTCTATCAAATTTAAGAGAGACTATTACATTTAAAGAAAACAATGAATTATTAGTGTAAAAGCTAAGTATTGCTGTAACTGTGGTGTATAACTACAAATATTGTTTTCTACAAAATTTGAGAGACTAATACATTTAAAAGAAGTATTAATTTATGTTTCTGGGCAAACAATGTATAAAGATGTAATTTATCAACAAATGAAAGGGTGGGGTCAAAGCTGTAAAGAAACAGTTTTTGTATGTTATTGAAGTTAAGCTAGTTTAAATCCCAATTAGAGTGTTATAACTTTAGGATGTTAAATGCAACCTCCATGGTAACCACAAAGAAAATAGCTATAGAATATAAATAAAAGGAAATGAGAAAGGAATTTAAACATTTTGTTACAATCAACTAAACACAAAAGAAGATAGGAAAGCAGGAAATGAGGGAGAAAAGGCTATTAGGGACATACAAAAACAGCAAAATGACAGAAGTCTCTCCTTATCAGCAATTACTTTAAATGTAAATGGATTTAACTGTCCAACCAAATGACAGAGATTGGCAGAACAAATAAAAGCACAACCAAAGACACAAACAGGTTGAAAGCGAAAGGATGGAAAAAGACATTCCATGCAAAGAGCAACCAAAAGGGAGCAGGGGTGGCTATACTATTATCAGACAAAATAGACTTTAAATCAAAAAGAACATTAAAATAAAAATATTATATATTAATAAACGGTTCAATAGGGCAAAAAGAAACAACAATAAACATTTAGGTACCTAGTAACAGAACATCAAAATATATAAAGCAAAAATTGACACAACTGAAGAGAGAAACACAGTTCTACAGTAATAGTTGGAGACGTCAATACCTCACTCACATAATCAACAGAAGAACCAGACAGAATATAAAGAAATAGAGAATTTAACATAGTAAACCAACTAGACCAAACAGACATATACAAAACACTCTACTCAGCAACAGAACACACATTTTTCTGAAGTGCACGTGGGATATTTTTCAGGACAGACCAAATGTTAGTCCACAAATTAATCTCAATATAATAAAAAATATGGATATCGGGCTTCCCTGGTGGCGCGGTGGTTGGGAGCCTGCCTGCCGATGCGGGGGACGCGGGTTCGGGCCCTGGTCTGGGAGGATCCCGCGTGCCGCGGAGCGGCTGGGCCCGTGGGCCACGGCTGCTGGGCCTGTGCGTCTGGGGCCTGTGCTCCGCGACGGGAGGGGCCGCGGTGGTGGGGGACCCGCGCGCCGCGGTGGGGAGTGGCCCCCACTCGCCGCGGCTGGAGGGGGCCCTCGCGCAGGGACGGGGACCCAACACAGCCATGGAATAAATAAATAAATAAATAAATAAATAAATAAATAAATAAATAAATAAATAAATAAAAACAAAGAGAAAAAGAAAATCTTTAAAAAAAAAAAAATATGGATATCATACAAAGTATCTTTGGCCACAATAAGATGAAATTAAAAATCAATAACAAAAGGAAAACTGGAAAATTAAAAAAATTTTGGGAATTAACCAACTGATCAAAGAAGAAATCACGAGGGAAATTACAAAATACTTAGAGGGCGAAAACAACACAACATACCAAAACTTATAGCACACAGTGAAAGCAGTACTAAGGGGAAAATGCACAAACACCTGCATTAAAAAAAAAAAGAAAGAAAAATCTTAAATCAACAACGTAACTTTACAATTTAAGGAACTAGAAAAGAAGAACAAACTAAACCCAAACCTAGCAGAAGAAAGGAAATAATAATGATGAGAGCAGAAACAAATTAGAGAACAGAAAAATAATAGAGAAAATCAATGAATCCAAAAGTTGGTTCTTCAAAAAGATTTTAATAAGTCCTTTAGCTAGAAGGACTCAGAAGAAAAAGAGAGAAGACGCAAATTGACACAAATTATAAAAATCAGAAATGAAAGTGGAGACATTACCATCAATTCTACAGAAATAAAAAGCATTATAAGAGAGTACTATGAACAACTGTACACCAACAAGTCAGATAACCTAGATTTAACGGACAAATTACTAGAAACATAAAACAGACCAAGACTAAATCAAAAATAAATAGAAAATTTGAATAGATATATAGCTAGTAAGTAGATTGGATCAGTAATTAAATGTCTCTCAATAAAGAAAAACCCTGGACCTGATGGCTTCACCGGTGAATTATATCAAACATTTAAAGGACTAATACCAATACTTCAAACTTTCCCAAAAGACTGAAGGAGTAAACACTTCCTAACTCATTCTATGAGGACAGCATTGTGCTGATACCAAAGCCAAAGACATTACAAGAAAACTATGTATCAATATCCTTTATGAATACTGATGCAAAAAATCCTCAACAAATGAACGCAAGGATGGTTAAACACATGAAAATTGATCAATGTAATATCCTACTTGAACAGAAAAAAGGGGAAAAAAAATCCACATGATCATCTCAATTGATGCAGAAAAAGCATTTAACAAAATTCAACATCTTTTCATGATAAAAATACCTAACAAACAAGAACTAGAAGGAAACTACCTCAACATATTTGACAACAGTGCCAAGACCATTCAGTGGAAGAAAGGAAAGTCTTTTCAACAAATGGTACTGCGAAACTGGATGTGTACAGGCAAAAGAATGAAGTTGGACCCTTACCTAACACCACATGCAATAATTAACTCAAAATGTATCAAGGACCCTAAGAAGACCTAAAACGATAAAACTCCTAGAAGAAAACATAGGACAAAAACTTCATGACACTGGACTTGGCAATGTTTTCTTGGATATGACACCAAAGGCACAGGTAACAAAAGAAAAAATAATGGTGCACTACTAATCACTTCTTCCCAACTCCACATGCAGTGACGTTATATTGACTGAAAACAGCCATGGTGGAAGTATGTTAAGCTATAAAGCGTTTCCTCTCTCCAATCCCCCCGCCCTCCCCCACCAAAAGCTGATTGTTAAATTTTACCAGCCTGTCACTGAATATCTTTGATAGTAAGTCTTGTTATTCTGCAATAAGTAACAAAGAAGGTAACAAAATAATGTCCTGCTTGCTTACAGGCAAAGTGTGTTAGCACTTGGCATTTGACAAAGATTTAACTATCTGTTACAACAACCATTTTGCAATAATAATAATAAAATTCATAATTAAATTAGGTTTTGGAATTCAAGAAGTTAAAATTGGCATTATGGATTACTGCAACATATTTACTGTATTCATAAACAGTGGGAAAGAGATATGTATTTTAGAAAACTGTTAAATTGCAATTATTAAAAAAGAGAAGGACATAAAAAACGGAGTTTGGTCCTACAGTCATTACATGAAAATGTCACTAAATTAATCTTTAATACATGAAAATATTGCTAAATTAGCTCCTCTCTGAAACTTCCCAAAGTTGTTTTCCAACTATTATCTGTTAGATAAATAAAATTTCAACGTGATCTATACTCATCTATACCACTTATTTACAAATGGCTATCTATTTTTTTACAGAGGCTCCCAAAACACATAAAAAAATAAATTTTTAAAATGAGCTTTAAAATACAGTGAGGAAATGGTAAGGATAATAAACTAGTTCTTTGACTCATACAAGTATCTATGCAAGAATGTGTTCCACCTAGAAGTCATATAAATACTGAGGTTGCACATCATACACATCATGTTGGTACAAAAACAAAATGCCACCTAATTATGAAGTAGATGTCAATTTATGTCATTAACTTTTATCTACAAAGTAATATTAGGAAATAAAATATATCTTACTGTTCATAGTATGTATTTAGCGTACCATAAAAATAACTATCATTTAGGAAAAGGCTACTACTATGGCAGTAGCTATTCTGAATTTAGGAATAGGTAATGAGAAAGAAAAATGCAGGTAATCTACTGACATAACCACTCACCATCTTTGTAGATAATTTAAAAACTATGCTTCCTAGAACATTCTGCATCACTCAGCATTTACATAATTATCAAAGCCTCCATATCTAAGGCATAACAATTTCTCATCTAAGTCACACAATATATTAAAAAGTTGTTTTGCTTCTGACTTTAAGTAGCATTTAAAAAATGAATGCATTCTCATCACACTAAGGACAATATAAACCACACCTTTATTAAGTAATAGGGATAACAACTGTCCATCTCAAATTTTTAAAAAAGATCAATGAGGGTAAAAAGGTGTTAAAAAAAAAGTAGTTAAGAGAATGTCTCAAAAGGCTTCTACCTACCATGTGATCAAAACTAAATCTGCATTCCAGAAAAAACAAAAATAATTTTACGACCTAGAAGGATTCTTAAAAGTCAGTGAATTATGCTGCCTCCCACTTCCACTGCCTCTTCTCAACTATATCAGAACAATGTGCTCTGACTTTAGTTCACTGCAATTTTCACTGTATTAATTCTGTATCTTAAGATCACAGTAATATTAACAGTAATAGGCATACAGGAAGCAGATTCAAAGTTTACCATATTTGTGATTGGAATAACTAGCAAACAAACTGTAGAAAATGGCAATTACATTTTTGCCAAGAGATTACAATCAACCAATCCAGCACTGCCAGGTGAATTATTTATGCTGTTGTAAAAATGAGGTACCCTGATAAATTACTTCTGGCTAATAGGGAGTTATATCTATTAATTACCAATAAAGTAAAGTAACAGGTGTTCTACAGGCCTGAAGTGGTTACATCTCTCCCAGAATACATGACCTGCACTCACTCTTAGAACTTTTTTACAAGAAAAGATCTAGTACAAAATGAAATGAATAATTTTAAGTTCTGTTAAGACTACCCTAAAAGCAACTGCCAGAAGCCATTAAAAGTATAACCGTAAAAATAGTCTGTAAACAGTTGTCAAACTTGAAACACATCTCTAGCTAATTCTAATTATTAGTTGACTATACTTCTTTCTGGGGTTAAGGAGTGATGTGAATTTCATCAGACCTCCATAGTAACCATGAAGGACATGTATAAATTAGAGAAAGATAAATTTGAAAGTAGATTAGTGGCCCTGCCCTTATTTCTACCCTAAAGAAGACAGGTGATATATTAAACTAATAAGCAGAAAAGATATTGAGTGTAAATAACAACTGTAAAGTGACTATTAAGTGTAAGAGTGACTCAACAAGAATAACTACAAAAGAATATGCTGCCAAAGTAACTTGACATCAATAACGCCTAATGGATCCACTAAGCCCGTGGCTAGTTAACGAAGAAGAAATTAAAGAGTCATGTTTTAGAATCAGTACTAGAATATTTTGAACTTTTGGATCATCTACAAGTATACTGGGATTAGAAAAGAATCACTATTTATTATAAACTATAAAAAAGTATAATGGAAAAAAATTTAACTAGAAAAAGCAACAACAAATTCAAAAGCACTTAAATGTTTTTATACTGACCACCTCTAAAAGAAAAAACTTCAGACTTTTACATACCAATATACCTGACTAGGTTTGAGTAGAATATAGTCACTGCAAACAGACTGACTGGAACCACCTTTAGGAAGGGGACTATACCGAAGGGAGGATATTAAGGGGTATTTGGTAGAACAGCTTTGCATTTTAATATGATAGACTCTAAATAGGTCTAAGTTGCTTAAGACATACAAGTCTTTTCTAGCTAGATAAATACTTTTGGAACCATGAATATTTTAATAAGATCTTGAAGTCTTTTGAGATAGTGGTAACAAAAAGAACGAATATTCTTTGTCTTTCTTCTATAAAGGTTAAATAGATATTATGAAAGAACAAACAAACAGATGCACAGGTGAACTCTGAATTTAAGGAAAGCAAAACTACTATTAGCATAAATATATTAAAATCTGATATAGATGAAGGGAGTCAGGGAAGAGAAGTGGTTTCCTTATAGTACCAAGCTAAGAGTTAAAAGAGAAAGGAAAAGAAGAAAGATGGTTAATGAGAATGGATATTCTTCACATGAGTAAAAAATTTCCAAAATAAAATAATTAAGATATGAATAACAGAAGGAACAGGAACAGTACACATACACTTCCCAAGAAGAAAAATGTTATTAAAGCGTAAGAGGAATTTTGGTATAGAAGTTAATTAAGCTTGTGGGTTCTACAGCTTAGAATAGCTGGGTCCCATCCACTCTCCACCACTCATTACCCATCTGACTTGAGAATTAAATAAGGCAATACATACAGAGAACTCAAATAGTGTCTGACAACAGAGTAGATCTTCAATACATACAGAGAACTCAAATAGTGTCTGACAACAGAGTAGATCTTCAATACATACTAGTAGCAATGGTGATTTTGGTCACAAGGTGATGCCACTAGCCCATAATAGTACAGTTGCTATGAAAGCCTGAGAGGTCAGTATTTACTTTTTTGAGTAAGGGAGGGGGAGGAGTTTGAATGATAAATAAAGGTACTCAGGACCTCAAAGAGCTTGTGAATAGATTCCGTGAAGTTTAAGTTAATTGATTCTAAAGACAGTGAAAACATAATCTCCAACGCTTTTCCTTCTTCTGAAAGAAGTTCTAGGATATATTACAGAGAAAAAAAGTGGGGGAGGGGACACCACAGTCACTAAATAACCAAAACTTCTGAAGATATATTCCAAGTTATTTTAGGAAATATAGAGCAAATTACTGGACTGTTTGCCAGAAGAATTTAAAATAGACCAAGCCAAAAATGGGTATAAGTACATTTCTGTTTCACTAATAACAACTAATAATTTGGGAGAGCAAAGTTAAAAATGTACTTTCAAACTACTATGTAACTTTATTATAGATGCTACCTTACAAGTAGATAATTACATGTTTACAAAAAGTATTATCTAAGATGTAGTAATAGTTGGTAACTAGACAAATTATTTTTGTAACTTTCTGAAATACCTTTGAATCATGGAAAAAGCATTTCATTTTTGAAATAAAATCTCTATATTCAAGTTAAATTACTTGATAACCAAAATCAGTAATTGGTATTTCAAATAGTTGCCTTGTATTATGAACTTTAGTTTTCTGGATGACATAAAAACTAGTATCCTTTATAAAGGACACCAGTGCATTCTATGAAATACGAAACTATATTGTTATCAAATAACACATTTTTACTAATTATCTAGTAATAAAAATTTGTGTTCAAAGCTGGATTCTGAGATGAATAAGATTTTAGAAAAAATTTTAAAAGTAACAGAAGGAACAGTGGTAGTGTTCCTTCTCAAATAATAACAGTTCAGCTACCACAAAAGGAAGGGAGGGAGCCACTATTTTAAAAATATGTCTATGTCATGAAAGAAAGACTGAGGAACTGCTCCAGATTAAAGGAGCATAAGGACACATGACAGCTAAACGCTACATGATCTTGTACTGAGAGAACAAAAATGTTGTAAGAACATTATTAGAACAGTTGGTGAAACTGGAATATGGACTAAAGACTGAAGTACTACATTCATGTTAAATTTCCTAAATAGGATAATTATACTGTGACTACATAATCAAAGCTGAAGGCAGAGCAAAGATTTAGAAAAGTAATAACGAGTGCAGTGTGGGACTTCCCTGGTGGTCCAGTGGGTAAGACCCTGTGCTCCCAATGCAGGGGGCCTGGGTTCGATCCCTGGTTGGGGAACTAGATCCCACATGCATGCTGCAACTAAGAGTTCACATTCCGCAACCAAGAAGTCTGCATGCTGCAAGTAAGAGTCCACATGCCACAAGGAAGGTCCCGCGTGCCGCAACTAAGACCCGGCACAGACAAAATAAATAAATAATAAAATAAATATTAAAAAACGAAGAATACAATACAATGTAAGGTTTTATGACCTCAAATTTGAAAATCTAAGTGAAATAGCAATTTCCTAGAAAAATTATAACTTACCAAAACTGACTGAAAATATAAAACCATTAGAAACCTGTAACCATTAAAGAAACTGGATCAGTAGAAAATGATAGTGAAAGGCGACAAGATGAGGGAACAGGAGATGAGATACAAAACAGAGGAGGGAACTGTCACAATTTGAATACTGCTCTAACTCCTGGTGGCAAATTCTTAGGCACAGGCAATACGCCCCTGCTTCTTTACTTGGCTCTTTCCCAAGTCCCCACAGGCTGTCAGAACTCTGAATTGCTACAATAAAACTAAATAAGCTTAAAAAATTCTCTTCACCCTCAACTGGGTCTGCATAATTTGGAGAGGGGCCCATACAATTCTGATGGAATCAATCTCAGTGATCTAAGAATTTAACAGCCATGAACCTTTATTAACTGACTTACACAGCAGTATCTATGTAACAAAAAAACCATTTAGAAACACAAGAATATCCAAAAACATAATGATAGTTGTAGGTCTTCAGCCTTTAAATTGAAGCAAACACACACACAAAAAGGATACATAATATTTGAATAATTTAGTAAATAAGGTTAAACTTTATAAATTCAAACCTTCATATTACAGTGAATTGAAGTCTTTCAAAAGGTTACGGATGTTGGAACAAGGAAGGGTCTCAAATCAATAATTGAAGTTCCTACCTCAAGAAACTAGAAAAAGGGGAGCAAAATAAACCCAAAGCAAGATGAAGGAAGAAAATATCAAATAATAGAAATCAATAGAAATAGAAATTGAAAATAGATGGGGGGAAACTCAATGAAACAAAAAGCTGGTCTAAAAAAAAGCAATAAAATTGATAAATCTCTAGTAAGATTGACAAATTAAAAATGAATACACAAATCACCAATTTTAGGAATGAGACGGGATATTGCTAAAGATCCTTGTAGCCTTTAAAACAGTACTTGAGATACTAAAAACAACTTTACACTCAAATTAGACAGCTTAGAAGAAACGGACCAATTCTTTGAAAATCACATTATAATCAAAACTCAACCAAGATAAAATAGATAAACCTAAATAGTTCTATAACCATTAAAGACGCTGATTTTGTAATTTAAAAGCTCTCAAAAAGAGATCACTTGGGAATTCCCTGGCAGTCCAGCGGTTAAGACTCCACACTTTCACTGCCAAGGGCCGGGGTTTGATCCCTGGTCAGGGAACTAAGACTCCACAAGCTGCAGGGCGTGGCCAAAAAAGAAAAAAAAAAAGAGAGAGAGAGAGAGAGATCTCTATACTGAGATGGTTTCACTGGAGAATTCTACCAAATATTTTCAGAGGAACTAACATCAATTTTACACAAACTCAGAAAACAGAAGAGGAGGGAATACTACCCAATTCATTTTATGAGGCCACCAATATCTTGATACCAACACCATACAAAGACAGTACCAAAAAAAGAGAAAACTACAGACCAGTATCTCTCATGAACTTAAACACAAAATTTCTCCAAAAATAGTAGCATATCAAACCCAACAATATACAAAAAGATTACACACCATGACCAAGTGGGACTTATTCCAGGAATACAAGGCTGGGTCAACATTAAAAAAAATCAATCAGTGTAATCTATGATATCAACAAGCTAAAGATGTGATCATATCAATTGACACAGAAAAAATCTTTGACAAATTCCAACACCTATTCATAATAAAAATTATCAGCAACTCAATAAAACTCATCTATAGGGACTTCCCTTGTGGCACAGTGGTTAAGAATCCACCTGCCAATGCAGGGGACATGGGTTCGATCCCTGGTACGAAAAGATCCCACATGCCGCGAAGCAACTAAGCCCGTGTGCCACGACTACCGAGCCAGCGCTCTAGAGCCCACGAGCCACAACTACTGAAGCCCGCGCACCTAGAGCCCATGCTCTGCAATAAGAGAAGCCACCACAATGAGAAGCCTGCGCACTGCAATGAAGAGTAGCCCCCGCTCGCCGCAACTAGAGAAAGCCTGTGCACAACAACGAAGACCCAACGCAGCCAAAAAACAAAAAAAAAAATCATCTATAAAAAACTCTATAGCTAACATCATACTCAAGGGTGAAAGACTGAATATGTTTCCGTTAAAATCTGAATGAGGTAAGAATGTCCACTATGACCATTCTTATTCAACACAGAACTTAAAGTTCTAGCCACTGCAATAAGGAAAAAAAAAAGAAATAAAAGGTATACAGATTGAAAAGGAAGAAATAAAGCTGTTCATATTTGTAGATGGCATGATTGTCTACATTAAAAAATCCCAGGGAATCTACCACAAAACCTCACAGTTCAGCAAGGTAACAGGATGCAAGATGAACACACGAAAATTAATTGAATTTCTATACACATACAATGAGCATGCACTAACCAAAATTATAAACACAATACTATCTACAATTGCTCCAAGAAAAATTAAACACGTAGGTATACACTTAACAAAACATATCTTTAGGATCTATACATTGAAAATTATAAAATGCTAATGAAAGAATTCAAAGACCTAAACTGGAGACATACCACATTCACGGACTGGAAGATTCAACACAGTAAATATGTCAGTTCTCCCCAAATTGACCAACAGGTTTAATACAATTCTTGTCAAAATCCAGTAAAGATTTTTGTAGACATAGACAAGATCATTCTAAAATTTATATGGAAAGGCACAAACCCTAGAATAGCTGAAATAATATTGAAAAAGAAGAATAAAATGGGAGAAATCACTTTACCCACTATTAGGGCTTACAATACAGCTACAGTAAAACAGTATGTGATACCTATGGTGGGATAGACAGAGCAATGGAACAAAATGGAGAACTTACATAAAAATGCTTAACTGATTTTTTAAGAGTACAAAAGTAATTTAATGAAACGACAACTTTTCAACAAGTGGTTCTGGAAAAAACTGGACATTTGTAGGCAAAAGAACTGAACCTTGACCTAAGTATCACACCTTATATAAAAATTATTTAAAATGGACCACAGACTTAAATATAAAATGTAAAACTATAAAACTTAAAATAGGATAAATCTTCAGGACGCAGGATTAGGGAAAGAGTTCACGAACTTGACACCTAAAACCTGATCCATGAAAGGAAAAACTGATAAACTGAACTTCATCAAGTTAAAACTCTGCTCTGCAAAATATCCCGTGAAGGTTAAAAAGACAATCTGTAGACTGGGAGAAAATATTTAGAAACCATATATCCTGAAAAGGACTAGTATCTAGAATAAAAAAAAAAAAAAAAAACCTTCAAAACTCAACAGCAAAAAAACTAACAATCTAATGAGAAAACAGGAAAAGGACACAAACAGATATTTCACCAAAGAAGATACAAATAAGCACATAAAAAGATATTCAACCGTAGCCATTAGGGAAATGGAAATTAAAACTACAATGAGCTACCACTACACACCTACCAACACGACTAAAATAAAAGACACTGACTACACAAAATGCAGGCGGGAATGCCTAGAAACTGGATTGCTCACACACTGCTGGTGGAAATTTAACATGGTACAGCCACTCAGGAAGAAAGTCTGGCAGTTTCTTATGAAACTCAGCATAAAACTACCATACAACCCAGCAACTGTACTCTTGGTCATCTATCCCAGAGAAAAGTCAGCATCCAGATCTAGGACTTCCAAGTCTCCAGAACTGTAAGAAAATAAATTTCTGCTGTCTAAATCAGCCAGTCTGTTGTGTTTTGTTATGGCAGCCTGAGCAGACTGATACAAGAAGTCTAAATCATACCATCATAGTGTACACCTTAAACTTAAAAAAAAAGAAGCCTAGTACACAGAAGGGTCTCAAACAGCTGTTGATTAATTAAAAGAATAATATCAATCAACCAATCAACTAAAAGCATGCTACATTCAGATTATAATTTAGTAAGGAAATATTTAGAAAACTATTAAGTAAGGTCAATAATTTGAGATCAAAGATTTTGGGCTTTAGCTATTAGGGAGGCTATTATCCATTATAATAGTTTAATGGCAATGGGAATGTAATAGAAAGGTTGTGAAATATATCACAATCAGGTATAAAAGGGAAAGATGAAGCCAAGATAATCATGATGAACCTGATAGACTAGATCAACCAGTATAAATCAATAACTAAAGAATAAAATGAAGTTAGTTCAAAACAACTGAATAATAAGTATTAAGCTGACATTTTCTAAAAAGAGGAAATAATAGCAACCAGGAAGGTAATATGGGTTACATTCTAAATCTTAATTTTCAGGAAACCGCTCACACACACACAAACACAGGAAACCGCTAACATCCCCCCCACACACACAGAGCTATTTTTTGCTCCAAAAGAAAGAGAATAGAAATGCAGCAGGCAGGTTTTTTCCCCTTCAAGGAATATTAGTAGTATTAAAGAATGAACTATTTTAAAACTGCTGGGAGAAAGTCACAAAATTCATGGTTGTACAGAAAAGTAATTAATAGTATAATTTATTATCTTTTCAATGGATTGACCCTAAAATGAACAGGTTATTCTAAACTAGATGAATGTTATTATTATTAGCATTTCTTTCAATTATAGTCCTTCACAGCAAAACTGGTTTGCCCAAGGTGCTTCCTCTAACTCAATTTTCCTATCTGTCCATCTGTGAGTTACCTGTGACAATAAAAGGGAAATTGTTCCTGCCATTATTATTTCCTCAGGACTAGCAAGCTGTATGTACACATTCTCTATTCCACATACAACTTGTAGTATACTATCTTTATAGTTATTTAGTTAATGTAAAAGAGGGGATAGCATTTCCCTAAGTTCAACGCATGCTTTTAGTGAACCATGAGCAACTCAGTAAGGAAACATCATGAAAGTGTTGTCTTTGGGAAACAGGCAGATAGATTCAAGGAAGTAAGGGTCAGATTATACGAGTTTATTGTGGTGAAATTAAGGAGATGAAATTGTATCTAGGAATTTTGGGGGAACTACTAAAGGAATATGAGACTCAAGCTTTATAAAGTTCAGTATTGTAAGCAATATAAAAGTTAGAGAGAGGTGAAACTGGGCCTTGAAAAAATATTAGAAACCTTATCTGCAATAATACAGACAAGACTGAAGAGGGGTCGAGATGAAAAGGATAAAACAGAATCAAGAATAAATAAGACCTGATTCAATTAAATGGAGGAATCACTAATACCTAGGTTTATGACTATTTTTTTCTATCTATCTATCTATCTATCTATCTACGTATTTATTTATGACTGCATTGGGTCTTCGTTGCTGTGAGCGGGCTTTCTCTAGTTGTGGTGAGCGGGCCTAGTCTTTGTTTTGGTGCGCAGGATTCTCATTGCAGTGGCTTCTCTTGTTGTGGAGCACGGGCTCTAAGTGCGCAGGCTTCAGTAGCTGCGGCACACGGGCTTCAGCAGTTGTGGCTCACGGGCTCCAGAGCGGAAGTTCAGTAGTTGTGGCACATGGGCTTAGTTGCTCCACGGCATGTGGGATCTTCCCAGACCAGGGCTCAAACCCATGTCCGCTGCAGTGGCAGGCAATCGGATTCTTAACCACTGTGCTACCACGGAAGCCCTATGACTATTATTGATGCATACTTTGATATCATTCACCAAATCCATGAAAAGCCCAAGATCTTATACAGTGTAGCATAAGAATTTAAGTAAGAATATAGATTTATCCTACTTTAAGAATACTCAAGGGCTTCCCTGGTGGCGCAGTGGTTAAGAATCTGCCTGCCAATGCAGGGGACACGGGTTCGAGCCCTGGTCTGGGAAGATCCCACATGCCGCGGAGCAACTAAGCCCGTGAGCCACAACTACTGAGCCTGCGCGTCTGGAGCCTGTGCTCCGCAACGGGAGAGGCCGCGACAGTGAGAGGCCCGCGCACCGCGATGAAGAGTGGCCCCCGCTCGCCGCAACTGGAGAAAGCCCTTGCACAGAAACGAAGACCCAACACAGCCAAAAATAATAAAATATAAATAAATTAATTAATTAAAGAAACGTTTAAAAAAAAAGAATACTCAAGATTTAAAAATCTGAACATATAAACTAAAATATAAGGCCTTGTTCATAATAGAAATCTTTATTCAAATGTTACCTAGATCTTCTCAGTAAGGCCTTCCTTGGTTATTCTATGTAAAACTTTAACTAACCTCCCCACAAAAAATCCCCTACACTCCTTTTCCCCCAGCACTTAATACTGTCTAATATTATGTCTAGCATAATATTCATTTACTTATTTATTTATGGTAGTATTTCTCTGGCCCTCACCACAATGTATGTTCCCTTAGGAACGGGGATTTCTGTCTTTGTTCATTTACATATCCCCAGTGCCTAGAAGAGCAAGTATCTAGCAAATAGTAGATGCTCAATAAATATCTGTTGCATGACAGACTCACCTTTAAATACTGAATTGTCCCTTTTAATAATGTGTATTCAACAAAGTTCCTTTAGTGTAAGGTAAGATTAAAACTCAGCAACAGGGGCTTCCCTGGTGGCGAAGCGGTTAAGAATCCGCCTGCCAATGCAGGGGACATGGGTTCAATCCCTGGTCCTGGAAGATCCCACATGCCGCGGAGCAACTAAGCCCATGCGCCACAACTACTGAGCCCACATGCCACAACTACTGAAGCCTGTGCGCCTAGAGCCGGTGCTCCGCAGCAAGAGAAGCCACCGCGATGAGAAGCCCGTGCACCACAACAAAGAGTAGCCCCCACTCACCACAACTAGAGAAAGCCCGCGTGCAGCAACGAAGATCCAATGCAGCCAAAAAAAAAAAAAAAAAAAAAAACCCAACTCAGCAACATATTGTCCACTAAAATATCAATGAAAGAGTGGTTTAAATGACTGACAAGGAAAATTCAGATTGGATTTTAAAAGAAAATAATAAAAGATACTGAAGCCAGAAGGAATCTAGTGAAATGAGAGGCACAGATAATAGAGTAAGCATGAAACTGTAGAGCAAGGGATGGGAAATAAAGTAGAAATGACAGGAAATTGTAAAATTCCTCAAATGGAAAAGTTCTGGTAACAACCAGATCCAGGAAAGTAGCCTGCTGAAATGAAGACCAGAAGGTCAGACCATGCAAAGAAAAGTAGCCAAGAATGATGATGAGGCTCAGATGTGGAAAAGTTGGCATTTAGAAGGAATTGCTAAGATCAGTAGATGAAAATAAAAGCTAAAGGATGGTGTTCTGAATGGTACAGAGTATCAGTAAAAAAATGTCTCTATGTGGGTTATATAGTAACATTCTGCGAGGGGAATAAGGAACAACAAAAATGCTGACACTACCTCTACTCCCACTCCCACTTATTTCCCAATTCTGTGATATTATGGTGAATAGGAGAACCGGTATCTTTCAAGAGACAGAGCTGCTGAGTCCTAAGGGGAATGCCAGTTAATAGAATTGGTTTTTTAGTGGAGGAAGAGTACTGTAGAAGGACTGATGTTTCACAATGGAATAAATCACAGAGGCACAGTGGGAAAGGCTAAGCAGAAAATTGTGGTTCTGTACTTTATGAAGTTCAATCCAAGGCAGAAAGATATTTCCCTGGTCTTTTGGGGTTTCCCATGGTGGAAAGGAGGATGAGTCTCATTTTTAATAAAGCTACTGCTATGTTATAATCATTTTATTTTCTTCTTTAAAAATACTCGAATTTTGCTTTAGGCTCTAATAACTGTAAAGAAACTCCATTTTAGAAATGTACCTTTTTAAACAATAGAACTATTATCTCATAGGCATTTTAATTTTTATAAACCACTTTTATCCACAACCTAATTACTTATTAATCCAAAACAACAATTCCTTAATCTCTTTGGCAACTTCCTAAACTTGATATCTCCTGCTTTTTCCTTTCTTCGTTTCAATTACTATACTTACTATAAACTTCTAAGTTTATAATGATAGCTGTAAGTTTGCTTTGACATTGAACAGTGCCTTCTTCTATTTTCCACAGAACATCTTAAGGACAGAGGTTGTAAGTCTTACTGTATCTTTCTATGCAGCCCACTTGATTTTTGTCATCTCTTAGCACACAATATGCTTTAAAAAGCACAATAACATTAATTAGTAAATTTATAGTATTTTATTGTCCTACGATAAAAGCTTAGGAATGGCTAATTTAGATCCCCACAGTTATTAAAAACTTTGTTTAGCAGTAAATATTTTAGCAAAAATTTAATATCATTATTGAAAGTTTATTCAGGTACTTAATAAAGACTTTAAAAGTGTATTATAGTTCAGTATTTCAGATTTTCCTATCACATACAATTCAACTAAAAATGATCAAATAATTTAACATATACATATGGTAAGCTGATAAAATGTTTGCCTATAATAGCAATGTCACACCAATAGAGAAGAGCCACTGTAGAAAAATGAATGCAAAAGAGAAAGTTTCTATCATGGGGAATCTGAAGCTCTATAGTAAAGATTATCTATACAAATTAACAGTTAAGTTTTAGTTAGCATTTAAAAAAATGTGATCCAAGACAACACTAATTTATATTAAAGAATTAAAGGGAGAAATCAAAGCTATAAAGATTTAGAAGGAAATGGAGGATACAACTCATACATATCAAGTGAAGGGGTTCTGAGAAGCTATCCTTGTCAAAGACCATTCCATACATCCCTAAGCATCTGGGAGAAAGTACTTTCATATCTTGGGCTACAACACCAAAGCCTGGTGTTTTTTTAATTTCTCCTGAATTATCAATAAAGTATGAAAGCCAATTATATAAAGCAGTGCTTTCCAACTTATTCCTCAGGCATACTCAGAAAAATAACAATTATAAGGCAACCAGAAAAGAGAAGGGGCCTAGTGGTTAAGAGGCAAAGAGACTTGGAGGCTCCAGCCACTTTTACCTATTCATGGCACACAGCTTGGGAAGCTCTAATTTAGATTAGCAACTTGGGAAATAAACTCTACCTTTGTAAGTATCACGAAAACAAGCAAGTTATAGGTAAGCATCATAGGAAATAATTTCAGGTCACTCTGAATGAATGAATGAATGAATACTGAGCAAATTATACAAAATGCCACCTTCTTGAAAAAATCCTCATCAGCCTGCTCTTGATCTGTGCTCCCTTTCTTATCAAAAAAAAAAGAAAAAAAGAGTGAAATATAACCCTCTGGGAAGTGTAACAAGACATTTTTAGTACAAGTACTTGTAAATCTAAGACTGGAAAAATCTTCTACTAAATGCTTCATTCACTCTTCAGAAAAGCCACCTTTCATCTTCACTACTGTTACTAGTATTTTGACTATTATAAGCCCTCTTTAAAATATTATCTAGTATTTCTTTATTAGCTACACAAGTGGCTATAGGTACCTCATTACTAATTATCTATTCTTTCTTAAAGGACACAAGTTTTTTCCTGAGGTATGAGGGATAGCTATCTTACTTCATTTATAGAATTCATCCAAGGTAGAGGACTCTAAGATGTGACCCACAGACAAAATGGGTAGAGAACACAGTTTGTAGCACTATCTTTTACATGATTAACTATTACATAGGAACAATATTAAAATTCAGTTTACTCATCAAGAAGGATATTAAAGAAAACTATCATTAACTTTGTAAACTTATAGATTCAACAGTCACAGTGTACACCTTTTTTATATTACTAGAACCCAGAAAAATGGATTAAAATAAAGCCAATCAATAAAAATATCTATAGAAATGGACATTAATGACCCCAAAATGCAGTGATAATGTAAAAGAATAATACTTCAATTCTGTAATTGCTTCAGAAGTATCTTAGAAGTGTATTATGCAGCAGAAGGGGCCAATTAATCTGCTTATTTCAATGTCACTGTCCCATTTGTCTTGAGACTTCACAAGACTGCTATTTTCAATTTATGGCCATGCATTGCCTCTGCCTTTGATCGTACAATTCCCCATGACCTAAAATGCTTTATTATAACTATTCCCTACAAGAATTAAGACAATCCTCCAATTGAAAGTAATGTTTCCTTTATGTCTACACTGAGATATATTTATCATTCCTGTTTCACAAATAACAAGCTTCCTCAAGGAGAAATGGTTAAGTGAAACAACCATTTTGATTCCTAGGTCAGTGCTTCTATCAAAAGAATCTATTTTCTTGTTAGTCTATTATGATTCTACACCTTAGGATTAAGTTAAGGGCTCTTTTTTATGTCCCACATTAGGAAATAAGTTTGTATTATGTCCAAATCCCAGGCTTACTCTCTCTAAGCTTATGTCAAAGCCACACTCTGAGCAACCACCTAAAACATTAATCTGAGCTTATCTCTGACCAGCCTCACTCCTAGTGATACAGATTTGGTTCCTTATTTAATTTTCCTCAAGTAAACTGTCCATGCTCATCAATATAGCCAATAGAGTAGTCCCTTGGTATCCACAGGGGATTGGTTCTAGGACCCGCCCCCCAGCCCTCACTGACACTAAAATCTGCAGATGCTCAAGTCCTTGTATAAAATGGCATAGTATGTGCATATAACCCACGCATCCTCCCTCCCATATACTTTAAGTCATCTCTAAATTATTTATAATACCTAATACAAAGTAAATGATATGTAAATAGTTGGCAGCACAAGGAGAATTCAGGTTTTGCTTTTTGGAACTTTCTGTAATTTCTTTTCCAAATATTTTCCATCTGTGGTTGGTTGAATCCAGAGATGTGAAACCCATGGATACGTAGGGTCGACTGTGTGTTCTGTTTCACCTGATTTTTTTTTTTCCTCTTTTTCACATCTAGGTCATCTTTTCCTTGTTCTTATGCTTTTTCTAGCAAGCTTTTTTTTCTCCCTTTCTCCACCTTTGACTTCTTTCTTCTCTTTTTCCATCTTTACTATTAAAAAATGCCTTAGATTGTCAGTATTGTACTCAGTTTCTAAAATCTACAACTTCTCCAACAACACTCCCCAATTATCAACAGCTCAGACAAAAAGCACTACACTCCAGGACAGGTCACCATAGGCTCTCTCTTAGAAGTCTACAAGCCATATTTTAAATAAGCATCAGTATATGCTAGCCACCATGTTATCCAAGGCCAGAACCACATTTAAATATTTAAACTTTTAGAGATGACATGTTAAATTTATCATATATACTTCTGACTTCAAATGGGGTTTCTTAGTCCTAAAACCACATTCTGGTTAATTGAGATACACAGTAGTAAATCCTAAACTCACAAAAAATTAGAGTTAGAAGGCTTTCAAGATGATTTAGGAAAACTCTCCACTTAACTGAGACAGAAACTGGAGCACAGACAAGTTAGGCAACTTTTAAAATTACTGAAATAATTCAATAGTAAAAAATATCCAGGAACCAAGAACCAAAATTAAAAGTAGGTTTATTCAAAATGTTCCTGTATGAAAGAATTATTCAACACTTAAAACACATTTTCAATAGAAATAATATTATAGATGCTGAATGAGCTCACAAATTAATCCACAGATATATAGTTAAAGGGAATAACAGTTATTTTCAAGAGTCTTGGAAATTTTGGGCACTTTATTCTCTTTTTGCTTCTAAGTTGTATGCTCTCTGCTTAATGCAGGAATGACATTAACATTACTCAGCTTTTTAGATATGATTATTTTTTGGCTCACGAATGAAATAAAAGAGAAAGAGCTTTCTACACTAATTAAGAGAGAGTAGATGTCTAACATTATCAAAGGTTAGATTCAAAATTTTAAATATATGAATGTAAGAAAACACTTGTCTGGGTGGAAGATAGTAGAGTTAAAACCTAGGATGGCCACCAGGTAGTCATATGATGAGCCTAGATTGATAGGGGATGAAGAGAAACAATCTGAGAACACAAGAGTCTAGGGTAGGGGCCAGCAAAATGTTTCTGTAAGGGGCCAGATATTTACAGTCTCTGTTGCAACTACTCAACTCTGCCACTGCAGTGTGAAAGCAGCCAGAGACAAAATGTAAACAGATCAGCTTCGCTATGTTCCAATAAAACTTTACTTATGGACATAGAAATTTGAATTTCATATAATTTTCATGTTCATAAAATTATTACTCTTCAATTTTTTCCAGTCATTTAAAAATGTAAAAACCATTCTTAACTCATGGGCTGTACAAAAACACATGACAGGCATGGATGTGGCCTGTGGACTATAGTGCCAACCTCCAGTCTAGGGAACAGTGGGGAGAAGGGGAAGATGGTGCACCTGGGTTAATAACTAGGGGGACTATTCATGAATGTTCTTGCATTAAACCTAACAGAAAAGCAGCTCCCCTCTAACACATGCACATTAACGTCAGTCACAGCTGCAAAGAAACAGGCATATTTTGCTGTCTTTAACTTTAAAAGAGCTACAGAAACAATCATTGATCCTGGACAAAAATAATTTTCATAAATAACAGTATACTAATCATAATTTTAAGCAGAAAATTCATTCTATAGAATTTTTAAATTATAGCAATAGATGCATTATTCATTACCATTTTGTCCCTGAGTCGCTCTCCACGGATAAAAAAGTCAGCACAGCCATTCTCTTCCTGGTGAGGGACTTTGAAGACAGTGACGCAGCTTAGTCCACTCCCTCCAAGTGGTAACCATCCACCACTTGAGTCATCCCGGGTCATCACCACAGCTCGCACTCGTGCATAACTATTACTAAAATAGATGCAAAGATTAGAAATTAGCTTTTCCATAAACAAAAAACAGCCAAGGTGTCAGTCTTGTTTGAGAAACCAAAGACCACATCAATTAACATGCAGTAACTAAAGTGTTTACTACTTCCATGACAGTCCACAGACAGTAACCTAATTGAAAAAGGTCAAAAACCACAGAGTAACTGACTTAAAGGTTAACTTATCTTGAAGACCAATCTCACAATAAAAGACTACAGATCTCTTATTTCAATTCATCATTTGAGTAGTTCAAGCACATGTGATTGCCATGGAATATGTAACAAAGGATCCCAGAGACAAACATGGTCAAACTACAGTCGGCCCTCACAGTTATCTAATATATGTCCACCTCCTACAATATAACCAGGACAAATTACTGCTGTATCTTAGCACATTTAATTGTGACAGCTGTATGTTTCTAACATTTTTGAAATATAAGTAAAATGCTGAAACAAACATACTTATTAGCTCAGACACATTTTTGATTTTTTCTAACACCTGGGAATCTAAATCACAAATATATATAAACATGTTTTATTTTAGTAAGTTATCAAGTAAATTGGTCTTTCATGCCCTCTTTTTGGCAGACTATTCTTAAGAGAGACCATATTCTAGTTCCATTTAGAATCATTTCCCAGTATTAGCCACAACTATTTTTTACATAAAATCTAAGTAATGTTTCATATACTAATGTTCTAGATAACTGACATCTCAGCATTTTAGTTGTAAAACTTTTAATATAATAATTATTAATGAAATCCTTTCTAAAAGTGGTATACCTTGGTGACTTCTTAGAAAATTACACTGAATATAACTTAAACATGTCTTGGTTATTACTACTATCAACTGAGGTTCAATGGAACAATTATGTGCTACTACTTAGTGTCTCTGCACGTTCTAAGTGTTAGGTTGCCAGTTGTCATTTCTGTTGTCAGAGTGCTTGTCTGAGATCTGCCCCTTGCTTTTTTTCTACTTTACTCTACACATAATAAGGCATACTGATATTAAACATAAAATTCAACAAATTCTGACAAATTACACATCTGTACAACCAACATGATAATCAAGATATAGAACTCCAGAAAATTCCCTGAAGCCTCCCTCCCATCAAATAGGTAACCTAGGTAACACTGCTATCCCCAGTTTCTAATATATACATTAGTTTTGCCTGTTATGGGCTTTCACATAAATGGAATCAAATAGAATCACAACTTGTACCCTTTTTGTCTCACTTCTTTCACTCATTATGCTGTTGTATTAGTACTTCATTCTTTTTTACCACTAAGTAGTCCTCTCACTGAATAAATATATCACAATTCATTTATTCTTTCTTATGTTGATGGGCATTTGAAATGTTCCTAGCTGTTGGCTATTATGAATAAAGCTGTTATAAACATTCTTGTATAAGTCTTTTGTAGACATATGTTTTCATTTCTCTTTAATAATTACCTAGGAATGGAATTGATGAGTCATAGGGTAGTAGGTTTAACTATATAAGAAACTAACAAACTGTTTTCCAAAGTGATTGGACCATTATACATTCCCATCAACAATGTATGATAGTTTCAGTTACTCCTCATCTGTGCCAACACTTGTTGTTTTCAATTTTTTAAACCTTACTCATTGTAGTAAGTATGTAAGTGGTAACCCATTGTGATTTTTATATCCATTTTCCATGATGTGCATTTTTTTCATATGCTGATTGGTCACATTTGTATGCCTTCTTTTTAAGTCTTTTTTTTCTCTGCCATACCGCGTGGCACACAGGATCTTAGTTCCCCAACCAGGGATCAAACCCATGCTCCCTGCAGTGGAAGTGCACAGTCTTAACCACCATACCGCCAGGGAAGTCCCAGTCTTTTATTTTTTATTGTGCTGTCTTTTATTATTGATTTTTAGAAGTTCTTCATATAGTCTCGACACAAGTCTTCTGCCAGAGAGCTGTATACTTTTAAAGCTGCACTGTGTTGCTGGTTGAGTAAGGAGTCTAAAGTCAAACTTTATTAAGTTGGATCCTAGCTCAGCAACTTACCTACATGTCCTTGAGAAAGTTACAATACCTACCTTTAATAAACGTAAACAATGCCTGACACATAATAAACACTATATAAGTGTTATTATAAGTTAATTATTACTACAACAAAGAATTTAAAATTGAAGTAGTTGTCATACTGGTAATTCAAAGCCAGGGAGGAGCTGGGAAAAAATAAAATTTACAAGGTCAAACAAAATTCTCTATTACTAGGGTCAAAATAATTCTTTGTATAGAAGTTCTGAAAGTCTTTAGATTTACAGACGACTATTCTGTCTAAGCTTTTTATTATTCAGTTGTTTAGAGACTCTGATTCTTGTCTGGGGCCAATTCTTACCAATCTTCAGTTCAGAGAACTGACCAGAGGAGTTATGGGTGCATAAAAACTGGGCTGAGGTAGATATCAAATTGGAATCCTCCTTCTGGGAGGAGCTGGAACAAGTATCTCTACTATAAATAAACATGACATGCATCCCAAGAAGCTGGAGAAGCTTATTACAGTGGAAACTATCTTGGAGGGATAGAGGTAATAGTAAATGAAGGTTATTTGGTTTATTAAGAATTTAAGTCTAAGGATATACCAGAAACATGGCACGTAACTTAGACATATTAGGTTCAGATTAAATATGTGTGAATTGAACTCATGCATGTAAAGCTCAGCACATTTGAAGTTCAGTGAAGTTACGAAGTCATAAGGTAGAACTTCGGTCAAAACCAAAATTCAAGTTCCCCATAATTATTTAAGTGTTTATTTTACTCTAGGATCCTGACTCTTCCTTCTCACCTAATTATGTAGTAAACTAGAAAATTTAAGAATTTTATACTAGATTCTACAAGACTGGGGAGACCCAAGGAGTAAAATAACCCCATTTAGAAGCTCAGTGTATATTTTAACTTCAGAGTGCAGCAGCAGTTATCCTCTTCAGAGCATATGGACTCTTATTTTATCATCTTTGAATATTACTAATTCTCATTTACAATTTGTATAATGCTTCTTAGGCATATTTTGTATTTTAAAAATATAAAACTGTGCTTAAGCAAGAGTATTAAAAAATACACGAAAACCCTAGTAATTTTAAAAGTTATTTTATGATGCTGCAATTAGAATATTTTCCCTTCATTTTTCAGTTTCTCCAAAAATTATTTTATAATTAATATTTATAAATTAAAAGTAATTTTTAAAAAAGTAATTTAAATAAATTAAAAACTTACATTTTAACTATATCTTGGCTTTACTCAAAATACTGTAGAAAATTTAGAATGTTACTTTTAACAGTGCAGGAATATGTTTTAAACAAAAGTATCCCTAACGTAATTCTCCTCACCACTCCAATTTCTTTTTTTCTGTTTTATTAAAGTACCACCTAGAAGAGATGTGTTGCCCTTTTAGGAAAATTGAATAAAATAAAGATTTTCTTACTGGAAGAATAAGGTTGCCTGATTCATTGTTCACCTTAATACAACAAAACAGGTTATAAAGCTGGCCAATAATTTATATAAACTGTTTTTTGAATCTCGTGTTTTCAACCATACCAAATATATAACTGTTTCCCTTAACTATTCAAGTTGATCCTTTAAACTTTAAGGTATTCTAGAAGCTTATGTAAATAAATTTGTATTCCCTATACCACAGCCTTCATTAGTTTAGAATTTAACAACTCAGCTTTCAGCTTTAAGAACTTTAAGCTCTAAGACTAGAATACTTAACACAAAAATTTTCAAGTTGTTTAATGTGGGGTTTTTTTTTTTTTGAAAGACCTTCCTTCTTGCCAAGGTTAAACTTTTCACCTGTGCTTTTAATCTCATCACCTCCTTGCCTTCAAATGTCTTCTTTCCCCAAATAAAAACAGTAACTCTTGTCTAAAAACATGCAACCACTCCCAAAGACATTAGTGGCAGCTCTTATAAACTTTATTATACTCTGCTTTGTAGCATTATTAAAATCTGTAATTGTAATCCCCTACTTAGATAAAAATGACTTAAGAGCAAGGAACGAAATCATAGTCTCCTACTTAAAATAACAATGTTTTTTCCTGATCATGTGGACAATAGATGCCCATTCTAGTAAATGTGGAAAATAAAGAAAAATAGTATTTGTCATCATGGAATTAAAATTTAAGAATTTGTAGGATTTTTTACTCTCTCTGGGTATCATGTTTGCAATCTATTAGTCTCTGAGACAACAGCTATGTATAATGACAATGTACTCTTATTGTCAAAAACTCAGCATTTCATTCTTGATCTTCTTTAAAATAGCTGAAAGGCACTTGTTCCCAGTAGTTTATCTAAAAAGTCGAAGAGGATGTGGAGAAAAGGGAAAGAACCCTTGTATACTGTTGGTAGGGATGTAAACTGGTGCAGCCACAATGGAAAACAGTATGGAGGTTCCTCATAAAACTAAACATAGAACTACCATATAATCCAGCAATTCCACTCCTGGGTATATACCTGGAAAAAATGAAAACACGTATTCGAAAAGATACATGCAGCCCAATGTTAATAGCAGCACTATTTACAATAGCCAAGACACAGAAGCCACCCAAGTGTGCCTGTCAACATATGACTGGATTAAGAAGATGCAGTATATATACAGTGTGTGCCTATATATATATAGAAAAAAGAAGAACAGAGAGAAAAGGGAAGAAAAACAAAGGAAAGAAAGGTATTTTAGATGCTACTGAAACTGTGATTAAAGCACAGACTACCTCCTATGAAGAAAATACATATATGGCTAAAAACTTACATTTGAACACAATTCTGGGGATTCACACTCCCTTCCAAGAGGTTCACAAACCTGAGATTAAGAACATTTAATCCCTAGGGCAAAGTTGCTCTGCAATGGGTTTTTAAGTCCTATAATTTACAGATTTATCAAGATGATAATTCCTTACAAATGTGTTATCTGAATGCTGGTTAAGAAGAGTTACATCACATTCTCTTAAGTAGACCACAAAATTATACTTCCAAGTGAATGAAATGTGTTAAGTAATATCCAGAAAATGAAAATGAAACCAAAATAAGAGCAATTAAAGTAGAAAAGAGAGGCAAAAGAGGAGGTCAGAATCAGAGAGTTGAAAATGCTACACTACTTGGCTTTGAAGATGGAAGAAGGGGTCGTGAGACAAGAATACGGGCTTCTAGAAGCCGGAAAAGGCAGGGAAATGAATTTTTCCCTAGATTTTCCAGAAAGAATGCAGCTCTACGAATAACTTGATTTTAGCCCATTGAGATCCATTTGGACTTCTGACCTTCAGACTACAATATAATAAATTTGTATTATTTTAAGCCACTAAGTTTGTAGTGATTTGTTACAGTAGCAACAGGAAACAATACAAAAGATGAGGGAAAAACCTTCTTGAGGATATGAAAGCGATCCATATACAGGAGGCAAAGATAACTACTTTACATTTCTAACTACAACTGCACCAAAACAAAATAGCCCAAAATACCCTCAAAGAACAACAACAACAAAAAAGAGAAGATACTTAGAATTCCTTAAGGTTTGTTCAGTACAATGAGAATTTATGATATTTTCCCATAGAGGGATATTTACAGTGACAAAACATCCTATGTTCTCTACAGTATATTTTAAGTAAAACATTACCATCCAAAATATTAAACATTATTACAGAGACGGGGTATAAAAAAAGGAAGCATTTAATAGAAGTAATTTATGATATAGCACTTCACAGTATAAGTACTTACTTGCTTTCTAAGCTATAAAGAAGCAGATGATATTTAGAAGATAACCACATTAGGACTATTCACTTATCCAGTAAGCATTTAGTTATATGCTTCACACATAAACAAAATTTAAGAGTTATGGTTCTTTCCTATAGAAGCTCATAAGTTAGTGGGCAAAGATATATTAACACAAATTGGGAATACAGGAGAGGAAATGACTAATATTCATATTTGATGTGGATTTTGAATAGCAGTATATCAGGTAGAAAAAGGCAAAGGACATTCCATGCAGGGAGCATGACACAAGTATGTCATGTTTAAGGATGAATATTAAGTTCAAAAGAGTATGGCAAGCATAAGCAGAAGAAGGGTAAGAAATGAAATAATACTTAACTTACTGGACTTTACTGTATCAAGCCTTGCACACCATAAACAAAGTTAGTACTCTAATTTATCACAATAAAGAGACCACAGGGTGACAAAAGCAAAGGAGTAGAGTAATCTGATTTGTGTTTTAACAGAACTTTACTGCATCAACCCCAATGAGATGGGTTATTTCTTCATTTTACAGATATGGAAATTAAGGAATTAGTTTAATTAGAAAGATAAAGGTCTTGAAATACTGCTTCTGTATTGACAACTGTTTTTTTTGGCTGAGTTGGGTCTTCATTGCTGCGCATGGGCTTTCTCTAGTTGTGGCGAGTGGGGGCTACTCTTTGTTGCGGTGCGTGGGCTTCTCATTGCGGTGGATTCTCTTGTTGCGGAGCACAGGCTCTAGGCACGCAGGCTTCAGTAGTTGCAGCACGCGGGCTCAGTAGTTGCAGCACACAGGCTTCAGTCGTTGTGTCACGTGGGCTCAGTAGTTGTGGCTCGCCAGCTCTAGAGTGCAGGTTCAGTAGTTGTGGCACATGGGCTTAGTTGCTCCGCGGTATGTGGGATCTTCCCAGACCAGGGCTCAAACCCATGTCCCCTGCATTGGCAGGCAGATTCTTAACCACTGTGCCACCAGGGAAGTCCTTGTACTGGCAACACTTATTATTTTCCATGTAGTAATCATCAATCTAAAGTACCACATGGCAGTTAATAACATTGTGTTTAATAGCAAGTCAGATTTCCTAGATTCCAAAGGCAGTTGAATCATTTAGAAGTTACAATCTTGAGCAAATTAAACTCTCTGTACCCTCATTTTTCTGATTTGTAAAATGGGGATAATAACTGCATCTACTGCAGGGTTTGAGAACTAAATGAGGAAATTATGCAAAGTGCTTAGCAGTGTACCTGGCTCACAGTTAGGTACTCAATAAATGTTACCACTATATTGACTTGATATAATAAACTAACTCTATGATGTTACAATATCTGCATTCTGAAATGGCCTAAATTCGTCTCATTCTGTATTTATGATAGTTTTATATAACAAACTGAGGAGACAGCCCCCCATCAGAACTTCTTACTTTTAGTAGAAATTTTTAACCACAGCTAAGTATCAGCATCAGTTATCTAAATATTCCACATACTGCTTACATGATGGAAACATTTACATCTAACCAAGTCATAGGCATCTGGGAAGTCTCCCACAAGAATGAAAACATAAAACTAAAATCTGAAGAATAAAGAGGTATTCACAAAATATTCCTTTAAAATCAACCATTCTAGGTTCTGCTAAACAGTATCATCAACCTGCCAAAGTAGTTTAAAATTCTAACACTTAGTATGTCCCTGCCTTCTGGCATGACTACTGTCCATGTCTTAGTATGTCCCCCAACTCCTTGACTACCAGCACCAATCTTATGAAGTTTTCTAGGTCTATGTCAGAAGAGCTGATATAAATAAAAGTATTCACTGTCAGTAAGAGATCAGAATGTAGAAGACAGGGAACCAACATTAACACTAGAGTTCATAATGAGATAAAAACGTTAGAATAAAATATGGTAAGTTTTAGAATAATCTTGTAGTAGAGAAGGCTTAAGATCCAGAGGCCATTAAAAAATAAAAAGATAAATTCAACTATACAAAACACATTCCTGCATAGTAAAAAAAACACCATAAAGTTAAAAAAAAAAGTAACAAATTGAGAAAAAATGTACAGCAATATGTATTAGCCTTCCATTGCTGCTATAACAAATTACTGAAAACTTAGTGGCATAAAACAACACAAATTTACACAGTTCTATGAGTTGGAAGTCCAAAGGGCTTCACAAGGCTAAAATCAAGGTGCTGGCACTGTTGCATTCCTTTTAGGAGGCCATAGAAGAGAATGGGTTTCCGTGTATTTTCCAAATCCTACAAGTCATCCACATTCCCTGGTTTGTGGCCTTCTTCCATCTTCAAAGCCAGGAATATTTTTTTCTCTCTGACCCTTCTGCTATAGTCACATCTCTCTCTGACTGCAGTCCCACAGTCAGGAAAGGTTCTCCAGTTTTAAGGATTTGTGTGATTCAATCGGGCCCATCCAGATAATCCAGGATAATCACCCCATATCACAGCTCATAACCTTAATCACCTCTGCAAAGTCCTAACATATTCACAGGTCTGAGGATGAGGGCAAGGACATCTTTGAGGTATGGGGAGGGGTTTGGGGGAGGAGGATCAACAACTGTTCTGTTTTAACAGAAAACAAGCACAGTATTTCCTTAAAAATAACTTCAAAAAAAATAAGAAAAAAAATCAACAACCCAGAATAAAATAGGCAAAGTTCATGAACAAAATTCACAGAAGAAAAATACAGGTGCCATGAAATACATAAATCAAAAACCCCTAACTTTATTTAAAATAAGAGGACTGCAAATTAAAGACCATTATTCATTTATCAGATTGGCAAATACCAAGAAACTAGTTAACACAGAAGTTGGTGAGGAGTACGGAAGTATGACATGTTTGGAAGGTTATTTGGAAATATCTATCAAAACTTAAGATGTACATATTTTGTGACTCAGCAAATGCTACTTCTACCCATTTTCTTCTACATGTATAAAATTATACCTTTATAAGCAAAGTTTAAAGAAAAATGTTGTTTTTAACAGAAAAAAAGGATGAAAGCAACCTAAAGAAGACTCAATAGGAAACTAGTAAAATTATGGAACACCTATTCAATGCAATATCATGTAGCCATGACAAAAATAAGGAAGCTCTTTACATTGTCAAAGTAAGCTGATCTCTAAGTTCTATTAAGTTTTTTTTTTAAAGGTACGTATGTATGTTCAGTATGCAACCATTTGCAGCAAAAAACACATTCACACATATGCTTGTATATGAATAGAATCTTTACATAATAAAACTGGTAACTGTTTCCCTAGCAAGGGGAAATGAGACAGAGGTACAAGGGTAATTTTCCTTTCATTAAATAACCTTTTATATTTTTGAATTTTGTACCATGTGTATGTATTACCCATTCAAAAATACATTTACCGGACTCTTATACATACACACACACTCCCTGAAGGGCTATGATCTCAAAACAGTATTTGTCTAACAGGAGCTAGCACTTGCCATTAACGGTACAATGATGACTGTTTTGCAGAATGCAGATTGATTTGAACAGCCTTGTTCCCCTCCCTGATGTCAAAACCTGCTGAACCCTGCCCTCCCACCAAACTGAGAGAAGCAATACCTCTGCTCTGTTCCCACCTGTTTACAATTTATAGTTCTCTCCAGTCATACACACACACTTGTTCAAACATAAGGACTGGCATCCCAGCTCTCTCCACATACTTCTAAGAACATCCCACAAATCATATCATATGCATGTATTCCTTTGAAAGATGTTGGGCTCATTTTACTACACTTAAAGTAGTTGCTCTGTATAAGGTCACATAGCAAATAAGATCTTACCTGAAGAAAGCTGGATATTCTCATATTGGATATACAAAAAAGTAGGCATGTCCTAAGAGAGGAGATAAAACTCAGAAGGTGGACAGTCAGGAGAAAGGATTCCAGAGTCCTCTCACACCTTAGAACAAGGTTTCAAGAAGGAAAGGTATGCTTGAGGGGTTCCTGGGTGGAAGGAGAAAAATGATTTCTACCCTTTGAAAGCAGACATGTTTAGCAGAGAGGTATTCCTACAGATGCCATGGACAATCTCTAAATTATAACAATTATCTAGTTTTATTTATTACTCTCCAGAAAGTCTTTCCTGATGCCTATCATTGGGCTAGATATCTTTTGTAAGTGCTTCCATCATGTAAAGTTTGAGCAGGAGACTCAAATAATTGATATTTGATGGTTAGCTGTGGTTGATAATTTTTATTTAAAGCAAAAAGGAAACAGTGCTCTCTTTTTCTGATTTAGGTTAGGTACATTATATCCTCATGAGTATTGCTATGTAGTTATATGAGAAGTTCCTTTTTACCAAGTAGGAAGAAGGCACAGTAGTTTATTACTCTAGTTTCTCAGGGTCTTTAGTAAATTTATACTGCCTGATTTTATCTGTGCCACCAGAGATATTAATGAAAAAATTGTAGGTTTATGCCTGAGATGAAGTAATAATCTTTTGACTGTATCAGGGCAATGGCAAGAACATTCAGTGAGAGATCACTGCTCTCTCTGGTCAGGGAACAGACTCAGGGAAATTCAATTGACAGTACTGACGTGGGAATTCTTTCACTGTCAATATAAGATGGCTTTCGCTAATGAAGCCAAAAGAATCCCTTACATTTAATATCCACAACTTCTGAATATGTTGCCAACTCCTTCTATATGGTTCTGTACATGTTACCGTATTTTTAGTAGAGGTGAAGGGCGCTCACTTTTTCAAATGTACCTGCATGCAAGTATTTAGAGTGCAGCTTTGCCCATGCTAAGAATGCATATAACATCTTGGCATTTAATGGCAAGGAACAGAGGAATAACAAGGGTAAGCTGCCAACCCTGCAAATCTAGGATGCCAATTCTTCAGGGGTCAGGCCACAAGCCGAGGATGCTAAAGATATGGAATCAGTGGCAGGGACACAAATTAATCAGCAAAATAATCTCCTGAGAAAAAGAAAGTATCTCCACATTCAATATTAAAAATCACCAACATCTGAGAGTACGGGTTATGGCTAACACTTGAAGATAAGTCCTATGAGTACCTCCATAAAATAGGCATTTAATAAATATGTGTACAACTGAATCCAGAAATAAAAAATAAAATCCAATGAAGCAGCATGAAGACTTCTCAGCTCTTCTTATAAATACCTACCAAGAGTGTTCAGTAGTTCTTACAATACCTATCAAGAGAGAAGTAGACAGCACGAGGTGGCTTGAACACTTAATCAAATGATAAGAGAGTCAAAATTTAGGAGCCTTCAGTGATGGAGGTACATAAATACACAATGTTAATAACACTATCCTATAGCAGGAAGTTTATAGAGTTCCTCTGAAAATGCCACATTAGTCTGGGAATAGAAAGTACAATGGTAAATAGCTAATCCTAACTGTGCAATTGTGGGACCTTTGAACATTTTTTTCCTTCCAAATTCAACATAAATGGATTCAATTTTCACTGAAAATTGAATACCCTACAGCAGTGCTGTCCAATCGAAATACAACGCAAGCCAAATACATAATGTTCAACTTTCCAGTAGTCAGAGTAAAAAAGTAAAGAGGAGGATGGCCATGAAAATGGTAGAAAAAGGAGCTCTAAGAGCCCATCCCACAACACAAATACTAAAAAAAGAAAAGAACAAAAATTGCCAGGCAACTTTGTCAGAACTCTAGAAAACAGTCAAAGGTTTACAGTGATGAAGCAAATGCTAAATCAAAAGGCAACTTTAAAATGGTAGGAAAGCTTTGTGGCACTTTTACTTGCCAGTGGTCTAACCTCACTTCCCAGCCCTGCCTCAGCAGTGGTCTTTTTTTAAAAATAAATAAATTTATTTATTCATTTATTTTTGGCTGTGTTGGGTCTTTGTCGCTGCACGTGGGCTTTCTCTAGTTGCGGCGAGCAGGGGCTACTCTTCGTTGCAGTGTGTGGGCTTCTCACTGCGGTGGCTTCTCTTGTTGTGGAGCACGGGGTCTAGGCGCACAGGCTTCAGTAGTTGTGGCACGTGGGCTCAGTAGTTGTGGCACACGGGCTTAGCTGCTCTGCAGCATGTGGGATCTTCCCAGACCAGGGCTCAACCCCATGTCCCCTGCATTGGCAGGCAGATTCTTAACCACTTAACCACTGCACCACCAGGGAAGTTCCATCAGCAATGGTCTTAAAGATGACAGTCTGCATTCTCAGTATGGGATCCTGGTCTCTGGTTCCAGAGAGAGCACAGCAGACCTTAGTCTCAAAGAATCCTGTCTGGAACTATGTGAAGGACTGACACAAGGCGTTTGCATTCCTCAAACACATCGTAAGACAAATGAACGACCAGCTGCTGCTGGGGGCAAAATATCACAATGAGGCCAACAATAGATGTACCAAAAGCCTGGGAGGTAAAGCTGCGGAGACAGTTTTTCTAGGGAATTAAGAAGCCATATGCATACCCAGGGCAGAACACATGTTCAGAAAAGATCTGGGAAGACCCAAAGTCTTCATCTAGGCTCAGCACAAGCAGGAAGTAATGGGTAAGGCAGAGTTGTAAACGGCTTGGCTAAGCATTAAAGGAGTGCCATGATACAGAAATAATCTGCAAAGAATGGGAGAGTTTTCCTTCCTTCCTCCCTCCCTCTCTCTTTTTTTAAACTCCTGGTGTTTAAGAAAATCTTTGTCAAAACACAAAAGGATCACAGGCAACAGGAACAGAGACTTCAGAGACCACACATGGCAAAGAATAAAGACTTTACAAAAATAGTTTAGAAAAACAACCAAACAACCATAGCCCAAAGCCAGCCACAAAACAAACCCTGAAGAATGGGAAGAATACAAGTTCCAGAGTTATCACATTAAAATATTCAAACTGCTCAATTTTCAACAAAAATTTATGAAATATGAAAAGAAACATGAAAGTATGGCCCATTCACAGATGAAGTTAATGGAAGCTGTCCCTGATGAAGCAGAGATACTGGACTTACTACACAAACACTTTAAGTCAACTGTCTTAAATATACTCAAAGAGGTAAAGGAAACAAGGAAAACAATGTATGAGCAAATAGAAAATATCAATAAAGAAACAGAAATTACAAAAAGGAGCCAATATTACTCAGCCATAAAAAGGAACGAAATTGGGTCATTTGTAGAGATGTGGATGGACCTAGAGACTGTCACACAGAGTGAAGTAAGTCAGAAAGAGAAAAACAAATATTGTATATTAACACATATATGTGGAATCTAGAAAAATGGTACAGATGAACCAGTTTGCAAGGCAGAAATAGACACAGATGTAGAGAACAAACATATGGACACCAAGGGGGGAAAGTGGAGGGTGGTGGGGGTGGGGGTGGTGTGATGAATTGGGAGATCAGGATTGACATGTATACACTGATGTGTATAAAATGGATAACTAATAAGAACCTGCTATATAAAAAATAAAATAAAATAAAATTCAAAAACAAAATAGTAGCCAAATAGAAATTTGGAAGCTGATAAGTACAGTACCTGAAATGAAAACTTCATTAAAAGGTTTCAACAGCAGATTTGAGCAAGCAGAAGAATCAGTGAGCTTAAAGATATGTCAACTGAAATGACCCAATCTGAGGTGCAGAAAGAAAAATGAATGAGAAAAAATAAGCAGAGCCTAAGAAATCTGTGGGATGCTATCAAATGTACCAATGTATGTGTAATGGGGAGGCTCAGGAGAGAAGAGAAAGGGGCAGAAAGAATATCTGAAGTGCCAGAAAACTTTCCAAATTTGATAAAGATATAATAAATCTACACATCGAAGAAGTCAAACTCCAAAATGGATAAACAAAGAGATAGAAACTGGAGTTGTTGAAAGACAAAGAATCTTGAAAGCAGTGAAAGAAAAGCTACTCGTTATATACAAGGGAATCTCAATAAGATTAACAGCCGACTTATAGCAAACAATGGAGGCCAGAGGCAGTGGGATGACATATTTAAGGTGCTGAAAGAAAAAAAATGTCAACCAATCTATACATAGCAGAAGTACCCTTCAAAAATGAAAGAGAAATTAAGACATTCTCAGATAACTAAAGGGCTGAGGGAGTTTGCCTCTATCCTTGGGGATGAAATGAAAGGACACTAGATAGTAACTCAAAGCCATATGAAGAAATAAAGAACTCTGGTAAGGGTTATTACATAGGTAAATATAAAGCTATTATTACTGTATTTTTGGTTTTTAACTTCTCTTTTTGTCTACAGTAATTATAAATCTATATTAATGGGCCCATTGAAGTATAAAGATGTAAACTGTGACAATAACAACATAAAAGGGAGTGGAGATGAACAGAAGCAGAGCTTTTATAGGCTATTAAAGCTAAGCTAGTATCAATTTAAACTATATCAACTTATATACTGTCTATAAGACACTGACTTTACATCCAAAACTACAAACAGGTTGAAAATGCAAAGATGAGAACAGTATTCCATAAAACAAGAGAGCTGGGGTGAATATATTAATATTATTATAAGAAACAGAGGTCATTATATACTGATAAAAGGGTCAATTCATGAAGAAGATGTAACACTTATAAACATATATGCACCAAACAGCAGAGTCCCAAACTATATGAAGTAAACACTGACAAAATTGAAGGGAGAAATAGACCTGCAGTAATAGTTGAAGACTTTAATACCTACCATACTTTTAATAATGAATACCACATCATCTAATAAAAAAAGAATAAAGTACTGATATGCTGCAACATGGTACCTCACAAATATGCTAAATGAAAAAAAAAAAATGCCATACACAAAAGGTCACATACTGCATGATTTCATTTATATGAAATACCTAAAATAGGCAAATCTATAGACAGAAAATAGATTGGTGGTTGCCAGGGGATTAGAGGTATGGTAAAGGAGAAAAACTGCTTAATGGATATGGGTTTGGTTGTTTTTTTTTTTTTTTTTGGGCTACACAGCTTTCAGGATCTTAATTCCCTGACCAGGGATTGAACCAGGGCTCTCAGCAGTGAAAGCACAGAGTCCTAACCACTGGACAGCCAGGGAATTCCCATGGGTTTGCGTTTTTTCTTAGGGTGATGAAAAGTTTTGGAACTACACAGAGATGGGGGTTGCACAGCAATATGAATGTACTAAATGCCACTAAATTGTACACTTTAAATGGTTAAATTTATGTTATATGTGAATTTCATCTCAATTTTTAAAAAGTGAACGCAGGTAAAATTAATGTTAATAGTATACTTTAATCCATTATATCCAACATATTTAAATAGATAATACAAAATAATCAATGAGGTATTTTATATTTTTTTCATACTAAGTCTTCGAAATTTGGTGCACATTTTACAAATATAGCATATGTCCATTCTGATTAGTGCTCAATAGTCGTATGTAGCTAACAGCTACCATACTGGCCAGGGAATCTTATTAAGAGATTACAAAAATAAGTTGTCAGGTGAGCATATATTGAAAGAAGACATTCTTAAAATCTGGAATACTTACTTTCTATCTTACAACACTTGTAGGTAATCTCCAGTACTTTCTCTTTTTTATAAATTGAAGTAGCCACCGAAGAAATAAATATATGCATAATCCTACCTTCGACCATATTTTCTCCCCTGGAATGGTCTTTACAGCTAGGTAAAAGACCATCACTTAACTCTCATCTTGTCCTTTAGAGACTATAAAGGCTTCTCCTTCTGGTGAATTCAATGTATTCATCACATATCTTTCAGGCAGTTATTACCCTTATGATTCCTCTAAAATTATCTTCTATTATTTAACTTCCAATTCTCCAATTTATCACATCTTAAACTTCCCTGCCCACCTGTATGTAGTGCCTCGTATACAGCAAGAACTTAACATTCAACATTTTCCTGTTCCATCATAACTCTCTCCCTACTACAACTAATAAACAATATTTCATATGCAGGTAATGATGATACCAAAACGACACCTGCAACATCCTCGTAGCAATTCAGGGGCTATTCTTTAGCTCCTTAATTGATAGTTCAGTTAGGAGGGAATGAAACCCCATGCGTATGAAATCATGAATGCGTGGAAACACTCCTGGCTTAAAAGCCCCACATTCCATATAAGAGTCAAAATATCTCGTAACACACAGTCCATGGACATAGCTCCTTGAAGTTCTGGCAAGGGATATACCCACGTGTAAACAAATACACCACGTTCAGAGCAGAGCAAAGCTCTGGTATATATATTTAGTTCATTCACAATCCTCCCCATGCAGATGCCGTTTACCAATCAGCAATGTTGCCTACTAACACAACTGACATTCTATCTTCATCAGGATTCTAGACGACCAGAGCTTAACCCAAAGTCATTTTCCATAAAGGAGAATAGATTTGGTTAGGTCTTTATTATGTAAAACAGAGTAACTGCTAAGTAGATGGGGACACATTTACATACATACATAAGGAGGTGCTCGCTCAATGTAATTCAGTTTATTAATATCAACAATCAGACTATGGATATTACCTAATTATATGTAACTTATTCATTGTAATAATATTCTGTTTAAGACTAAAGTTTCTTATGTATGTATTTCTAATAATGAGTTGTAAAGATGAAAACATTGCTGCTTTCAACAAGTAAAATATCCTCCAACAACATCTCAACTAAAATGTCACTGACAGAGGCAGAAAAATATTCTAGTCACACCTTATTTAAAAAGTGGACTGTGACAGAACATTTAGAAATAGCATCAGATGTGTATCCGGAGTTGTGGGGACAGAGAGCAGGTGAGGAAGTTTATAAGAACCGCCAGTCAATCCGCGCTGGCAGAGTAGATTTTAAAAGTGGGAAGACAGGACATATGCTCCTCCGAATCAAGCCTTCTGAGAAGAAAGTCTGGCAGCTGCCAATTAACCAAAGGCAAAGGGATCCCTTTGGGGATCAAAACAAAGACATTCTCTTGATAACATTTCTCCAGTTAGACTAAAATAACTAAGAGTCAATTTCAGAACTAGTTTTTTTTTCCTTACCGTGAGATTTCTTTAACTCCTCAATTTTTCCATACCCAATTACATAGATGGTAAGTGATAGAGCAAAGATTCAAACAAAGGTCTGAATAGAAAGCCTATGCTTTTTATCACTGTTACAACCAAGCAAATGCATGGTTGATATAACTCACTGATATTCTGGTATTCACATTTATATGTATTCATTTACTTAAAAATAAAATTTTTTAATCTTTCTCCACAGTTGCAAGAAGCTGTTGGATTCTTGTAGAGTAAGTTAAAAAGTAATCTCTCTTGCACGTGTACATGCACACGCGCGCGCACACACACACACACCCCTGGCCGCATGTGGACATTACATACAAATGTCAACGTGGTAAATTTAGCAGGATCCCTGCTATTGAGTCGTTTGAAGTGTACTGACAAGGCTTCAAACCGAAAGGGTTTTAATTTTAAACAAAACTGACTTCATTTTAAAGTTGACTCTGGCTAAGGTTCCTTATTTATCTCCCCCAACCCAACTAGCTCTAGGTATGCAAAATCCTTGTAGTTGAAGCAGAGAATGTCTCTTCTCATAGTTCAAAGTCGTGGAATTGAGTCTCATGTCTCTGATTTGTCTGCCCTGAACTAATCACACCCATGGAGGGTCAACCCACTCAAACCAAAAGGCCTAAAAGTGAAGGAATGACTTCCGCCAAGAAAAGTACCTTTCCTTGGTACTTTTTACTTGGACCTTTTAATAGAAGAATAATCAAGGTATACTTGGCATACTAAAACAATAGATGACCATTACAATATTGAAGAAGGTAACATGGGCTTGAATTCAAGATAAGGTAAAAAATTAATCAAAATGGGCTACACATCATGAAAGAGGACATACAAGTATGCAATGAAAGTTATTCTTGCTTGAGTTGGAATATTACTGAAGACAACAAAAATGAATTACACTAAATAGGAATCCTACTGGTGAAGGATAGTCAAAAGGGAACTATTCTAAGCTTCTGTGTAGGGAGGATGTAATTAAATTGATATCTAAGAGTAATTATATTGAAAAATAGGATCAGGAAACCTCGGAATATTCAGGAAGCAGAGCGAGAAAGGCAGCTAGGAAGATGTTATTTGAATCCAAATGCTATTTCAATAATGAAACCTGGGAAAGCAGCAGTATCTTTACAGAATGAAGTTCAAGGTAGAATCCTCAATCTATTCTTTTAAACAAAACTCACAACCAGAACAAATATTATGAAAATAAGGAGAGGATACAAAAAATACAGTAGTCAAAGATAACCTCCAATACTGTAAGCTTGTAAAGATTCAGTCCAGTGGTAGTACACAGAGTGTAAATGATGCAGAATAGAATCTGTCGTTATCTAGAATAAGAGTTGTCATCGATTGTGGTAAGAACACTCAAAGGAATTAACTAAAAAGCCATGGGGAGCATAAGTAATTCAACAGTCCCTAGCACATAATAGATATTTGATAAAAAAATCAGATATATGGATGAATGGATTGGATGTCTTTTACAAGCCAAATATCATATTAAACAGAAAGTATCCAAAGATGAATAAGACACAGTCCCTGTTCTCAAAGAAATCACAATACAACTAACTTGAATAAGTAATAAGGGCAATAATTTTTTAAAATTACCATTAATTCTGGTAATGGAAGCTTCAAAAATGAAACAGAAGCCTGTAAAAAAAAGAAAAGTAGAATATACTGAGACTGAGCTTTGGGAGAAATACTCTTTCTTTTAAGGAGGAAGAGAGGAGTCAGTGATAGGGGTCAGAGTACTTAAGATCAGTGGGAAAATCTGAGGAATACAGTGTAATGAAAACCAAGACAATGGTTTGCCTTAAAATGCAAAAGAGAAGCCTAGTTTATTGGAAACATGATTTGAAAGCAAAAGTACTAATGGATTGATACAATAAATGTAGAACACTCATTTCTCCAGCAATAGAGAATAAAGTAATAATTCAGATCCTGTTAGTATCTTTTTGTTAAACAAATCATTTTAAGTAAGACTGTCTGTTAGAAAGGAATTAATAGCTATAAATCAAAGTTTGAATTTTCTATCTCTTCTCATTTCACAGAAGACTCAGATTCAGCCTATAAAGATACCTCTAATAGTATCTTAGGTCTTAACGCAAAGGCCAAAAACAAACATAAATGAACAAAAATAGTAAAGTGCTTATAATACTTGTAGTGGTGGGGACTGTGGCCATCTAAAGGGAATATGTAATACTCCATTCTAGCGGCTGCCTTGCAGGAATGCAAGCTCAGTATTACGAGAATGTTTTGATCTTTTTAGAGAACCTGGAAATCCTGCCTATATGAAGTCCTCTGACTTCTTAAATACTGGCTCATTTATATGTGGACTGGTTTCACCTGCAGTTTTCATCGTCTGTTTTAAATAAATAATGAATCTTTAGTTCAACCGAAATAAAAATTGTTTTTATCCACTTTAACCACTGCATTCATCTCTCTTTTTAACTAAAACACTATGCAATAAACATAGGATTTGGCATCTCCTACACAATGCGAGAAATAAGAAACAGCAATTAACCAATTAGTACTTTATCCTTAATTCCCTAAACTAAATGTCACTTTAATACATTTTTTCATTTCAAAGTGCTGAATACACTTTGCTCATAAACACGAAACACAAAACATGTAAAATCCCAACAAATTTATTTAATAATGACCACATGAGTGACCAGGAATCATGGCCAAACTTGCTCCAGATAAAAATTCCACTGGTTCAGAGGTTCCTAAACTCATGTCCAAGGGTTGGCTCATTCTGTGAGTATTATCTGGAGAACTTTAAAAAAAAACACAGGCTGCCAAGGTCTACTGGTCTACTCCCTTGATTCCTAAAGGATGAGGCTTAGGAAAGCTGTATTTTAAATTTCTTAAAGAGTCCTGATGTGTAGCTGTATTTAGGAATAACTACTTATTCAGAATATTAATAAACTGTAAAACTAATCTTAATTTTGAATACATTAGAACTGAAAATCTGTCACTATAAATTCTACTTAGGGGCTTCCCTGGTGGCGCAGTGGTTGAGAGTCTGCCTGCTAATGCTGGGGACATGGGTTCGAGCCCTGATCTGGGAGGATCCCACATGCCGCGGAGCGACTGGGCCCGTGAGCCACAACTACTGAGCCTGCGCTCCGCAACAAGAGAGGCCGCGACAGTGAAGAGGCCCGCGCACCGCGATGAGGAGTGGCTCCCGCTTGCCGCAACTAGAGAGGGCCCTCGCACAGAAACGAGGACCCAACACAGTCATAAATAAATAAGTAAATAAAATTAAAAAAAAAAAAAATTCTACTTAGAATAATTTATTTCCGATCACTTCAGGCAATATAGTCGGACAGGTTACTCTAGTATTAGGCCTTAGATAATCTTAAAAATTAAAGTTCCAAAGGAAAGCACTAATTCAAGAATTCAACAGTCAGAACTAAAATACTGATTTAAAATAGCTTGGCAATCTAAAGTCCTTTAATAGCTCCTTAGCATGACTTACAAAACAACACCTCTCTGACTACCTCTCTCCAACCATAACAGCATTCTTTCCACGCTTTAAACAGTCTCCCTCTACCCCAGGTCCTCTGCAGTTACTTGGAGACTCCCCTGAGATATGCTATTGGCTTCCTCCTTAAGCATTAGATAACATGAATCCTCCTCAAATTAGATTCACCCAATCTAAACTAGCCCCAACATCCAGCTTTCCTCCACCCTTATCTATTACACTCTATTTCTTTTCCTGGTTTTCTTTTCCTCATAATGCTTATGACTATCTGAAATTATCTTATTTACTTATTTCTTTCTTTTTTTTAAAGATTTTTTTTTTCACGTGGACCATTTTTAAAGTCTTTATTGAATTTGCTACATATTGCTTCTGTTTTATGTTTTGGTTTTTTGGCCCCGAGGGATGTGGAATCTTAGCTCCCCAACCAGGGATCGAACCCGAACCCCTTGCATTGGAAGGCAAAGTCTTAACCACTGGACTGCCAGGGAAGTCCCTTATTTACTTATTTCTTTAGGTATTTATTTTCTGTCTCCTATTAATAGGACTTATGTTCCATGTGAGCAGGGACACTGTTTTCCTTGTTCACTAGAATGTTATCTGAGATATAGTAAGTGCTCAATATGTATGTAATTGTTGAATAAATGAACAGAAAAACATACAAAACACCCCAATTTTACTTCTAACTTAAATGTGCACATTGATAAACCTCTATGACGACAATAAAATGTTTTATACAATTTTTAGTACTAAGCAAGATTAAAATAGGAAATTTCCCCTAGCTTCCTCTACCTTCCTCCTCTGAGCTCCCTTCCTCCAGAAACAGTCATTCCCCTGTGCCTCTGTGGTCAAGTAATTTTGACTTGGGGCAGGTAAGCCTAAGAGCCTCCAAAACCAACTCTAATGACACTGAGAGTTGCAAGCAAGTACATTCTTACAATCCTAGCAAAACCCAGAAGATATAAAATTTGTCTCAACTATGTGTCATTCAGGGAAGACTACCTCAGATCTCAGAGTGATTTGTCTACCCAGGAAATAAGTGCACTCTGGATCCGATGAAAGGGGAAGGATGAACATAGGTAAATTAGAAAGAAGCGGAACAGTGAAGGAAGGAATAGAGTGGTTTTCCTGATAGAAGACTACTTTATGCAAAGTTTTTTCTTCAAGGAGTTCACCATCTAAATTGCATTATTAAATAGCATGATAGACAATACAAATAGCAACATAATAATGTGCACTATAAATAAAAATACACAGAAACAGAGCAGGAGCAGAGTTTTAAATATAAATTTGATAAATTTAATAAAGTAGGATGATACTATTTTTACATAGTTTGCAGCCCAAGATTCAAATGCTGAAAAGAGAACTAATCTGGGAATTAAGAAACACTGTTTCAGAAAAACTTTACTACCTTGAACAATGCTTTAAAAAAATTTTTTTTAATTCAACATTAGTTCTTGAAAATATTCTTGGTAAAGAAATATTAGAAAAATACTTCCCTAACATGGTAAAAGCTATTAAAAACTCAATGATTATTACATACCTCTAAGTGAAACACCTGAGATGCTTCTATTATAGCCAGTTATAGGACATTACTGAGGAAGTTAAAAAAATTAATATTTCAGTTATATGATTAAAGAGGAGTGAGGAAGGAAAAGAGAAATGAAATACAAATATTGATTTAAAAATTATCCTTATTTGTAGATTATATGATTGCTTATCTAAAAAAACACAAGCAGAAATGGGAAAACTAGATTAAAATATGTCTTTTAACTAAAAAAAAAAAAAAAAAAAAAAAAAACACACAAGCAGGGACTTCCCTGGTGGTCCAGTGGTAAACAATCCACCTTCCAATGCAGGGGATGTGGGTTCGATCCCTGGTTGGGGAACTAAGATCCCACATGCTGCGGGCCAACTAAGGCCACGCACCACAACTAGAGAGCCCACGTGCCGCAAACTACAGAGCCCACATGCCACAACTAGAGAGAAGCATGAGCGCCACAACTACAGAGAAGCCAGCACACCACAACGAAGAGCTTGCATGCCACAATGAAAGATCCCACGTGTCTCAAATAAGACCCGACACAGCCCACCCCCCCCCAAAAAAACAAGCAAATTTATTAGAAAAATAAGGAAGACTTTCTGTTTCCAGACCAGCCCATAAGAAGCTTGGAAGCCACCAATCTATGCTAACAACAAGTAAAAAGCTGAGCAAAGTTAAAAATCAACAACAGTTCTTAGATCCATAAGAGAAGTGAGGTCACAGGGCAAACCACTGCCCCCAAACTTGGAGAGCCAGGCAGATGAATACAGAGAATGACAATTTATTGTAACAGAAACGCAAGAGCAGAGAGCTCTTTGGGAAACAGTGCTGGGGGAGGGGAACCTGAGGTATAATTGATGAATTGCTGGAGGCTCAGTGTGGAAAATTCTGAGATTAAAAACTCCAAGGGGACCCAGTCATCGAAATGCCCCCCACTTTTGTGAGTTTTACCTCTTGGCACTCTACCAAGTCCTCACAGTGACTATCAGAGAAAAATCCCCTCATATTTCCAGAAGGGGGAAAGGAAGCATTTTGAAATACATGGAGCACACTGTTCTTAACAAAGTTTGCCCTCGGGAGAAATTATTTAACCAGAGTCTAACCTCCTAAAGTTGTATCAGAACCTAACTGACCTAAGGGAAGGTAAATAAATACCCAGCTACAGCCCACTCCAGCCATCTTGTCCTACCTAAGAGGGGTGAGGGAGAAACAAAGAAGCATTTGAGAAGTTCACAGTCCAGAGACATAGGATCACAAAAGACTAAGTTCTGGAGACCAAATGTTCAGCAATGTTATTGTAATTAACAATACTGTATTATATACTTGAAGTTTGCTAACAGGGTACATCTTAATTGTTTTTTACCACCAAAAAGAAAAAAGAAAGAAAAATAAAAAAGATAACTATATGCTGTGATAAATATGTTAATTACACTGACTTGGTGATTATTTCATAATATATACGAATATCAAAACACCAAACTGTACATCTTAAGTATAACCAATTTTTATTTGTCAATTATAACTCATTAAAGCTGGAGGAAAAGAAGACCTAATAATAGAACTATAAAACACTTCCCTACCCCCCTCACATTTTACCACGGCATTATTAAAGGCCTATTTACAGCAGTTCCTTTCAGCCAATACATCATGTCTGGCTATCAAGAAAAAATTACAAGGCATACTAAAAGGTAACAAACACAATTTAAAGAGACAGAGCATCAGAACCAGACTCAGATATGACAGAGATGTTGGCATTATCAAACCAAGAATTTAAAACAACTGTGATTAATACGCTACACCATCAAGAGTAATCCCTAATGTAAACTATGGACTCTGAGTAATAATGATGTATCAACATAGATTCATCAATTGTAACAAATGTACCATTCTAGTGGGGGATGTTGACAATGGTAGCAGATAGGCATGTGTTTGCATAGGCAGTATGTGGGAAATCTGTACCTTCCACTCAATTTTGCTGTGAACCTAAAACTTCTCTACAAAAATAAAGTCTGTTTAAAAAAAAAAAAAAAGTGCAGTGTAGCAGTTGGATATAAGAAATAATTAAAAAATTAACTGGCTTTCTTATTTACCAGTGAATTAAGAAATTACAATACAAAAAGAGCCAATCTACAATAAAAAATATATAAAATTACTAAACTAAAATGCGTAGGATCAATATAAAGAAATCTGTAAAACTTTAATGAAGAGTATAAAGGACCTGAATGAATAAAAGGACATTTTATTGTATGTTTTCTAAAGATAATAATTCTATCTAAATTCTGTTTATTTGTTGGAAATTCAGTTTAAAATATCAGTGGACTTTTTCAGGGAAAAAGAAGGTAACAACAACAAAAAAAGTGTCTAAGTATATTTAGAAGCCAAGAACATTTGAGTGATCTTTTAAAAACATAAGCCAGGTCACATGACTCTTGCTCAAAACCCTGCAAGAGCTACATATTTCATTCACAGTAAGAGGCTAAGCCCTAAGACTCAGTTTTAGAGAAATAAAAAGATGTGAATAATACACCTTAAAACTTCACAACATGATGTCATCATGGCTATCCTTTAGTAGCAGAGTTAGAGGTTACCTTTATTCTCTTCTCTTATAATCACAAAAACAATAAAAGTACCAAAATGAAACAAAGCAATCCAAGGTCTAATAACAAACATTTAATAGCAAACATTTACGTAGCTCTTACCATATGCCTAATCTATTTGGGACTTATATTTAATTCTGATGATAACCCTGCAAAATGGTGTTATTCTATATTACAGATAAGGAAACTAAAGTTTCAAGAGGTTAAGTAACTTATGTCACTTGCAAGTGACTGAGCAAGGATTTAAAACCCATGCTGTTCTAGTTCTGCTCCACAACTTATAGCTGTGACTAGAAAGTAAAAAAAAAAGTCGCTCTTTACTCCCAGCTTCATTTATGTAAAAGTAAGAATAGTATTTGGAATAAATATTCTTTATCAATTATATTTTCCATTTTTCTACAATTTTATAAGTCTAAATATAAGGTCAGAGCATCTACTTAAAAAAATGATTCCACAATCATGACTCCCCCTTCTGCAGAGAAACAAGTCTCAAATCTGTAATCCTAATTTCACAAAGTAAACATGTCCACCCTGACAACATACCCTTTATATAAAGCCCAATACCACTCCATCCCCTGACCCCAAAAATGTTCAGCAACCTAGTATACCTCATGGAAATCCACTAAAACTCAGGAGAAGCTTTTCAATTATGAGCAACACTGGATTTAAATCAGCATCGTGGTCCTCATACACAGTAGTTTAAAAAACAAAACAAAAACAGCATGCCAGTAAGGCTCCTACTAACCTACAAGCCACGGTCCTCACGTGAAATTAAAAACAGGGAATGGTGAAATAAAACAACCATCGCCAAACTTTAATCATCAAGTTAAACAACCATCACCAAATTTTAATCATCAAATTATAATCTATAAACTTTCATTTTAAAATCTGTAATAAGTAAAGGATTATAGTTAAGATATAGAGAATATATTTCCCATTAGTATTAGGAAATAGGCATAGATAAGAATTTTCAAGTGTTTCTAATATCCAAAAACTCAAACCAGTCTAATACCACTTATCTATCTAGGTCAGCAGCTTTTATATCAGACACAGCTGGAATGAATCAAACATACCATCCATGGTTTCTTGAGCAGAATAAGGAATGCTTAATGAACATATAGTAAAATCACACCTATTTCCAAAAAGATGTATACATGGGAACATATATGATCTCAGTAATGCTGGCGAAAGCATCAAGGAGTGAAAGCTTTTTCATTCCACAGATAAAATTCATATAGATATTCCACAGATAAATTTAAGACAGCCACAAAAACATACTTTCTTTGCCCTATAAGAGCTCATAGCATCTACTAAAGAGGAAGGTATGTTGAAATGGGTAGGAACTTCACATTTAAAATTTTCAGGAACTTCCTATAAGTGAACATGAATTGAATATGTGTGATGTGTGCTTTCCTTTAAACCAAAAGATTAACAGATGATTTTTTCTTCATCCATACATCTCAAACTGTGAGGTACTTCTCCAAAGGTATGCATTTTATTTTTATACAGAAAAATGTGCCATTTTCAGAAGGTGGAAACTTCAAATCAGAGTGGTGTACTAAGTGTATAAAAATTAAAAAGCATAGAACTTAAGCAGTTATAAGGAACCTGAAAGACATAGACTAATACAACACACAACACAGGTTAAAGAAAAGATCCGTTTTGAAAAGATCTACATTGATGATCATAATTCTTTTTAACTCAGTTTGAAAATAACAAGTTGTGAAACTCCCAACTTCAGGAGACAGTCCATTCCATTATTAGCCAACTCACATCATTAGGAAGTTGTCTTCTTCATAAAACAAAAATTTACATCCCCACCCTTTAACCTCCATCTGGTTTTTTTCTCAGGAATAAGAGAATCTAAGTTTACTCCAAATATTTTATGAGGTTTTTAATTATCTGGAGATAGCTAACATTTTTTGCTGATCAACTCTTCCCAAGCTCAACATGACAAGTTCCTATGACTCTTCCTCATCTAACCTAGTTTCGAAATATCTCATCATACTGGTAGATTATGAATTTGTCACCATGGCTATGTGTGTGGGGGAAAAGAATAAATAACAACTTTTTAGATATGGATGTTAGGTGATGGGCTAAGCTCACTCACTAGGCAAAGCAATTCACTGCTTTCTCCTTTAATGTGCCATCCATTTTACAGCCACATTCCTGAATGATGGTCAAGAGTTCACATTCTAAGTAGTCCTTATAGTTATAAGAGATGCTAAATAATTTGCACTTACTCGTTCTTGTTTGGTTTTGCAAACATTTGGTTTTGCTTACAAAAGAAAATGTAGTTTGCTGGTCCACATACACACTCATTAACTTCCTGAATACAGTGCTCAACCGAATGTCCTAAATAACTGAGGCTAAAGTATCACATTTTTCATCTCATCTATTTTTAGATAAAATAGATTTAGTAGCCTAACTCAATTATAATTACCATCACAAAAACAATAATGGATTTTTTTAAAAAACCTGGGACTAAGACAGTTGATTAACAGTGATTAACTTTGGATGATAAGAATCTACATGACCTTTACCTTCTTTGCATCTTTTACTTTTCTAAAAATTAAATAAACAACTCACCCACAAGCTAAATAAACTATTTCTTGCCAAGATCCTGCTGACTAGCATGAGGATCTGAACTGTGCTTTCAGAGATGCTTTTTCATTTACCTGTTGTTCCTATTAATGAAGGGATTCTGATTAAAATCCCTTTAAAATCCCTTTAAAAAGGCAAATCAGATATTTCTCTTCCAACTTACATTAGCTATATTTTAGGCATAATTGTTGATTACTGGTATCAATGATTCCTAAAAGTAAAGAAGAGGATTACATCCCTAAATAAATTATTTCCCTTAACAGATATTGGGAAAAAAATCTACAGTGGAAAAAAACACAGAATTAACAGTCAAAAATCAAAGTTTCCACTGAGACTGATACAATGCAACTGTAACATTTTGGGCAAATTATTTTATCATTCCAGGCCTTAATACCCTCATCCAAAAAACTTAAAGAGACAAGATGCTATTTAATCGAAATCCTTTCTCATTCTAAATTTCTTTGATTCCATGAACTATCCAAGACTTGTAAAACTATCCCAGGTAGTCCATCATAAATATTTGTCAATTAATACTTAGTATTTATTCTACAGTATGAACTTTTAAAGTTTCTTTGCAACGAATTAGTTACTTCTACTACTACTACTATTAATAGCAGCTAACACTTCAGTACTTGCTATTTACACAGTTCAATGTTTTACATGGATTACATTTAATCCTCACAATAATCTTCCAAAACATATAATTATTATCCTCATTTTACAGACATGATTTACAAAAGTCCAAGATCACAAAACTGGTAAGTGACAGAACTGGGCTTCCAACCTTGGCAGAATGAACTCAAAATCCCCCATGGAGGTATACAGAATAAACTCGTTCATCAAACCCTCAACATGACAACAGACACTCTGAAACTGTGAATACATATATAACAGAAACAGTACTTCACACAGTAGGCAGTATAAAACTTGGATTTAAAACCACTTTATGATATTTATTAAACTTTATGATCTTAGGCAAATCACTTAAGTCTCTTTGCTCACATGGAATATGGGAAAAATAGTATCGACTCAAGAAGATACTGTAAGAATTAAAAGCAACAACATAAAGTGCTTACGTAAGTGTGCTTAGCAAACAGATATCATATATGGTTGCATAATATTACTAAATTAAGTGGCAATGTATTAAAAGGAGGCACATAAATATTATATATTAATCTAAATACTATATATTCATTTAGCATAATTTATATATAATATATAAATCTCTAAGCCATTTGGATTCATGGATAATGAATCAACTTATTTTATTTTTCTTCAGCTAAGACAGCAAAAGAGATGATTTATTGTACACATGTTACATTCTCAGCCACAACTGAGAACAGAACTAGTCCAGAATATCACAGGTCCAGGGCAAAGGACCAAAGGGGACCGTTTTGATACGAGCAAGGTGGGTCTTTCCAAGGTGGTTGAGGCGATCGTAATGGTCGTGGATGTTCCAGATTCGTTGAGACAACTTCTAGACAGGAGGCAGGCAGTCTGACAATTTGCACCAGCTTGCCTGGCCTCTGGCTGCCCTTTGTTTCTGCTCCCGTGGCCTCCACGGGTACGAGTATACTTGGACCTCTGCCTCACCTTTCTTCTTTTGCGCTTCAGCCTGCACATGTGCTGCTTCCTCCACTTCGCTCTCATGGGGCGGACGTTTCTCAGAAGATGGCGCTAAGGCCGAGAGCCATGGATAATGAATCAATTTACAATAGCGATACCACCTACCTCAACCCCTTAACTACTGAGGGGGAAAAAAAAAAGCCACATAGTAAACAAACAAAAAAACATTCTCAGCACAATGTCCTCCCAAAACATATACTCAAATACTACCAATGTCTAGCATACTGCCTTAACCATAGCAAGAATATAATATTTTTGGGACTGCAATGACTATTTTCTGTTTTGAAACAGCTATACCTATTATAATGTTTAATAATTGTCTTGAATATTACGAACTAAAGTGTGCCCTGTCCGTGCCAGGAAAGACAAATAACAGAATTAACGGAAAAGACAAGTGTAAGGAAGGAATTACAGTGATATAGGAGAGTAAGTAGAAAGAACCCGGACTTTGGACAGAGAAGGCCTGAGTTTATGTCCCAACTGTATCACTTTTACCTGGCTGTTATGAACAAGACTTTAACTTTCAGCTTAGTTTTCTTCCATCTGTAAAATGGGGTTAGTACCACCAGCATCACCCTAATGCCAATAAGCACACCTACCACTCAGATAATAGTTTCTAAATATAATTCTCCAATAAAAGAAACCGGAGTTCCTTGGATAAATAGGATGACTCTACAGCTGTGGCAGGGAAAATACGAAATGAGCCTAGAACATCTTGTGAAGCCAAAAAGGAAGTGCTCATCTGCGGTCAATTAAGCCGACCGCGCCCTTTTCCCCATGGGGGCCCCGTGTGCAATGGCTGCAAACAGCAGCCTCCTCGGTAGTGTATGCAGCCTGTTGCCTCTATGGGTTGCCCTAAGGGACCTTGGAGACAGCCCTTTCCCGTGGCCATTCATGACTGGCATGCTGTCCCAATCTAGGCTCCAGACAGGTGTTCATGGTGCCTTTGGAAAGCCCCAGGGCACAGTGGCCAGGGTCCACACTGGCCAAGTCATAGTGTCCATCCGCACCAAGCAGCAGAGCAAGGAGCATGTGATTGAGGCCTTCTGCAGGGCCAAGTTCAAGTTCCCTGGCTGCCAGAAGATACGTATCTCCAAGAAGTGGGGATTTACTAAGTTGAATGCAGATGAATTTGAAAACAGGGTAGCAAAAAAGTGGCTCATCCCGGATGGGTGTGGGGTCAAATACATGCCTAATTGTGGCCCCTGGACAAATGGTGGGCCCTGCATTCATGACAGCCTTAACAGTGTCCCCTCCTTGCTCATGCCCACCAATAAATCCTACTTCCCTGTCAAAAAACAACAAAAAAATTTTAAACAAACAAACAAAAGAAAACAAAAAGGAAGTGCTCAAAAAATGAAGGAACATGTCAAAAGGCACAGAAACCAACTTGATGGGGCTCCCAATGGCCAAATCTAGGACAACAGAGTATCAAAATAATGACAGCAATGGATTATTGTCCATACTAATAGAAATAAATAATAAATAAATAAATGGTGGAGAGAAGAGAAAGCTGTCTATAGAATTCCAATTAATAAAGGTGAAAGGAATAATGGAAACAAAATCACCAATTTGGCAAACATCACAATATTTGTTACAGACAAGACTCATAAACAGACATTAAAAATAGTGAGCAAGTGTATAATAGGAAACAGGATATTTACATAATCTCAAAGTATCACCCCCTAGAAGATGCTTATTACACAAAGGATCTACCATCTGAGAAACTGGCAGGCATCATCTTAACCAAATGATCAAAGTTCGTATCATCAGCATGGGATAGATCACCATCACAGACCTCCTAAAGCATGAAGACACCTTCACTCTATAGTACTGTTGCCCAAAATGTTTAACTTCAATTTAATCAAACTGAAGAACATTCCACAAAATACCTGGCCAGTACTCTTCAAAAAAGTTTCAAAATTATGAAAGAAACACCGAAGAGCTATTCCAGATTAAAGGAGGCTAAGGAGACATGAATACTTAATACAATATGCAATGTTGGATTGTATCCTGAACTAGAAAAAAGGACATTATGGAACTGATGAAACTTGAAATAAGGTCAGTAGATAATATTACATCGATGTTAATTTCCTGATTGGGCTATGTAAGATACTAAACTTTTGGGAAGCCAGTTGAAGAATATATGGATATTCTTTGTATATTTTTTCCTACTTCTTTGTAGGAAAAAATTATTTTGTAGGTCTAAAATTATTTCAAAGTGAGATTATATAAACACACATGAATTTCTGAAGAAACACAGCAATATGAGGAAGACTAGCTTATACTTGTTTTACCAATAACTGCCACAGATCTTTGAGCAGCTCTTTAGTATATAATAGTGAAAAAATTCTCAAGATTATGTAGGCTGGTAAGAGGCAATGTTCATGTAATCCCTTCAGTGCTTCTACCTTGACATCTCTGCCCATAAAATCTCCAATTTTTAATACAAATAATTAAGAGGAAACAGAAAAATTACAGTAGGTTCAGTAGGTTCATGACAAGTTATGTGAGGAGTTTGGAACCACAACTGTGTACTTCACCTAAAATGCCCCTTAGTCTTCCTATCAGAAATTTAGGCTGTCTGAACCATTTATCTGTCTTTGAACGACATATCTCATGCTCTTACACTAAAGCCTGACCCAACTGGGCTAAACAATTACAAATTACTCATTTCAAAGCTCTTGCTAGTCAGACATGATTTTTTAAAAAGGAAACACTAAAGTCATTCACATCCCATAAATAAACATTAATATATAGAACTTTATAATACATAATGTGTGAAGTTATAAAAAGACTAAGTTCACAGTAATCATCTACCCTTAGCTCTAAGTTGTTAAGACACTAAATCTTTTGCCTTTCTTACACAATCTATCCTACTTCAAAGTGAACTGAAAGACAAGACTATAGCTACTTTGTCAGATCACAAGACTACTGAACTATACACAAAGTTACACATAACATGTAAACATGTCTCTTCAAAATGAAGTAATTTTTACTTTCAATGTTTTTCCTCACTCTTCTAGGACAACTGTATTTTCCCCTAGCAGAGAATCAAGTCCTTCATTACCAAAGAACCAATCATGTATTTCTAAGAGCAGACTGAGAACTCTGTGAAGGCAAAGACCCAGATTTTACTCATCTACATCCCCAAAGCCTACAGGCTTAACACCTGGAATCTCAAAAATGTTAGTTTCCAATCCTTTCTCTGGCATATAAGAAAGGCTCAATAAACGTTTATTGTAGCTGTTTCATTCAGCATCAGCACTAATGACTGTGCCAAACCTAAGAGCAATGTAAAATCCAGAAGAAGGACTAAATTTGACTAATAAGAAATGCTGCAACATCCTGATCTCCATCTGTTTGGCTGCTTGTATCAGCCTACCACTCCAACACACGTGTGATTGATCCTTTAGGGCCCACTGCACCGAAAACATTTAACTACCACTAAATGTGCAGCACACACATAACGGATTTGAATTAACAGACTTTTCTTTACTGAAACAGTTCTAAATACTATTTTTACAGAACCTAAACACTTTAACATCTGAGGTTTAGATAATACCCTACTTTGGCAAGATATATGGATAATTAGGTGTATATTATTGGGTCTAGAATTTTGTCATTCAACGTTAAGCAAATAAATTCTCATCTATCACTACAATTAGAATTTTAAAATAACACTTCATCTTAACTCAGTACCTAAAAGGTAAAACAAAAAACAAAACATCTACCAAGCATCTAGCAGATTACAAAGATGATTGGCTTAATAAATAAACTACCTCAAGAACAATACCTACAAATGTTAAAGGAAAAAAATTCATTCAGTTCAAGAGATGTACATACAAAAGCCTATGTGGAGATGAGTATACATTCATGTCCATGCCAGAATTTTTTTTCACTACTTAATAGATTAAAAAGATTCTATTAAAAAATAAATAATTAACTTTAAATAAAATTATACAATGAAATAAAGTACACTAAACTGTTTCACATTTTAATATTTAAAGAGAAAATGTGAATAAGATTACCCTGAAATTATGAAATATATAGGAGATTATGTCAAATTACAAAATACTAGAGCCAAAAATGCTAGATATCATCTGAGCCATCTTACTTGTTCTAGGAAACTCAGGTTTTCTAAGAAATCGCTTTTTAAAGGAAGACTATACAATGGACAATGCTAACACACAATAATATAAGGACAAAATAACCAACACTCACTATCACAAGTACATAAAGGCCAAGAAATTGATGGGGATAGGGGAAAAAGGAAAGAGAAGGTGAATGCACAGATATGCATTTGGAGAGGTAAAATATCACAACAGTTCAGAGGCTGGACTCTGCAGCCCGACCTAACCAAGTTTGAATCCTAACAGTCATTTACTAACTAACCTCATCATGCCTCAATTTCCTCATCTATAAAATGCATGTAACAGTACCCAATAGAGTGGTTGTTGGATTTTAAGAATTTATTAATTCATATAAGCACTGAGAACAGTGTCTGGCACATAGTAAGCAATCAAAAAATTTTAACAAATATCATTATCTGCTATAAAAATGCAGTTTTTATACCCATTCTCTTACATTGCCAGTAGGAGTACAAATTGGAACTATGTGGGGACACAGTTTGGCATTACCTTATAAACTTGAAAATTTACAACATAACTTAAATCCAACTATTTTACTCCTAAATATATATTAAAGAGAACCTTTAGCATATATGCATCAGAAGCATATTACAAAAATGTTCACAGTGGTAATGTTCATGATAGGAAATAACTGAAAATAACTCAAATATCCTTAGACAACAGATTGTCTATATTGTGGTAATGTCACACAATGGAATATTACACGTCAGGGCAAATGAACAAAAAACTATAGCAAAAAGAATGGACACATCTTACTATTACTGAGTGTAAAAAAGAAATCAAGTTCAGGAGTTGATACTTACATATGTATATTCCTTTTATAGAGTTCAAATATATATGATAAAGTTTTTTTTAATAGGAAATAAATGGTAAATACACAACTCAGGATAGAGTAAGCTCTAAGAAGAGATAAAAGGAATATAACAGAAGCACATTAGGTAGATTTTAATAATCATCACTGTCCTGATTCTTGGATTGTACTGTGAGTGGGTATTGGTCAATTAAAAAGTAAAAATAGTAGACTACAGAGGTCCATATATAGACCAATGATGACAGTATGAACCAAGATAATGATTAGTCTAATTCTGTGCACCAAAGGTTTTTTAAAAAAGAATTGAGAGTTAATTGTAACCTGCTTTGGAATGAAGGGTCAAATGACATAATTCATGTTTGACACGCAGCAAAATGCTTAACACACATTAGCTACTACCTAAAATGGTATGATTTATTACAGAATAAAACACATTTTAAGATTTAAAATCTCTTCTCACTCTAAACCAACCTCTTTCCCACCTCCTAAAAGCAGAAACCATCCCTAAAAAAGACAGAGACCTGCTCAGCAAACTAGTGGCACAGCAGGGCTCCTGATTCCCTACCAATCCAATTCTTCCACTAGATCAGTATGTCACAAACTCAATTTTGTTTTGATAGTCATGACTTTCATTATTTTTTTGCTTTATATGTGTACCATATATATTATCCAAAAACTGTTATTCCTAAAAGGAAAGGTTTTAATCACAACAGCCAATTAAAAAAAAAAAAAAAACTATCACAAGCCATAAATAGATGGTAACCATAAAATTTAATATAGTAAAAGCCAAACAGTATTGGCTTATCTACCAGAGACTGAGGTTGACATCACTCCTTCCTTATTAAAAAACAACAAACATATAAAAAATAAATTTTAATTAAGATGCAAAAAGTATTGAGAAAGGAGTAACTTGTCAATTTAATGCCCCATCTGTGAAACAACTGAAATTACCTTACATACCAGGGGCAAGTTCCATACTTTGGAAAATGCTGCACTTCCTCTAGCTATCCCCCTATTTAAAAGATTTTCAACAAACTGGCTAAGATTGAATAGAGACCATGTCATTGGTTTCAAAAATTTGCTGGGACTGAAGGGTTAGAAACACTCAGGATCTGCACTATCTGATAAAGGAATCATTAGCATGTGGCAATTTAAATTAAAATTTTAGTTCCTCAGTCCTTCAAGCCACATTTCAAGTACTCATAAGCCAAACAGCCACACAGGAGCATCATACTGGATAGCACAAACAGAACATTTCCTTCACCACAGAAACTTCTATTGGAAACACTGCTTTAGATTCTCAAAGAACTCCGATAAGGCCCAAATGGTAGCAAATGGAAATAAGGAAAATTTCAGCAGAGAAAAAAAAAGTATTTCAATAAAGTAATAGAAACATTTGGAAAGAAATGAGAGACAGTGAATTAAAACCTAGTGGTAAAAATGTATTTTCTACAATTGCTTTATAATGATTTCAAAGGCTGGAGATGTACAAAAGCTGGCAGGAATCCCTCCCCAACTAAGATGGTAAGGTTATTACTGCAACTGAGGAAAAGACTTAAATACTTAGAAAGAAAATAAGGTAAGAGACTGCAGTCATATCTGAAGGCATACTGGCAAACAGTGCTTATTGTGTACCAAACACTGCTTTAATATATGAGCTTATGAAAACTCTTATAATTACCTTACCTTCATTAAGAAATAAGGAAAGCATGCTCAAATAATGGACAGAATATCAACAGTAACTATCTTTCAAAAATAGTGGGTCTTGTATAACGAATTCTCATTTACCATCCCCTGATCACTTTAAAGCGTTTAGGATCTCCCCCATCCCACTTCAGGTTCTCAACATTCTTGTGAACTTGTTTTACTGAAAACAATATTCTAAAAGGGCATTTTCCAGTGCATTTAATACACAGTTTGATTTTAACTATGTAGATATTTCGCAAAGCTTATGTAACCTATGTAGATATTTTGCATTACTTCTCAATATGGAGGTTATATAATCTTTAACTTAGCTATATTCCTTATGTGTACAATCCCCTTTAGTTCCCCAAACAGGCCCAGACATTTCAATTCTAAGGCTTAGGTTCATTTTCCTCAGCTTTCCTCCTCTCCCTAAGGTTTTGCTAGAACCTTTTCTTTTTCTGTCTTCTGCCTTACCTCTCTTTTTTTCCCCCAGTCCTCTAGAAAACACTACCTTTCCTTGTGAGTAAATCAAAACTCATACATACATAAATCCATTTTTATACAATTTTCAGGCAAAAAGTAATTTATGGATGAGAAAAGATTACTGTCTTCATTAGCACAGATGCTCAGACACTAAAAGATTTGCTCTAAGTCACATAAGTAAATGGCAAAACTGAGACTAGAACCTGAGTTTTTCTTTCTTTTCTACACAGCTTTGCAGATTTCTTAGTGTGCCAATTAGCATAATTCTATTCTTTCTGACCCAGGTAATTCACTATCTATATAAATCGTATGATCTACGTGAAGTTTTCAGAGAAACAACAAATTTTAAATTTCAAATCCTTCCTATATATTTCTTGCCTTTACAAAACTTTTAATAAGAGTGCAAAAAAGAAAATTTCTTCTATGGGTAATTTCCAGTTGTCTTCCAAGTTTCCTACAATGTGATTATATTGTTTTTGTACTTCAAAAAGTTTCTATTAATGTTTGCTGGATTCATACATTCCTACTTTTTGTTTGAAAATGGCAGCTGCTATAATTACAGTGCACAATCATGACTTACCCTTGAGCAACACCCTAATGTACCCCCAATGCTGCCTCTCACCAGAGTACACATTCTCCCAGGAATGTGTCATACAAGTTAGAGACATATAATGCCATAGGATATAAATACGTAAAGACTGCATGGTTAAGAGTTCTTCTTTTTTTCCCTAATATAAATGACTAAAAACATTTCATACTGAAAATACAACTCTATTATTGATTAAAATGCAATATTCACATATCTTTGTGATAGTTTACTAGATTTCAAAATAATTATACAATTTTACAGGCTGCTTTGGGATACACTCCCTTAACATTCGGGGCACTTCAGTGAAAGAAATCTGAGAAGCAATGACATAAGGCTTATTATCTATAATCTAGTTACAGCAATTCAAATCTGAATTCCCCTACAATGCCTCACAACTCAACCTTGAAATGCACTCCCCTGAGAATCCTATACCTTTTCATATTATCTCTTTCTTTCATGAAATAATAAGCTGAACATAAATGTAAATCTTTAGTACCAATAAGGAGATACATCCTTAGAGGACAATATCCCATATAATGCACTGTAGTTCAGAACTGGGTACTTTTAACTACAAGGGTCTTTACCAGCATTAACTTCTTACACAGAATAGATAAAATATTCTGTAATATATAATTCTAGTCTATAGAATACAGAAGTCAGCCTGTGTCATCACAGTAAGTCTAAGTTGTTTTACAAAAGGTTTTGTGTGTGTGTGTATGAATGCATGTATGTATGTATGTACACTGTGTCAAACAGTATAAAGTATTTGTTACTATTACAGTCGAGAGTTTAAAAGCTACTGTTTTAGGGTACAGGCTTTGGAGTCTTCACCAGCTATGTAATCTTTGCCAAGCTATTCAACTTCCCCAAGCCCCAGCTTCCTCATCTTTGTAAATGGTGGTAATAATAGTAATAACATTTAAAATAGTTGTTATGAAGACTAAATCTATCAAATGATTTTAAGACAATGCTGGTAATAACTCAAATATTAGCTATCATTTAATTACATACTGGGAGCTATGTAAAAAAACCCGCAAGGTACTAAAGAACAAAAATGGAATCTAAGAAATATGAGAATGTCATTTATAAATAATCCACAACAGAAAAAATACAAATTTTTGGAAGCAGCATTTCATAACCAGAATTTTTAAAAAGCCACTTATATTCTTTGACATAATTATTTCACTCCTGTAAATTCATCCTAAGAAATTAATTGAACAGAAAAAAAACAATTATATGCAGAAAAGATGCCCATTACAATGTTACTTATAAGAGCTGGACACCTGAAGTGTTCACTAAGAAGAAAACAGCTATGTAAACTTATGGTACAACTTGATGAACTATTATAGGCATTAAAATAATGATTACTAAAAAACTATGTATAAGCATAGAAATTCTTTAAGTATATCCAGTGAAAATAAATAATAAATATTCATATGTACACTATTAAAACAAGTAAAATATATTTGTATGGAACCAGAAGCAACTGAAAACTATGTTGGGTTTTTAATTGATTTTGTTCTTTCTTTGATGTAATTATTGCTCCTTGTCCTCCCCAAAACAAAGAAAAGTCAGCATCTTAGTTCATTCAGGTTGCAATAACAAAATACGACAGACTGGGTAGCGAATAAACAACAGAAATTTATTTTTAACAGTTCTGGAGGCTGACAAGTTCAAGATCGAGATGCCAGCATGGCTGGGTACGGGCCTTCTTCCTGGTTCATAGCTAGGGACTTTTCACATGGTGCAAGGGGCTAGGGATCTCTGTGGAACCTCCATCCTCATGATTTAAGCACCTCCTAAAGGCCCCACCTCATTATACCATTGTCTTTGGAGGTTAGGATTTCAACATATGAGTTTGGTGGGGAAACAAACATTCAGACAATAGGAGTCAGTTAAAAGGATTCAGCTCAGTTTTCCTCCTCCTAAGTACCTAGCTAAATCTGTCTGAAAAGGCGTAAATGCGAAAATGGGAAGACTAGAAGTTAGCCATAATCAAACGACTTATTTGATGTATGCTGGGGCCTAGTACACATCACACAGTTGCAGACTCAACAATAATAGGGTCTATATAACATCAGATACATTCTTTTTCTTTTGGCTCGCTTAGAAGCTAAGTCTGGCTCTCTCCAGAAGTATCAAGATGAAAAACTGCTAAAGAAAACTAAGATGATTAGAGAGGCCACCTTGTCTTATTCATTCATCTCCTGTCTCTCCCCTTCCTTTTTGAAAAAATCATAACGCAGAGTTGAAGAATATCTTAATTTGATATGCTACTTATTAAAGTTATTTGCTATATTTTCTTAACCTTTACTAAGTTAATTAAGTTTGGTTTTTTAGATCAAATAATTCTCAAGAGAAAAAGCATATACATTTTTCATCATCGTATTTTTAAGTTCCTGATTTACATTCATTCAAAATCTTGATTTGTAGATAACTTAAAATTCATTCGTAAACCAAGTTTCAGTAATTATGTATCTAAGGCTGTTATTTTTGAATTAATGATACAGTTTCAGAATAATAATGCTAAACATCAGGCTAAATCAAAATATAAACAAATTTTTCCTTTAGCTGTTGATGACTATAAAATGAACTAAACATAAGCTTACAGACCTTTAGCTGTCCAAATTAAAGTCGGCACTAAACCACAAGCAATGAACTTCTAGCTAGCAGATCTAGCCTATCTCACCTATTAACAGGGATCCTAGTTGATTACAGTTGCGAAAAATTAAATGTCTAAATCTTTAATAACCTGAAAAAAAAATTCCTCTCCCCTTCTCCCATGAAAGTAGATTTTTTTCCCTCCATTATAATTTGAAAACTCCTTCATTTGACTCTGAGAAAGATAGCTTTTCCCTGAAATTGATGGAGAGACATCAAATCTACTCATATGTACTTCCCAAATGTGCTCAGGTATTAAAATTGCTTTTAAAATGTTCACAATATAGATTTAAATTATTTTTTTGCTTGTTGGAATGTTTAAATTTTAAGTTTTTCTGAAAAGCAGCTTTTTAACATTTAAACTGAAATACAATTTTTCCAGCAGATCAATAATCCTTTTTAAAAAGTAACCTTACCTTCAGACTAAATGAAAATGAGCACTGATTATTTCATGAACATAGTACCTTTCTTCTCAAGAACTAAAAGTTCTTTTTAATATTCTCTTATCTCTAATCAAAAAATGTTATTGGGAGGGGAAGGGAGGTTACGTGTTATCTTAACATGGCTCTGAAGTAGGGCCATGTTATCCTGGTTTTACAGATGGAGAATCAAGCACAAAGACAGGTTACATGATTTGCCAAAGTCTTAATGGGACAGTCAGTAGTAACCACAGGATCATGTTAATTATGAACACCATGTTAATTGTAGAAATTTAATTAGTGAATTTTGTTTTGAAAAGGCCTTTCTAACCACATTAGGAATGGAGTACACAAAAAATACAAAACATTCTGTCAAAGACAATATAATTTATTTGGATAAAGCCCTACAAAATCAGTCAACATCTTGATCAGCCTCTCAGAAAACAAAGTTCTTAATAAAATCCAAATCTGGATAATTTATTCATATTTCGTCTTCCTCTCTATTTCCTAATTCCCAACACCCCTCATTCTTGGTAGGACCATTATTACATGAGATCCTATTCATTTCCAATACTCTCAACTCCTCCAGGCTAAGCCCTTCCCTTTTCTTATCCTCCTCCCCTTGGCATAATCCTTTTCAATTTCCAATCCCAAAACGCTTACTCCTGTCTCTTTAAATTGCAGTGGCAGATGTCAATATTCATACTCCCACTCTAAGCAGCTCATCCTACACACTTATAAGATACACTGGTGCTGGCTCAGGATTCCTCTCTGCCTCAACTTCTGATACCAACCCAGCAACTTGAACAGCCACAGTGGTGACCTTTTTAAATATCCTAACAGATCCTGGTTCCTCTACTTCTAACAACCTTTTTCTACTTTAATCTTCCCTCATATGTTATCACTCTGGAGTCTGTGTTCTTTGATCAAAATCTATCTTTCGATTTTCCCCACTTCCACTCTACATGCTCTTTAACTTTACCAAAACCTGTAGTCCCTCAAAACAGCTGTCACTTCTACTTGTCTACCTATCACTTCAAACTTATTTTCTTCAAAATCTAGTCTGGCCATTAAATATATGAGATATAGTGTAGTATAAATACAGTGCAATTTGAATCTCAGTTCTAACACTCCCTTTCGTGGCTGTGGGCAAGTTACTAAACCTCTCTTAAGTCTCAGTTATCTCATCTGTAAACTATGGATAACACTTAGCTCACATGGTCATTAGAAGGATTAAATCTAGGACAGTATCTGACACAAGCAGTAAAACAGTTTGCAAGACTCCTCTTTCCTGGACCTTGCTCTTCCAATTACCCACCTTTCCTTAAATCTTTTTTTCTCTTCCTCTCCATTACTGACACCATCTCATCCAACAAATAATCTCAACTATTAACACTTCCCCCTAAATTTATGTAATCTTACTTTTTGCTGTCTCCACTTCATCACTTCCCATTTTGTCTTCCATACTTTCTCTCCTACCTCTCAAGACTTTTCTTTTGTTGTCTCTTCTCACTCTCCCTTAAAAACACTCCTGATTCTCCCTATTCATTTTTCTATTACTATTTAATACTCTCCTTGGTCAATTTTCCACTTCAACTACAGGCATACTTGGGAGATACTGCAGGTTTGGTTTAGACCACTGAAATAACTTTTATGCTTGTTTGGGGTTTTTTTTCCATCTTCTTGGAATGCCCTTCCTCTTTCCATTGCCCTCTTCTCTGGCTGACTCCTAAATGCCATCTCTTTTCTGAAGGCTTCCTTCACACAACTCCCACTCTGTCATCCACCAAAGGTAGAATTACTTTCTTCTTAAGTCTTGAAGAACTTCATACGCAGAGCACTCACCACATTTCAGAGGGATCTAGTTCCCTTGCTGGATAGTGAAAGCAGTTATCAGGTTTTACCTACCTTTGTATCTCCGGGGCTAAATAAAAGTCAAGTGCCCAGTAGGCACTCAAATGTCACTGAACTGAAATTCTTGAAGAAAATCCAGAAAAACTAAGAAATCCATATATATAATTCAGCAACTAAAATTCTGAAATGTTTTTACATATTACTAAGGGGGCAAACCCAGAATTGATCCCTAATCCCAATCTCAGAATATCAATGTAATTCACAACAGAACAGTAAAAAATGTTTGGTGATTTTATGCCAAAGTTAATCATTAACATTCTGATGTGGTAAAAGTTACAATAACTTTGAAAAAGTGGCATCAAAGTCACATTTCACTAAATTCCATCTAAATTTCAGTAATGCAACTACTGAATACCAACACATTAACAAATACGGTGTATTTGTGAAAGTAATCTCTAACCAAGGGAATAGACAAACAAAATGTGTCTAATCATAAGAAACAGTACCATTATATACTACCAGAAGAACAATTACATTCTGCATTCCAAGTCATAATGGCCTTTATCTAAACTATACTCCCTGTTTTACAGATAACATTTAGAAATAAAATAATAAAACTGATATTAGATTAAAATTTAATTTCCAATTACTCTTAAATTTACCAAAGCTTATTCTTCATACTCTAAATATAGAAAGAAAATGCCTTCCAAGGTAATTTTAAAATTTCAGATACAAAGTAATTTATGTAGTCAATCCTGTATTTATGAGCTACATGAATGATTAAATGTGGATTTCAGAAGTAAAAAGAAAATCACTTCGGATTCTTGAACTAAAAGCAACACTAAAAGTTGATCAAATCCAACACTCTCATTTTAAATCAGAAAAATTAAAAGTCTAAATCTTCTAGGAAGCAGAAAAATAATATAAATCCATATTTATGAACAATTACAAATCTATAAATTATGGACATTCACTTCCATATTATAAGCAGAGACTGAATGACAATCTGGCATTTAAGATTTTATAATTTCTCTTCCTTAATCTTCAAATGTGATAAACTACATTGATTTTCTCATGTTGACATTCTTGCAATCTCACGATAAACTCGGTTTTACTGTGAGGCTTTGTTGTTTTTAGTTCACTGAATTGGGTTTAATTTGCTACTTTTTGAAAATTCTCAGCCAGTATCTCTCAATATTTCCTCTCTCCCATTACCTCTTCTTTTGCAACCGTTAGCTGTAACTTGGACTTGTTCATCTTATCGTTCATGTTTCTTAATCTTCCTATTTTATAATCTCTATCTTTGGGTTCAGTCTTTAGACCTCAGTCATAGCAGGAGACTTTAGCTTTTTGTGCCATGGACCTCTTCGGCAGTCTGGTGAAGCCAATGGCCCCCTTTCTCAGAATATTAAAGGCTTAAAACAAAATACATAAAATTACAAAAGAAATCAATTATATTGAAATAATTATCAAAATATTTTTAATTTTGGTGCTTGCTTTGGCAGCACATATACTAAAATATTAATTTTGATATAGTAATGTTTTTGTACTAACATATTAAAACACAAGCTCTAGCAATGGCTTAATAACTATAATAATTTCAAACTAGTGATGACCGTAAGTGCTATTTCAAGATATCTGTAACAACTGAACAGCAATTGTACTGTAAGAAAAAAAAAAAATCTGATTTCTATTGGTATTACGGGTTGAATTGAATCTCTCCAAAAAAGATGTTGGGTCCTAACCCCCAGTACCACAGAATGTGACCTTATTTGGAAAGAGGGTCACTGCAGATGTAATTAGTTAAGAGAAGGTCATACTGGAGTTGAGTGTGCTCAATCCAGTAGTGTCCTTATGAGAAGATGGGCATGACACACATGTGGTACTTTGTTGCGGCAGCCCTAGGAAACTAATACAGTTGCCGTCACAAGGACCTCTGATGCTGCTATGCTTTGCTGGTATTTTCTTCAATTATGAAAGTAAACAAGTTTCAGTTAGAGATTAGTAAAAACACTCTGAATTCTAAGACTCTGTGTCTAAATCAATTTAACACCTCAGTCTGAGATCCATTACTAATGAATTATGTTTTAGCAAAAATAATGAACTATGTTTAAACAAAAATACACCAATAGGTTGGTTTGTTTGTTTTCCATTTCAAACCATTCTGAGTGCCACAAAAACAACATCTTGGGGATTTGTAATAACTTTAGTACTGGACTCTAAAATGAGATGCAGCTATGACATACAACTTGAGATAAACAGCGAATTAAACTTAAATGTTAAAGAATGAAAAAATTCATTGTCTGAGTTAATTTGTTACACTGAATAAATGTGAAATTATCCTTTAGTATTAGATTAACATGATTTGTATGAATAACCAAATGAGAAGATTTACTTTTGACACTTCTAGGCCAGTAAGTAAAGCATGAGGGCTGGTATCTTAATATATTCTTCTTAGAACTACTCAAGTTGATGTTTAAGCCCAATAGCCTGTTGTTCACTTATTTATCCAGAGACCATATTTATTTAAAAGAAAAAAAAAAAAAGAGCACTACAAAGTTCTCCATCTGTGATGTATATATATTATCAAAGACACATGGCTATTAAATTAAGCTCAAAATGAGAAAGTCTTAAAAGATTATGAATGCACCAACTGTTTCCAAATTTATCTTGTTTCTTCAAAATTCATGCTTCTACTTCATAATACTACAAGATCTCTACTGGAAGTCTTTCATTTGCTTAAATATGTCAAAATCAACAATCTAATAAAATTGACCAATTAACAAATATGTATGTTACAAGTCTAGTGACTTGCACTGTGTCTATCGCTGTATTACTTTAGGGTAATTTAGCACAAGGGCCCATAATGATGCTTAGTTCAAATTCCTTGATTTACAAGTGAGCAAACTAAGGGCCACAAAGGCTGTCACTTGCCCAGAATCATAGAATAAATTAGTGACACTGAGGACAGAAATGCATCTCCCAATTCCAAGTCCAATGTTCTTTATATTATACCATACTGCATAAAAGTTGGTAAGAGTTAAATAAGTTATCTGCAGATGCCTTTTGTATGATCATTTTTTTTTGTATGATCATTTTAATTCTGCTTATATTTAAAAACAGTCCAACTGCCCCAAAACAACCTAACAAGTTTTTTGAAAAATCAATTTTATTATCCATCACATTTTAAAAGTAGGAACATGATCTCACTTCCACCTTCAAAATTGGTAAAATTTTTTTCAAAGAGAACTGGACAGACATTTCAAGGCATAAGCACTCTCAGACACTGCTTCTTTTCTAGAGGGCAACTTAGCAGAAAAAATAAAACAACTTAAAATTTGCATCTTTTACTCCACTCCTAGATTATTTCAAGGAAAAAGTAATAAATTTGGATGAAGACAGAACTCAGGATCAAATGCAGCATTGTTCAGAAATAAGAGATATAGTAGACTGATTAAAACTAATATATGTTATACAGTGAATATAATGTAGGTGTTAAAAATTATGTTTTAGGAAATATTTAATGACACAGGAAAATGTTCACAATATATTAAGGTATGATAGTACCTACTATGCAATTCTACTCTGTTGAAGCTACATGTATATACATAAATTACATAATACATGTGTAAAGCATTTATCACATATTTTTATTCTTGGCACATAGTAAAAATCCAATAAATGAATATGATTCATCATCAACATCACAGAAAAGGTAAAGTTTGATTATATATCAAATGTTAAGACTTATTAAATAAATAAATATTTGTTTAATAAATAAATTATTACTCACTTTAAAGACCATTTTGTACATTATTTGAAATGAACTATTACTCTTGCATGGAGGGGTTTTTTTTTTTTTTTTTTAATGGCACTTTTAATGCAGTTCCAGTTCCTACTGAAGGTTAGAGAAGAAAAGCAGACTTTCACCAACCCTTCCCCAAGTTTGGCACTGCTAAGACAAAGTGTTATAGACTTATAATATGATCCTTCAGTAATTCTTGATTAATTATATACCCACAGTCAACCTCTGAGAACTATTTCTCTCTCCACACAGAACTCTAATTTCAAATAAGCATGTACTAGAGGATTTCAAAATGAGGCCTCTAAAGGCCTTACTAGATTTTACCACAATGGCTATCTAGAAAAGGTTAACAGTTTGCCAAGATATTGGTGATTTTCACTCTTTTTAAAGGTCGAAATCAGGTGGAAAAACATTCGAGTGTTAAGAACAGTCTCTACTTTAAGTAAATACCTATTGATTGTGGATTTAAAAAAAGAGAGTAAAGCAAAAGGAAAAAATAAACATAAGGCCCAAATAAAATCCATATTACAGGGCAGTTTTAAACTATGCTAAGGCTTTAAGGGCATCTACAATAATATATCTCTTGTTTCTTCATAATATGTATGATTGTATATAATAAATTGCCATTTCAAAACATTACTATATATATGAAAGATGAAATATGTAAGTTATCGGAATAAAGTCTACATTCCTAAGAAGTTCACTCTTTGTGGTTTAGCTATTACACAAACAATGCGGGCTATAATAAAACTGATTATCGGATGAACACATCACTTTCTAAAATAAAAAAAATTTAAAGTAACACCTCCAAGAGTTTGTCCCCATGAAGAGTTAACATCTCATGGCAAAAAATTATATGTTAAAACATTATTCTTGTCCTACCAACATTAACATAACAAAGCCCGTAGTAGGGAAAAATTTACGAATAAACCAGGATAAATTTGTGAAAATAGAATTCTAAAAGTCTGGGTGAGTGAGATAATTTCCAAATTGTCCCATACTAAATACATTTAAAAGGCAATCCTACCAGTAAATACTGCCCTTAGGTGTTTCAAATATCAAATCTTTGGAATTAAACCACCAGGAATATTTATTCATTTTTAGTGTAAAAGTGGCATCATCCACTGATAATCACTACACCAAAAAACCTGTATTCTCAATTTGTCCATGACAAATATTTGAAAAAGAGCTCACTTAAAAACTGTATTTCACAGGTGTGTCAATTCACATTCCCATATTAGCGTTTCTAATTAGCTGCACCCAAAAAGGAGGTATTCAATATTTTACTTTAAATATAGTTAATTAGTCTTCTCCCATCTCCAAAATAGAACTTGACATTTTAATCCAGGCTACTTTCTTAAAAGAAGACAGCAGCAAAAATTATCGTCATTCTGTTCGGATTTTTAGCAGTTTTTCTCCTAACTAAGCGCTGAGATACTTCTTGATCTCTCTCAAAGTAGGTCTAATCTGCGGAAGGCAGTGAGACAGTGTACTGCACTGTGAATGGACAGCCAGGTATTTTATGAATGGAGGCGATCACGTGATCCCAGCACCTCCCCGAACTGATATTTCCCACATAACTGTGTCAACATTCTGAGAACAGGGGTAGTTGTTTGTGTGGGCGTCTGTTTTTGAATTTAACCTATAACTTCGAATTCTCCTTACTTTCTGAACTCAAAAATCTACATGAAGACAGACAATTGAGCTTCGAATTTTCTTCTTGGGAAATCCTTTCAAGATGTCCAAGGTGATGGATGTTTAATTATTTTTTTATGAATGAAGAGTGTGCTATGCAAATGAGGGCGATTCACAAAAAGAGAGAGAACATGGCGGCCACTTCTGCTTCTAGACCGCACTGACACTGCAGCAATCCACCTTCTCCCACCCCCGCTCATCAGAAGAGTGTGTTGAGGGGTGGGGGGACGCTGCTTGGCATTTCTCAAGCTATTTTATGTTAAACAAGCCTAGGCCTTGGACTTTAAAGTTTTCTCAGAAAGGTCTGATTCGAGGAATGCACTTTACTTAAAGGAATGCGTCCTAGGACTAGTCCTAACTCACTTAACTATTTCCAACCCTCCGAAGATAAAACTTGAATTTAATTACAAGAAAACGGACACAAATATTCGCATGGAATTAAACCCCGTCTCAATAGGAAACTGTTGCCGCATCATTATTCCTCCAGTCAGCTGTTATGTTAAAGCAAAATATTTAAAAGCCAAAGTATTTCGTTTGGAAAACATAAGGACAGCCCAAATAAACAAAAACTTAAGCCGGGACGCTCTACAAGTTAATGAATGAAGTCATCAACATGTTCAGCAATGTAAACAGTGTTAAATCAACGTAAACGGTGTGTTTCAATATAGCTGAAAGATAAAAATTAGCCTACAAAATTCTTTTATGCTCCTGATAAAGACAAATCCAGTATTCGCAAAGGCAAAATAGAATAGTTCAACATCTCCCACACTCCAGGTGTCCTTAATGCTATTAAATTATAAAAATGTTTCCCTCGCCCTATTTTTTACAAGAATCTTACAGGTCATAAGTTTAAAAAGGGCGGGGGGGGGAGGGGGGAGGCTTAATCGGTATTTAAGAGTCACTGACTCATCGAATTAAGATTCAAGAGCAGTTTGCTGCAGGAGGTGCTCCCACACATTAGTTTCCAAGCGAAATAGCTATAAAGGAGTCTGGACGGATATTCAAGGTATGTTGACTGGTGTGCTAAAGTGAAAAAGGACAGGTCAGAGGTCTTCCAGGCACTGGGGTAATTTCTACCCCGTCTCCATCCATCTACATTATTCCATCTCATGGACGTACAATTGCCATTCCAGCCCAACTCCAGCCCAACATTCAATACCTTCTCCCAGAAGCAAGCAACTAAATACTGGGGGTGGGGGTGGGGGTGGGGGTGGGGGTGGGGGTCGGGGGTTGCTGCCATTAAATAAAATGGCTAAGAAAATCAAATGTTTTCTCCAGAACAGAATGCACTCAACTCTCCAGGATTGCAAGCACCCAAGTCTCCGAGGGGGTCTGGGGAGGTGCCGAGGAAGAATGGGGGGTGGGGGGGAAGTAATGTAGATCTGTGAGGTGCTTACTCGTTGTCAGAAGTCGCCGTCTCCTCGCTCATCTTTCCCTCACCGTGATCCGATCTGGAGATGGAGGAGCAACAGCAGGCGGAGGAGCAGCAGCGGCACCGAGGGGCAGGAGGCAGCGGCGGCCGGGGGGGCGCGGGGGCAGCGGCTCAGGGGCCTCACCATGGTGGATGCCTCACCCGGAACGGTGCCCCCCCAGCCGGGAACCCCGGCCACCCCCGCAGGGGGGTGGCGGCGACAACCTCCGCCGTGGCGACCCCAGCCTCTTCCCCCGCCTCAGCGCCCAACCAAGAGATCCGATGAGGCCGGGGAGAATTGGGAGCAAAGGAAAAAAGGAAGGGGGCTGTGAAGGCAGACTGGAGAGCGGCTCCTCCGGCCACTGGGGTGGAGCGCGGCGGGGTCCGGCCAGGAAGGAGCGAGCGGGCGGGCGGGCGGAGAACCCGGGAGCAGAGGCGGCGCTTCCCTCAGGGATGCGGCGAGGAGGAAGCAGGGCTCCGCTCGGTGGGGGCCGGCGGGGGGGTGCCGAGCCCAGGCTCCGGGCGGCGGCGGCGCGGTCCTGCCGGAGCCCACCCCACCATCTCCCGCCTCGCCGCCGGCTGCCCGCTCAGCCCCCGGCGGCGACCGGGCCGGTCCTTCGGGACTAGCAGAAGCGGGCGAGGGGCCTCACGGCGGCGGATTCCTCCAGACACGCTCCGGCCCGAACGACTCCAGAGGGGGGAGGAGGGGGCGGCGGGGCGCGTGTGAGGCAGGGGCGAGCGAACCAATCGTCCGCACCCGGGCCGGAGAAGAGCGGCGCGCCCGAGGTGCAGGGTCCCGAGAAGAGGCGGGAGAGCGAGGACAGCGGCCGCGAGCCCCCCACCAGCCAGTGCCCACCAGCAGCTCGGCGGGCCAGCTCCTCACGCTCGCCAGAGGGGAGCCGCTAGGGGGGCGGCGGAAGCGCTCAAGCCGCCCGCTCCTTCCGCCGCCGCCGCCGCTGCCCGAACCGGGGGGCGCCCGCGGGAGAAGGAGGCGAAGTAGTCCCTGGTGATTTCTCCGGGACGCCGGCTTCCCGGAGGGCCGGAGCGGGTACGGGCTGGGCTTGCCGAGCGGGGTGCCCGGACTGAGAGGGCGTGTGGGTAGGAGGACTAAAAGCTTCGGCCTCCGGGCGAATCACTGCAACTCGAAGTCGTGTGCAGCATAGCAAGTTTCAGGAAAGTAGTTCCCTCCTCCCTTCATTTCCCAAATCGTTGTCGAGCCTCCGAGCGGCGAGAGGAGGAGGGAGGCGGAGGGATACGCAGGCACCGCGCTCATGTGCGTGCGCGCGCTCCAAACTCTTGGCACGCCGCGAAAGGGGGCGGGGGTGGGAGCTGCACGGGGAGCAGCTCGGAAGGTTGCATTGTTGCGGCGCGATGCTCCCCGTTACTCGCTTTGGAATATCCGGGTTGTTTGAACGGAGAGGCTAGAATGACAGTGTGCTCCAGGAGGAAACTGGAGGCTGCTCTGTTCTGGGTTTGTGTGTGTGTGTGTGTGTGTTTTCCTTGCAAAGAATGGAACTGGCATGAGTTCATCTTCAGTTGGTGGGGGTTGGAGAGAGGGACTGTACAAAGAGAGCTCCGCCTGCTGTCCCTCTGGTTGCACTGCTGCAGTCTCCTAGCTGCGTGCACACAGAGAGAGAGAGAGAGTGCGTGTGTGTGTGTGTTTGTGTGTGTGTGTGTGTGTGTTGGAGAGCGAGAAAGAGTTTTAATACCTTGGATTCTTACCGCGCAAGGGGTATGCTGTGCGGGGCATTCATCTCTGAAAGCTAGACTGGTTGTTAATGGAGAACGACTTCCATTGAGCCCTGGGTAGGCGTGTTACATGAATCTGGCGCAGCCAGAAGCACAGGAAATAACTCCCGCTGCGAGTGAGGTTGCATAACTATAGCGCAGAAGATGCCTCTGTGGCACGCACGAACTGCTCTAAACGGAGGCGGGACGATTATTCAATAGGCAGCTGCTGCGTTTGCATTGTTAGAGGACAATGTATGCATTCAGTTCAAAAGGTTTTTGTACAGAAACCTGCTGGGGTTGCGGGCCGGAGTCTAGGGTCTGCGGGACCAGAAGACTCAGAGCTCCTGTCTCTGCAAATTCTATTATCTCTTCTCTACCTAGAAAGCCAGCCTATATACATCATCAGTCCTGGCGGACTGAGTCCCAGGTTTCTGACGCATCTCCCGAGATATCAGTCTAGCTCTGTGTGCAGTGCTTTCTCTTCATTCTCAGGTTTGTGAGACCTGAGAATGAAGGTTCCTGCTCCTGCCACCTTGAGGGGTAGAACAATTCCTGAGGAAGAAGAAAGTGGGAGAACTCCCGAACGAGCCAGCACTCCTCTTTTGCCATCTCCAGAAAGTTTCAGGATTGCTGTTCTCGGGAGCCCTACACTAGCTTGTTAACAGTGTTTTGGACATAATAGGTGTTTAATAAGTGTTTGAGGAATAAATGAAGGAGTTTAGTCAGTCTGCCCAAAAAACCGTCCCATTGATTTCCGAGGTTTCTTTATGTAACTCTTGCTTCCTGCCTCGCAGCAGAATTATCCTTTTTGAGAGCAAGGAAGGGGCAGTGTTGGTGAAAGGAAGAGGTAAGGGGATCCTCCATAGTCAGAGGTTACCTCTGTTACCACTGAACCTGCATTTTTGGCCTTGTTCCTCCAAAGAACTTGTAACTGGGAGTGTTGGTACTACCCTGCTCTCCTTCCAGTACTCACCACTTTGCCTGCTCAGATTTGAATCAAGTTCCATCAGTTGTAATTTGTGTTCTAGACAATTTGTGTTCCAGGCAAGTTACTTAAACTCTGTGCCTGTGTAAATGGGGATAATAGTACCTAACTCCTAGAACTGCTGTACGGATTAATGAGGTGATAATATACTGAAAGCACTTAGAACAGACTAGGAGCTCAGTGTCTCGCTCTTACCATGATTTGGTAAAACGGAGATAATAGTAAACTCCATGACAAGGTGGTGGCAGTTGCTCTGAAGTTTCAATGTAAAGCATTCAGTAGCCTTGTTCATCCATTCAACAAATAACCATCAGTTTTCTTCCATGTACCACTTTTGCTACACACATGGCCTGGTCCCTAGTAAGCCATCAATAAATCATAGCTCTCAGAGTTATTATGGGTAAGTAAGTACAAGGAAAGTTGGGTCACTTGCAAAGGCCCCCTTTTCTTTTGAAGAAAATTCATATCTGTTTGAGGTTCAAGTGCATCAGGAAAAGTATCAGTTACAAACTTTGAGAGAAGATATGAAAACCATCTTGGCTGTCGCGTGCAAGGCACTGTGCTGGCTACTTGTACACACATTGCTTACCTAAAGGGACAAGGTATGATCAACAGCTCGAACTGATGCTTTCCAAATTGCTCCCAGTCCCATGACCAAGACACAGTCACCATCCATTCACTGCCTTTGGTGTTCCCCAGGCCATTCTCAGGACAATTTTGTGCCCTTCTTTAAAGGGTGAATTTGTAGCTCTCTCCTCTCACACAGTTGTTGAAGATCTTACCAACTTTAAAAGAAAAATTGTCTTTGAATGGCCAGAGCTCTTAGTCTTCTACCCTGAAACCATCAGAAATGGTCCTACAATGAAGCTCAGAGCCCAGGGGTCTTCTAGTCTGACTTTCTATCAGCAGCTGCCCTGGTCTATCCCAGTGTTTGGACCTTAAGAGGTACAAGAGACATAACAACAATGCAATGTGTGTTATGTCTTATTTGGATCCTGATTTAAACAAGTATTTTAAAATTTGAGGAGGAATCAGACTCCCTGACTTCAGACTATACTACAAAGCTATAGTAATCAAGACAATATGGTACTGGCACAAAAACAGAAATATAGATCAATGGAACAGGATAGAAAGCCCAGAGATAAACCGACGCACCTATGGTCAACTAATCTATGACAAAGGAGGCAAGGATATACAATGGAGAAAAGACACTCTCTTCAATAAGTGGCGCTGGGAAAACTGGACAGCTACATGTAAAAAATGATATTAGAATACTCCCTAACACCATACACAAAAATAAACTCAAAATGGATTAAAGACCTAAACGTAAGACCGGACACTATAAAACTCTTAGAGGAAAACATAGGAAGAACACTCTTTGACATAAATCACCACAAGATCTTTTTTGACCCACCTCCTAGGGTAATGGAAATAAAAACAAAAATAAGTAAATGGGACCTAATGAAACTTAAAAGCTTTTGCACAGCAAATGAAACTATAAACAAGAAGAAAAGGCAACCCTCAGAATGGGAGAAAATATTTGCATACAAATCAATGGACAAAGGATTAATCTCCAAAATATATAAACAGTTCATGCAGCTCAATATCAAAAAAAGAAACAACCCCATCCAAAAATGGGCAGAAGACCTAAATAGACATTTCTCCAAAGAAGACATACATATGGCCAAGAGGCACATGAAAAGGTGCTCAACATCACTAGTTATTAGAGAAATGCAAAGCAAAACTACAATGAGGTATCACGTCACACCGGTTAGAATGGGCATCATCGGAAAATCTACAAATAAATGCTGGAGAGCGTGTGGAGAAGAGGGAACCCCCTTGCATTGTTGGTGGGAATGTAAATTGGTACAGCCACTATGAAGAACAGTATGGTGGTTCCTTAAAAAACTAAAAATAGAATTACCATATGACCCAGCAATCCCACTACTGGGCATATACCCAGAAAAAACCATAATTCAAAAAGACACATGCACCCCAATGTTCACTGCAGCACTATTTACAATAGCCAGGTCATGGAAGCAACCTAAATGCCCATTGACAGACGAATGGATAAAGAAGATGTGGTACATATATACAATGGAATACTTCTCAGCCATAAAAAGGAACAAAATTGGGTCATTTGTAGAGAAATGGATGGACCTAGAGACTGTTATATAGAGTGAAGTAAAAAGAAAAGAGAAAAATAAGTAAAAAGAAAGAGAAAAACAAATATATATTAACACATATATGTGGAATTTAGAAAATTGGTACAGATGAATTGGTTTGCAAGGCAGAAACAGAGACACAGATGTAGAGAAAAAACATATGGACACCATGGGGGGAAAACGGGGTGGGAGGAGGTGGGATGAATTGGGAGATTGGGATCGACATATTTACACTAATATGTATAAAATAGATAACTAATAAGAACCTGCTGTATAGCACAGAAAACTCTACTTCACTTTGCTGTACAGTAGAAACTAACACAACATTGTAAAACAACTATACCCCAATTAAAAAAAAAAAGAAAAAAAGGAAAAAAAAATCTATCTCACTCCTTAAAAAAATAATAAAATTTGAGATAATTGGAGAAACAAACACTAAATGGAAATTGATGATTATAAAGAATTGGTGTTGTGGTGTTGTGAAAGTCCTTATCTTTCAGAAATACATACTGAAATATTTACAAATGAATGACATAATATCTAAGATTTGCTTCAAAATAATGCGGTGGGGTCAGGAGTGGAGAGAAGTAGGTAGGAATTTAGATGAAACAAGATTGGTTATTCTGTACCATTTTATATATTTAAAAGTTTCCATAATAAAAAGGTTTTTTAAGTACACTGCAAGTACTGCTTTAATGTAGATTCCTAGGCGCCACACCAGAGATTGTGATCAGCAGATCAGCAATGGGACCAAGAAATCTGCTTTTCCAGAAGCATGCTAGGTACTAGATCCTTCTTAGCCCTTCACAGGCTTCTCCCTCTTTCCTTGCAACTATTTGTGTCATCCCATCTCTGAACACATCCCTGAGAGCTCATTCCAGCAGAACACAAAAAAGTGCGGTCCAACGTATATCACAGACTAAGGTAGGTACTGGTCAAGGCCAAAGGGCTGGTTTAGCTAGGGAAGGTAGATCCAATAAGACTTGATAAGCCACGTGAGAAGATATAGATCACAATTTCACCCAAGTTCCAACTTCATTCAGCTGGTATAGCTACCAGTGAGCACTAGTCAAAAAGGATTCTATGGCCATGTCAGGGGTCAGCAGGGCAGGGGACACTTGTATTTGCTCAGTTGTGTTTTCTCAGGTGGGTCTTGGGAAAGAGGCTGGTCACAATTGCTGGTACTCACAGGTGGCTCTCAGTACTATTGTCCTCAGCTTTAGGAATTAGCCACAGCCACTTAACCTGTTATAGATGATTAATTATCAAAATCATGCATGAACCAACAGCACAATTGCCAACTAGTTGCCAGTATAGGATGCCATGAAAATTAAGGTACAACTGTGTTCTGGGTTCCATGTGTGTGTCAGACCAGGGTTCATAAGCATAGCAAAGGTAGCCTGTTTTCATGGAGGCACTGACAGACAGCATGTAGCTCTCCAAGGCTTTCTCCCTCTTTCCAGACCACTTGTCCATACTGATTATCTTTCTTATGTACTCAGAATTTGTCTTCACAAATTCTTTTTTTGTTTTGCCTTCACTGTTTTATACTTTTATTGATAATCCTCTCTCTCTCTCTCTCTCTCTCTTCCTAATCAACTTTTTTGAGTTCATGTTTCTTTTAAGTGGCTTGAAGGCAGAGGCTGCATTTCACATTTTTTGCTATTCTCTTTAGCAGTGGTTTCAAGTAATGGAGGCTTTTCAAATATTATGCAAAGGCCTTATGTATGTATGAAAATGATGCTGTGTTGACTGACACTGTGATGGAAATCAGGAGTCCCTCTGGCTTCCTATTGTGACTTCAACACTGCTGCAGTTCAGCATTTCACACACTCTGTCCCTTGCACTAATAAGCTCTCAGCAGATATCTGTATTCTTGGAAAGCAAAAAGGAGACAGCCATGCCAACATTTGAGGTTCTAACAGTACATAAAATATATGTACACATTTCCATTTCTAAACTTACTCTTAACATTACCCCTTAGCAGATGTTATTAAAATTTTGTATTTTGTATTTTAAAACTGTAGTTAATGTGTACCTAGATCAAAGGGGACTCTTTTTTCATGCTGTACTTTGTTTAATGAATGTTTTGGGGTTCTTTTGTTCTTTGTTTTTTGTGTTTTTTTTTTTTTTTTTAGTGTAACCAGTCTCTTGGCTAATGAGCTCTGCCTCTCAGTGGAATTACTAAATGGTAACCATGTTTCTAAATAGTTTCCTTGCCTCTGGCATGAGTCTTGTTTCTCCATCACTAGGGTTTCTATGTTCTTCCAAACTAATACAAAGTATAAAGGATAAGTATGCTATTTTATTTTTCTCCCAAAGGACCGCAATTGTTGCCCTGGTAGTATCCGGCGAGTGTGAAATCAGTTTACGTTTAATGCTATAACTGCCTTTTACAGGAAGTTTCCACAAGATTACAACCAGTACAAGGGAAATGAGCCGTCTGTGATTTCCTTTCTTTTCAGTATAATCTTAGCAGGGAGGATGCTTACCAGGCCCCACACTACTAAATAAAGCACTCCTCCCTTACCATCATTCTCCCAAATGGCTTTGGAATGCTCGTTCCTTGAAGGTTATATCCCGTTACAACAAAAATGAAGGATTGAATATGCGTTACATAACATTTCCAAGGTCATGTGGCATGCTACACAAGTTCAGTACAACAAAAGAGTCTGAGCAGTTCCTTGGATTCTGTTCTAAATATGGCATTTCACTTCCCTTTTAGTGAGTAATAAATAATTAGCCATTGCATAGGACTTTAAAACTTACAGTGTCCTTCAGGAACTTACCTTCCTAACACCCTTGCCCACTAGGTATTATCAACTCCAATTTACAGAGAGAATTAGAACTGAAGATCAGAGAGGTTAGGTGACTTGCCAGAGGTCACACATTAGTGAGGATGTAGCTAGAGGTGAAACTCAAATTTTCTCCTTCATGGGACTTCTCTGGATGTTCAGTTGTTAAGACTCTGCGCTTCCAATGCAGGGGATGCAGGTTCCATCCATGGTCGGGGAACTGAGATCCCACATGCCATCTGGCATGGCCAAAAACTTAAAAAAAAAAAAAAATTTCTCCTTCAAAAGCCCACATATGTGTGTGTTTGTGTGTATTATATGGAACTTTTCAAAGGCAGAATCCTTCGTGGGATATTCTTTCTATTTCAAGTCAGTATTACTGTAGATGATGACTTGGCAGGAGAACTCTTCTTTAGATAAAGGGAGTATTGAATTCCCTGGCTGTTTTATCAACTGCCTTCTGTGGGCGTCAGGTAGTAAATTCTCTTATACTATCAGTTCTCAGAATGTGATCTGAACACTTCTGGGGTCTCCTTTGCAGATTGGTAGCTAGTTCTAGAGCCTTGATAGGAAGACTACTTCCATCAGAAGGCAAAAACGTCTGATTGTCTTTTGGTCATCCCAGCAGCTTTGATGATCATGGAAGCTACTAGCCATACGTGGCTGTTTCAATTTAAATTAATTAAATTCAATAAGATTAAAAATTTACTCCTCAGTTATACTAGCTACATTTCAAGTACTCAATAGCCACAGATGGTTAGTGGCTACTATATTGGACAGTTCAGATAGAGAACATTTCTGTCATCACAGAAAGTTCTTTGCGGCACTTTAACATGCAGATGTACTAGCTGTAACCAACACAGGTAGTTATCTTGTTATTAATACAGACACCTAGCAATAATTATGTTATCAAATATGTTATTATTGGTTTGAACTGAGGCACTGTATTCCCTCTTTTCATCTTAATATGTCTTCATTTACAGCAGAAACTAACACATTGTAAAGCAATTATACTCCAATAAAAAAAAACTGTCTTCATTGCCCTCAACTAAAGGTAAAAGGGAGGATAATTTCATAATTAATGTCTTTGATAAACCCACAGAAGATCTCTGTATTGGGATCTCTCTATATTGGGAAGATCTCTATACTGATTCATTGATCTATTTCTTTTATAAAAAATGCTTTAAATGCTCATGTTTTTTTTTTTGTTTTTTTTTTTTTTTTAAACATCTTTATTGAAGTATAATTGCCTTACAATAGTGTGTTAGCTTCTGCTTTATAACAAAGTGAATCAGTTATACATATACAATATGTTCCCATTTCTCTTCCCTCTTGCATCTCCCTCCCTCCCACCCTCCCCATCCCACCCCTCTAGGTGGTCACAAAGCACCGAGCTGATCTCCCTGTGCTATGCGGCTGCTTCCCACTAGCTATCTATTTTACATTTGGTAGTGTATATATGTCCATGACACTCTCTTACCCTGTCACATCTCACCCCACCCCCTCCCCATATCCTCAAGTCCATTCTCTAGTAGGTCTGTGTCTTTATTCCCGTCTTGCCACTAGGTTCTTCATGGCCCTTTTTTTTTTTTTTTCCTTAGATTCCGTATATATGTGTTAGCATACTGTATTTGTTTTTCTCTTTCTGACTTACTTCACTCTGTATGACAGACTCTAACTCCATCCACCTCATTACAAATACCTCCATTTCATTTCTTTTTACGGCTGAGTAATATTCCATTGTATATATGTGCCACATCTTCTTTATCCATTCATCTGTCGATGGACATTTAGGTTGCTTCCATGTCCTGGCTATTGTAAATAGAGCTGCAATGAACATTGTGGTACATGACACTTTTTGACCTATGGTTTTCTCAGGGTATATGCCCAGTAGTGGGATTGCTGGGTCGTATGGTAGTTCTATTTGTAGTTTTTTAAGGAACCTCCATACTGTTCTCCATAGTGGCTGTATCAATTTACATTCCCACCAACAGTGCAAGAGTGTTCCCTTTCCTCCACACCCTCTCCAGCATTTATTGTTTCTAGATTTTTTGATGATGGCCATTCTGACTGGTGTGAGATGATATCTCATTGTAGTTTTGATTTGCATTTCTCTAATGATTAATGATGTTGAGCATTCTTTCATGTGTCTGTAGGCCATCTGTATATCTTCTTTGGAGAAATGTCTATTTAGGTCTTCTGCCCATTTTTGGATTGGGTTGTTCGTTTTTTTGTTATTGAGCTGCATGAGCTGCTTGTAAATCTTGGAGATTAATCCTTTGTCAGTTGCTTCATTTGCAAATATTTTCTCCCATTCTAAGGGTTGTCTTTTGGTCTTGTTTATGGTTTCCTTTGCTGTGCAAAAGCTTTTAAGTTTCATTAGGTCCCATTTGTTTATTTGTGTTCTTATTTCCATTTCTCTGGGAGCTGGGTCAAAATTAATGCACAGAAATCGCTTGCATTTCTATACACTAATGACGAAAAATCTGAAAGTGAAATTAAGATAACACTCCCGTTTACCATTGCAACAAAAAGAATAAGATATCTAGGAATAAACCTACCTAAGGAGACAAAAGACCTGTATGCAGAAAATTATAAGACACTGATGAAAGAAATTAAAGATGATACAAATAGATGGAGAGATATACCATGTTCCTGGATTGGAAGAATCAACATTGTGAAAATGACTCTACTACCCAAAGCAATCTACAGATTCAATGCAATCCCTATCAAACTACCACTGGCATTTTTCACAGAACTAGAACAAAAAATTTCACAATTTGTATGGAAACACAAATGCTCATGTTTAATACCGTAAATCCTTGCTACTCAAAGCAGCATAGCTCCACCTGGGAACTTGTTAGAAATGCAGACTCTTGGTCTCCACCCCAGCCCTACTGAATTCTACTTTGCATTTTAACAAGATCCCCAGGTAATTCATCTGCACACTAAAGTTTAAGAAGTCCTGCTGAAGATTTCTTTCTAATTATGGGACTTTCCTAACCTTGACTAGATCTATTGTTCTTCAGGATTTTGTATAAAAGTAAAATATTCCTTTTATAAAAGTAAAATATTCCCCCCATTATTTCCAGCCCTTTTACCTGGCCCCCCTAAGAGGATTTTTGTTCCTGTTTTCTTTTAGCCTCTTCTTTCTGGTCTAGGATTTAGACCGCCCAGCACCTTATCTCCGCTTCTATCTGGATTAAGCCTACTATGCACTCTGAGCTCCTTGCAGTCCGGGGACTCTGCCAGTGGACTGACTGTGCCCTTGAGGTCTGCCCCTTTCCTCACCCCCTCCCTGTTTCCCTCTTTTCTCTCAAAGCTTCCTACTTTCCTAAAAAACATTCTTTTTTTAGGCAAGTTGGGGTACTCTCTGTTTCTAAGCTGAAGGTTCCCTCCTTTCCCCACTCTGCAACATCACACTTTAATTGGAATTTATTACACTTTATTAGGCATGAGTGAACCCTGCTGGTTCTACACAGCCCACTCAGGGAGTCTTAAAACTTTGCATGTCCTAACTTCTATTTGCTCTACTATAATCTAAAAACAAACTTAAGACCCTGTGTTTACATATAACATTGGCCCTTCCAGCCCTCCGTCTATGTTGGCAATGTGTGTGTGTGTGTGTGTGTGTGTGTGTGTGTATGTGTACACACATATATAATATATAGTTTAATAGTTATAATTCAAAGAATATAGAAGTTTAGGCGATAGTGATAGAAGGAAGGAGAGCTATAGAGGAAATGTCAGTCTTAGAGGGAAAAGATAGCAGTTATTTTTGTTATCTGCTTTGTATAACATCTTGTGTTATCTAAGTGTTTCCTTTTGGTTTTCCATGTCTTCCTAGATATATTGTGAGATTTTGGAGAGCAGTAAAAAGGCTGTTGCAATGGTCTACATAAGAAAAAAATTAGGGCACTGGTCGGGGGCTAGAGAGAAGAGAATGGATACAAATAGCAATACATGTTGGTTACAGAATATTCAGGACTACTTGAGGTTCTGGGAGCGAACCTGCTTTTCAGAAACTTACAGTCTAGCTAGGAAGACATGGAAAACCAAAAGGAAGCATTTAGAAAATACAAGATGTTATATGAACAAATGTCGTGGCAAGTAGTAAAAATAACTACTGTTGTTTCCCTCTAATGACAATAATCTTATTAGCATCCTCAAATATATCCCTTTTGGAATCCTATGATAATATCTTTAGTATCTTTGTATGATAAAATCTAAAGTATACACCATGTGCTGTGTTTAAAAATTACTAGATACTGAAAACTTCAGTTCCAGTGACATCTGGCCAGTCCTTACATCACCAGAAAGAGATGCTTTCATTCTCCGTAAGATTTAAAATCCTAAGAAGACACAGACTTTCCTTCATACTAGAGAATGCCACCCTCAGCTCTAAAGCTCTTTATCAGGAAGCCCTAAAACACTTCACACCCTTATTATCTTCTGGGTCTTAGCCAATCTTTGTTTATTTCAAGTTGGCTTCCTTGGTTGGATCATCCCAGTCTTCCTTCTGGGTCCCCTGCCAAGCTGTGCCAAGTACTTTGAACAGTTTCTCTTTACTAACTTATTGTCCTGGCTTATTTGAAGTACATCCCCTGCTAGTTTCCATAGAGCTTTTAGAATTGATTTGGTAAAATGAAATTGTTTTCTACAGTCCTACACTATTTGGTCTAGTCTACATCTTAGAAATGAGTTACTCTTGACAGTCCCATGACATTATTGTTAATTACATATTTGTTTAATGTCTATATTTAGTTATTCATCGTTTCCAAGTTTTTATAAAACCTCAGTATTCATGTGTATCAAATTGCTTTTGTATAATAACTTATAAAGTGAGCTCTGTGATAGGTCAGACAGCTGTCTCTGGAGCTCCTATCCATTCAAATGTATAAATGATATTAGAGATTATGCCAAGCTTTCACTCAAATTCATAAATTCTATTTATGTATGATTCCAGTTTATTTTATACTTTTCATATATCTACAATGTCAAATTTCCTTGGAAATCACTTGAAATGTAACTCATTTAATTCTAACAATAATTATTTCTTGGTTTTTTATTCTTTTTCATCACCTTCACTTCTGATATTGATCTTCTTTTATAAAACCAAAAGTACTCAGTAAAGGATAGAGAGAAGCTTCAGAAAAATCATCAGAATTCATTGGAGAGTGGTGTTACGTCCACCTCTCAAAAGATCCATCTTTAATAAATACACAAAAGCTATCTATACCAGAAGTATTAATTAATTGATTGATTATTTTATATGCCAGGCAAAGTACTAGAGATGAAATTAAAGCAGTACTTGATTTCAAAGAACTCATGTCTGGTGAAGATGTAAGTTGGTAAATCACCATGGTAAGTGCTATAAGAGTTACAAATAAAGTGCTACAGGAACAACTGGCTTTGCTTCACTTAAAATAGAGGATTGACAGTAGGTGAGTACTCAGGGGGGAAAAAATCAGTTTTCTTCCTTTCGTGTAGGGAAAAATCAGTTCTTCCCTACTATGTTTCTCTCCTGTGTGTCTCTGTTACTTTTACACAGAACACCTCACTTTTGATTACCAAACATGTAGAGGTTTTTCCCCACACCAAACGACGCCAGGTGCATGTCCTACAATTTAACTCAATTCTGCCACCATCTACCTGGAGGTAGCATCAAATTTCATAGGTTAAGGCCTCAGTCCCACAAGACTGCCCCCCAACTTCATACGCCAGTTACAAGCCCAGGTTATCACCTAGGCTTCTGACCAATAGGCTATAGATGGGAGATTCCAAAGGCCCCTCCTCAGGTTTAATTTGCTAGAGCAGCTCACCAAATTAGGGAAGTATTTACTGATGTTTACCAGTTTATTATAAAAGGATATGATAAAGGATAAAGATGAACCTCTAGATAGAAGCAATGTGTAGGGCAAGGTATGGGGAAAGGGGTAGAGATTCCATGTGTTCACCAACCCAGAAGCTCTCTGAACCCCCTACTATTGGCATTTTATGGAGGCTTCCTCACATAGGCATGATCAATTATTAACTCAGTTTCTACTTCCCTATCCCCTCTCTGGAAGATAAGGGATGGGGCCAAAAATTCCAAGCTTCTGATCATGGCTTGTCCCCCATCCAGAAGCCCACCCAGAGTCACCTTATTAGAACAAAAGATGTTCCCAGCTCTCTTACCACTTAGGAATTTACAAGAGTTTTAGGAGCTCTGTGTCAGGGATTGGGGTCAAAGACAAATACTAGAACAAGAGATGGTCCAATGTTCTTCTTTCTTTCTTTCTTTCTTTTTTTAAAGATCTTTATTGGAGTAATATTGCTTTACAATGTTGTGCTAGTTTCTGCTATATAACAAAGTGAATCGGCTGTATGTATACGTATATCCCCATATCCCTTCCCTCTTGTGTCTCCCTCCCACCCTCCATTTTAATTTTTTTTTTTTTTTTTTGTCTGTGTGGGTCTTCATTGCTGCACACGGGCTTTCTCTAGTTGCGGCGAGCAGGGGCTACTCTTCATTGCGGTGCGCAGGCTTCTCATTGCAGTGGCTTCTCTTGTTGCAGAGCATGGGATCCAGGCACGTGAACTTCTGTAGTTGTGGCTCGCAAGCTCTAGACCTCAGGAGAAGTAATTGTGGCACGTGGGCTTAGTTGCTCTGTGGCATGTGGGATCTTCCCGGACCAGGGATTGAACCCATGTCCCCTGCATTGGCAGGCAGATTCTTATCCACTGCGCCACCAGGGAAGCCCCCTCCCACCCTCCTTATACCACCCCTCTAGGTGGTCACAAAGCACCCAGCTGATCTCCCTGTGCCATGCAGCTGCTTCCCACTAGCTATCTATATTACATTTGGTAGTGTATATATGTCAATGTTACTCTCTTTGTCCCAGCTTACCCTTCCCCCTCCCCATGTCCTCAAGTCCATTCTCTATGTCTGCGTCTTTATTCCTGTCCTGCCCCTAGGTTCTTCAGAACCATTTTTTTTAGATTCCATATATATGTGTTAGCATACGGTATTTGTATTTCTCTTTCTAACTTAACTTCGCTCTGTATGACAGACTCTAGGTCCATCCATCTCACTACAAATAACTCAATTTTGTTTCTTTTTATGGCTGACTAATATTCCATTGTATATATGTGCCACATCTTCTTTATCCATTCATCTGTCCATGGGCATTTAGGTTGCTTCCATGTCCTGGCTATTTAAATAGTGCTACAATGAACATTGTGGTACATGACTCTTTGAATTATGGTTTCTCAGGGTATATGCTCAGTAGTGGGATTGCTGGGTCATATGGTAGTTCTATTTTTAGTTTTTAAGGAACCTCCATACTGTTCTCCATAGTGGCTGTATCAATTTACATTCCCACCAACAATGCAAGAGGGTTCCCTTTTCTCCACACCCTCTCCAGCATTTATTGTTTGTAGACTTGTTGATGATGGCCATTCTGACTGGTGTGAGGTGATACCTCATTGTAGTTTTGATTTGCATTTCTCTAATGATTAGTGATGTTGAGCATCTTTTCATGTGTTTGTTGGCAATCTGTATATCTTCTGTGGAGAAATGTCTATTTAGGTCTTCTGCCCATTTTTGGATTGGGTTGTTTGTTTTTTAATATTGAGCTGCATGAGCTGCTTGTATATATTGAAGATTAATCCTTTGTCAGTTGCTTTGTTTGCAAATATTTTCTCCCATTCTGAGGGTTGTCTTTTCGTCTTGTTTATGGTTTCCTTTGCTGTGCAAAAGCTTTTAAGTTTCATTAGGTCCCATTTGTTTATTTGTGTTTTTATTTCCGTTTCTCTAGGAGTTGGGTCAAAAAGGATCTTGCTGTGATTTATGTCATAGAGTGTTCTGCCTATGTTTTCCTCTAAGAGTTTGATAGTGTCTGGCCTTACATTTAGGTCTTTACTCCATTTTGAGTTTATTTTTGTGTATGGTGTTAGGAAGTGTTCTAATTTCATTCTTTTACATGTAGCTGTCCAGTTTTCCCAGCACCACTTATTGAAGAGACTGTCTTTTCTCCACTGTATACTCTTGCCTCCTTTATCAAAGATAAGGTGACCATATGTGCATGGGTTTATCTCTGGGCTTTCTATCCTGTTCCATTGATCTATATTTCTGTTTTTGTGCCAGTACCATATTGTCTTGATTACTGTAGCTTTGTAGTATAGTCTGAAGTCAGGGAGTCTGATTCCTCCAGCTCTGCTTTTTTTCCCTCAAGACTGCTTTGGTTATTCGGGGTCTTTTGTGTCTCCATACAAATTTTAAGATTTTTTTGTTCTAGTTCTGTAAAATATGCCATTGGTAATTTGATAGGGATTGCATTGAATCTGTAGGTTGCTTTGGGTAGTATAGTCATTTTCACAATATTAATTCTTCCAGTCGAAGAACATGGTATATCTCTCCATCTGTTGGTATCATCTTTAATTTCTTTCATCAGTGTCTTATAGTTTTATGCATACAGGTCTTTTGTCTCCTTAGGCAGGTTTATTCCTAGGTATTTTATTCTTTTTGTTGCAGTGGTAAATGGGAGTGTGTCCTTAATTTCTCTTTCAGATTTTTCATCATTAGTGTATAGGAATGCAAGAAATTTCTGTGCATTAATTTTGTATCCTGCTACTCTACCAAATTCATTGATTAGCTCTAGTAGTTTTCTGGTAGCATCTTTACAATTCTCTATGTATAGTATCATGTCATCTGCAAACAGTGACAATTTTACTTCTTTTCCAATTTTGATTCCTTTTATTTCTTTTTCTTCTCTGATTGCTATGGCTAAAACTTCCAAAACTGTGTTGAATAATACTAGTGAGAGTGGGCAAGCTTGTCTTGTTCCTGATCTTAGAGGAAATGGTTTCAGTTTTTCACCATTGACAACAATGTTGGCTGTGGGTTTGTCATATATGGCCTTTATTATGTTGAGGTAGGTTCCCGTTATGCCCACTTTCTGGAGAGTTTTTATCATAACTGGGTGTTGAATTTTGTTGAAAGCTTTTTCTTCATGTATTGAGATGATCATATGGTTTTTATCCTTCAGTTTGTTAATATGGTGTATCACATTGATCTGCATATATTGAAGAATCTTTGTATTCCTGGGATAAACCCCACTTGATCATGGTGTATGATCCTTTTAATTTGCTGTTGGATTCTGTTTGCTAGTATTTTCTTGAGGATTTTTGCATCTATGTTCTTCAGAGATATTGGCCTGTAGTTTTCTTTTTTTGTGACATCTTTGTCTGTTTTTGGTATCAGGGTGATGGTGGCCTCGTAGGATGCATTTGGGAGTGTTCCTCCCTCTGCTATATCTTGGAAGAGTTTGAGAAGGATAGGTGTTAGGTCTTCTCTAAATGTTTGATAGAATTCACCTGTGAAGCCATGTGGTCCTGGGCTTTTGTTTGTTGGAAGATTCTTTTTTTTTTTTTAAACGTGATGATCCATTTATTTATTTATTTATTTATGGCTGTGTTGGGTCTTCATTTCCGTGTGAGGGCTTTCTCTAGTTACGGAAACTGGGGACCACTCTTCATCGCAGTGCGCCGGCCTCTCACCATCGCGGCCTCTCTTGTTGCGGAGCACAAGCTCCAGATGCGTAGGCTCAGTAATTGTGGCTCACGGGCCCAGTTGCTCCATGGCATGTGGGATCTTCCCAGACCAGGGCTCGAACCCGTGTCCCCTGCATTGGCAGGCAGACTCTCAACCAGTGCGCCACCAGGGAAGCCCTGTTGGAAGATTCTTAATCACAGTTTCAATTTCAGTACTTGTGATTGGTCTCTTCATATTTTCTATTTCTTCCTGGTTCAGTCTCAGAAGGTTGTGCTTTTCTAAGAATTTATCCATATCTTCCAGGTTGTCCATTTTACTGGCATAGAGCTGCTTGTAGTAGTCTGTTAGGATGCTTTGTATTTCTGCCGTGTCTGTTGTAACGTCTCCTTTTTCATTTCTAATTTTATTGATTTGAGTCCTTTCCCTCTTTTTCTTGATGAGTCTGCCTAATGGTTTATCAATTTTGTTTATCTTCTCAAAGAACCAGCTTTTAGTTTTATTGATCTTTGCTGTTGTTTTCTTTGTTTCTATTTCATTTATTTCTGCTCTGATCTTTATGATTTCTTTCCTTCTGCTAACTTTGGGTTTTGTTTGTTCTTCTTTCTGTGGTTCCTTTAGGTGTAAGGTTAGATTGTTTACTTGAGATTTTTCTTGTTTCTTGAGGTAGGCTTGTATAGCTATAAGCTTCCCTCTTAGAACTGCTTTTGCTGCATCCCATAGGTTTTGGATCGTCGTGTTTTCATTGTCATTTGTCTCTAGGTATTTTTTGATTTCCTTTTTAATTTCTTCAGTGATCTCTTAGTTGTTTAGTAGCATATTGTTTAGCCTCCATGTGTTTGTATTTTTACAGTTTTTTTCCTGTAATTGGTATCTAGTCTCATAGCATTGTTGTCAGAAAAGATACTCGATACAATTTCAGTTTCTTAAATTCACCAAGGATTGATTTGTGACCCAAGATATGATTTATCCTGGAGAATGTTCCATAAGCACTTAAGAAGAAAGTTTATTCTGTTGTTTTTGGATGGAATGTCCTATAAATATCAATTAAGTCCATCTTGTTTAATGTGTCATTTAAAACTTGTGTTTCCTTATTTATTTTCATTTTGGATGATCTGTCCATTGGTGAAAGTGGGGTGTTAAAGTCCCCTACTATGATTGTGTTACTGTCAATTTCCCCTTTATGGCTGTTAGCATTTGCCTTATGTATTGAGGTGCTCCTATGTTGGGTGCATAAATATTTACAATTGTTATATCTTCTTCTTTGATTGATCCTTTGATCATTATGTAGTGTGCTTCTTTGTCTCTTGTAATAGTCTTTATTTTAAAGTCTATTTTGTCTGATATGAGTATTGCTACTCCAGCTTTCTTTTGGTTTCCATTTGCATGGAGTATCTTTTCCATCCCCTCACTTTCAGTCTGTATGTGTCCCTAGGTCTGAAGTGGGTCTCTTGTAGACAGCATATATACAGGTCTTGTTTTTGTATTCATTCAGCCAGTCTATGTCTTTTGGTTGGAGCATTTAATCCATTTACATTTAAGGTAATTATCAATATGTATGTTCCTATTACCATTTTCTTAATTGTTTTGGGTTTGTTTTTGTAGGTCTTTTTCTTCTCTTGTGTTTCCTGCCTAGAGAAGTTCCTTTAGCATTTGTTGTAAAGCTGGTGTGGTGGTGCTGAATTCTCTCAGCTTTTGCTTGTCTGTAAAGGTTTTAATTTCTCCATCGAGTCTGAATGAGATCCTTGCTGGGCAGAGTAATCTTGGTTGTAGGTTTTTCCCTTTCATCACTTTAAATATGTCCTGCCACTCCCTTCTGGCTTGCAGTTTCTGCTGAAAGATCAGGTGTTAACCTTATGGGGATTCCCTTTTATGTTATTTGTTGCTTTTCTCTTGCTGCTTTTAATATTTTTTCTTTGTATTTAATTTTTGATAGTTTGATTAATATGTGTCTTGGCGTGTTTCTCTTTGGGTTTATCCTGTATGGTACTCTCTGTGCTTCCTGGACTTGATTGAGTATTTCCTTTCCCATGTTAGGGAAGCTTTTGACTATAGTCTCTTCAAATATTTTCTCAGACCCTTTCTTTTTCTCTTTTTCTTCTGGGACCCCTATAATTCGAATGCTTGTGCGTTTAATGTTGTCCCAGAGGTCTCTGACACTGTCCTCAATTCTTTTCATTCTTTTTTCTTTATTCTGCTCTGCAGTAGTTATTTCCACCATTTTATCTTCCAGGTCACTTATCCGTTCTTCTGCCTCAGTTATTCTTCTATTGACTCCTTCAAGAGTATCTTTAGTTTCAGTAACTGTGTTGTTCATCACTGTTTTCTCTTTGGTTCTTCTAGATCCTTGTTAAATGTTTCTTGTATTTTCTCCATTCTGTTTCCGAGATTTTGGATCATCTTTACTATCATTACTCTGAATTCGTTTTCAGGTAGGTTGCCTATTTCGCCTTCATTTTTTGTCGTTTCTTTTTTCTTTTTTTTCTTTTTTTTTGGATGGGTGGTGCTGTATTCCTGTCTTACTGGTTGTTTGACCTGAGACGTCCAGCACTGGATTTTGAAGGCAGTTGGATAGAGCCGGGTCTTGGTGCTGAGATGAGAACCTCCGGGTGGCCTCACTCTGATTAATATTCCCTGGGGTCTGAGGTTCTCTTTTAGTCCAGTAGTTTGGACTTGGAGCTTCCACCACAGGAGCTTGGGCCTGACCTCCGGCCTGGGAACCAAGATCCCGCAAACTTCATGGTGCAGAAAAAAATAAAAGAAAAGGGAGAAAGAAAGAAAGAAAGCAGTACAATGTCAAAGAATAAAATCAAAATAAAATTAGAAAGATAAAAAATATATTAGGAAAAATAAAACTCTAATTGAAACAACTGCAACAAGGTAAAATAAAACCACAACAGGAAAAAAAAAAAGAGAGAGAAAAACGGAGGGAACAAGCCAAAAGGAGAGGACAATAATAAAGTATACAGAATAAAATAGAATTAGAAAAATAAAAGATTTATTAGGAAAAATAAAGATATAAAAGACTCAACAACAATGAATCAACAAGGTAAAACAGTATCCCAATCTAAAAGAGGAAAAAAGAAGAAAAAAAAAAAAGAGTCTTGGCTATGGGCAGGGGTGGAACTTAGGCAGGGGCAGGGTTTAGGGTGGGGTGGGACCTAGGCAGGTGGGGTGGTGAAGTTTGAGCATGGGGCGGGGCGTAGGCTCAGGACCCAAGTAGCCACAAAAGGCCCTGGGGGCGTGGCCTAGGCTGGGTGACACTCAAGTGTGGGGCGGGGCCTCTGCTTAGGACCTGCACAGAAGGGGAGAGGCAGCATGTGGAAAGGAGGGCCTCTGGAGTGTGGAGTTCCAGAGTTTCGAGGTAGGGCCCTGAGTGAGGGTGTGTGGGTGGGGTTTAGGCCCAGCACCATTGGAGGGGGTCTCCGAGTGTAGAGGTAGGGCCCTGGGTGGGGGTGTAGGGGTGGGGCTTGGGTTCTGTGCAGCAGGAGGGAGGCTCTGAGGGCAGAGGATTAGGCCCGGGAGCCCAAGAGGCTTCCCGGTGCCTAAGTGGACAGGGAAGGCACTGGCCGTTTTCCCTTCTGTTCCTTTGCGCCCCTCCCCCACCATCTCCCCCAGGGTCTCCCCCATCACCACTGGACCCCTAAACGTGGGTGGGTCCCACTGGGTTTGGGAACTCCTCCCCTCCCCCAGCCACCCCTCAGGGGTGCTGGTCCTCGAGGTCCAGCCTTTAGTTTTGCTCCCCCTTCCCTCCCTCCCACTCCCTCAGGACTGCACAGCTGGAGGGGGCCTTGGTGGGCAGAGGACCAGGCCCAGGATCTCAGCAGGCTCCCAGGGGCCCAAGTGGGCAGGGGAAACCTGGCCACGTTCCCTTTTGACCCTCTGCCCTCCCAGTGGTTCCCCAATTTCCCCCTTCGGGTGTGGGATCCCTTCCCCTCCCCCAGCCGCCCCTCAGGTGCGCCAGTCCCGTCCCTCCTCCACTTCTCTTCCCCCTTCACTCCCTCCATGCCCCACGTCCTACCCGGTCACTGGGGGTTCCTCCCCTCCCCTTAGGTGTCCATGGTCCCCCACCAGTGCCTGGTAGGTGCCCTAGTTGTTAGGAGACGCAAATTCCGCGGCCTCCTAGTACGCCATCTTGACTCCACCCTGGTCCTAGTGTTCTTGTCATTTAGGAAATTACAAGAGTTTTAGGAGCTCTATGTCAGGGATGGGGGTCAAAGACAAATACTAGAACAAGAGATGGTCATAGTGTTCTTATCATTTAGGAAATTACAAGGTTTTTATGCACTCTGGGCCAGGAACCAGGGGCAGAGCCCAATATATATCTAATGTATATAGATCTGTCTATCTATCTATCTATCTATCTATCTATCTATCTATCTATCTATCTTTTTTTCCCTATTATTTCACATTGAGTTACTGTAAAACATTATTGTGAAAAAACATAGGCAAGAACAATGAAATGGAAAACCATCCTTGAAAATGTCATTACCCATGTGTTCAAGGAGAGTGTGAAAAGAAAAAAAAAAATGCTGATGGTTTTTATTTGTATAATTTCTACCTCCAAAGGGACAATTAGAGCTAAGAGAGATTTGATAAATTGTTCTTTTTTGTACATTTTTATATAACAATAAGGACAGAATGCTGAACATGAAACCCCATGATGATAAAGCTCTTACAGCCACTCCCCAAACTTCAGCCTATTTAAATATTTCACCCCTTTCACTAATACCTACCTTCACTTTCCCTGGGAGAATTTATGTTTGATACCACCCAGTGACCTAATAGATGTCTATATAGGTGGTTTGCTTGTTTTCAATTATGTTTTCTGGCAGTTATTTATTATATAGGCGATTTTGGTTTATTTCGGCAGTCTACTAATTAGTACCTAAATACTCTGAGAAAATAATCTTTTACATAATGCACTTTGTTTTGATTCCCAACTCAAGAACTGTCTGTGGCTGCTTTTGTGTACTAAATGCCCAAGGCTGCTTCTCATGTCATCCACCCCAAGGTAGTTTTCACTGAGCCTTCCATTTCTCTCATCTCTTCTGAATGCATGCAAAAATTCTATACTGACATATTTTTTGTTGTATTTATTTTATTCCAAAAAATGTTCTTAGATTCCTACTGTATATCACATTAAGGGAATGGGGGCTTTACTTTCTAAGATTTCTTTTATCTTCTCAAAATGTCTAGTATTGTACCCTCAACAGTGTTGACAGAAGTTACCTGTTGCCTCTCCAAAATATGAAGGAAGCTCATGTGAAGCTGGGTCATCATGCACCTTGTGCGATTCAGAACTATAAATTTAAAAGGCACAAAATGATATCAAGATGAAGAAATCCCAAGACTTAATCAGCTACCTCAAATCAGATATATCAGAGTTGAACATTTACATGGCTTTTTCCATATATCACCACAGTAATCCTCAAGTGCTACTAAGCTGCCTTTTTTGGTTCAGTTTTAAATTAATTAAAACAAGTGCTCCTGTAAAAACTTAGAACTCTGTAGAAAAATAGTACAGAGTAAAAGTGAGGACTCCAATCTCGCTTGCCTAAAGGTGACCACTATTAACAGTTTAGAATATATAATTTCAGATCCTTTTCTATGTACTTATAGACATACACATATAATGAACACAAGTTTTACATATTATTCTACTTCCTTTTTAACATGCCAAGTACATTTTCGACAGTAGAGTTCATTCTTGTAAGTGATTATATGGTATTTTATAATGTGACTATACTATAATTTATCTGTTTCTCTCTATAAATGGATATCAGTCATTGTTTGCAGATTTTGATTTTTCTGCTAGAAACAATGCTTTAATGAACATCTTTGTACACTTATCTTTGAGCTTAAAAGTGAAGAGTTCTCTTGGAAAGATTTATATTAATGAAATTACAAGGTCAAAGAGAACGAATATTTTAAATAATGAAAGATAATACCAAATTGTCTTCCAAAAATGCTCTTCCATTTTTTTAATTAATTATTTTCTCACCAATAGTGTATGAGAGTACCCTTTTCTCTATACCCTCACTCAAAGTGGATATTAACAATCTCTTTTAGATTAGCTCAGTGCTTTGTGACCACCTAGAGGGGTGGGATAAGGAGGGTGGGAGGGAAGTGCAAGAGGGAGTGGATATGGTGATATATGTATACATATAGCTGATTCACTTTGTTATACAGCAGAAACTGACACAACATTGCAAAGCAGTTATACTCCAATAAAGATGTTTAAAAAAAAAAAAATCTCTTTTAATTTTTGCCAGTCTAGTACCACTCAACATGGTATCTTATTGCTGTTTTATTTTGCCTTTCTCTAATCATTAGGTTTAATTTTATTCAAGTTTCTTCAGTGAATTTCCTAATCCAACTGTTTCTCATTAATTTCTATATGCCTCAATTTCCTTAGCTGTTTCCCTTAGCTGAATATTGTTGTGAAGTAGCTGTTATGAAAATACTCATTTATTAAACATTCTTCTGCATGGGTCACTATCTTTTCTAAGAAAAATAATAGATAAAAAAATAAAAATACAGCTGACTCTTGAAAAACGCTGGGGTTAGGGACACCAACCCACTCAGTAGAAAACCTGTGTATAACTTCACATTCGGGCCTCCATATTGAAAGTTCTGCATCCACAGATTCAATCAACCTGATTGTGTAGTACTGTAGTATTTATTATTTTAAAAAATCCACTTATAAGTGGACTGACACAGTTCAAACCTGTGTTGTTCAAGGATCAACCAGGGCTTTTCAAAATTTTCATTCCTGTATTTGATATTCTATTTTTGTTTATGTACTTTTAAAATTTGCTTTTTCTCCAGTCACACGGCAACACTGTATACATTGTATTTCAACTAGCAATAACAATACCTATACTTCAGGGAGAAATTCAGTGGAACTACATATGTTCTATTACTATAAAATGTACCTTTGTCCATAGTGTTCCCCTAGCACAGTTTCCCCAGCACAAAGGTATTAAATAAAACCAGCATTATTTCAAAAGGTGTTATGAGACAGAAACATAACTTTATCCTCTATATTAGACCAGTAATATAGCATAACCCTCTCAATAAATACATATGGGCAGATGTTCCTGGAATCTTAAATAAAAGTGTGGTACTATTTATATGGCCCAGAATTGCCAAAGCAATCCTGAGGAAAAAGAACAAAGCTGGGGCATAACCCTTCCAGACTTCAGACTATATTACAAAGCTACAGTAATCAAAACACTGTGGTATTGGCACAAAAACAGACTTAGAGATCAATGGAACAGAATAGAGAGCACAGAAATAAACCCACGCACCTATGGTCAATTAATCTATAACAAAGGAAGCAATAATATAAAATGGAGAAAGCAAGTGGTGTTGGGAAAGCTGGACAGCCTCATGTAATTCAATGAAATTAGAACAATCTCTCACACCATATACAAAAATAAACTCAAAATGGTTTAAAGACCTAAATATAAGACATGACACCATAAAACTCCTAGAAGAGAACATAGGCAAAACATTCTTGGACATAAATAGTAATAATATTTTTTTGATCAGTCTCCCAAGGCAAAAGAAATAAAAGCAAAAATAAACAAATGGAACCCAATCAAACTTAAAAGCTTTTTCACAGCAAAGTAAATCATCAACAAAACAAAAAGACAACCTACAGAATGAGAAAAAATATTTGCAAATGATGCAACCGACAAGGGCTTAATTTCCAAAATATACAAACAGCTCATACAACTCAATATAAAAACAAACAAACAGGGGTTTCCCTGGTGGCGCAGTGGTTGAGAGTCTGCCTGCCAATGCAGGGGACACGGGTTCGAGCCCTGGTCTGGGAAGATCCCACATGCCGTGGAGCAACTGGGCCCATGAGCCATAATTACTGAGCCTGCGCGTCTGGAGCCTGTGCTCCGCAACAAGAGAGGCCGCGATAGTGAGAGGCCCGCGCACCGCGATGAAGAGTGGCCCCCGCTTGCCACAACTAGAGAAAGCCCTCGCACAGAAACGAAGACCCAACACAGCCATAAATAAATAAATTTTTTTTAAAATGCAAACCTTTAAAAACAAACAAACAAACAAACAACCTAATCAAAAAATTGGCAGAAGACCTAAATAGACATTTCTCCAAAGAGGACATACACATGGCCAATGGGCATATGAACAGATGCTCTATTACATCACTAATTATTAGAGAAATGCAAATCAAAACCACAGTGAAATATCACCTCACATCGGTCAGAATGGCCATCATCAAAAAGTCTACAAATAATAAATGCTAGAGAGGGTGTGGAGAAAAGGGAACCCTCCTATACTGTTAATGGGAATGTAAATTGATGCAACCCCTATGGAAAACAGTATGGAGGTTCCTTACAAAACTAAAAATAGAGCTACCATGTGATCCAGTAATCCCCTTCCAAGGCATATATCCAGAAAAGATGAAAACTCTAATTCAAAAAGATACATGCACCCCATTGTTCATAGCAGCATTATTTATAATAGCCAGGACATGGAAACAATCCAAGTGCCCATCAACAGGTGACTGGGGGCTTCGCTGGTGGTGCAGTGGTTAAGAATCCATCTGCCAATGCAGGGGACATGGGTTCGGGCCCTAGTCCAGGAAGATCCCACATGCCGCGGAGCAACTGAACCCGTGCACCACAACTACTGAGCCTGTGCTCTAGAGTCCATGAGCCACAACTACTGAGCCCTCGCACCACAGCTACTGAAGCCCGCGCACCTAGAGCCCGTGCTCCGCAACAAGAGAAGCCACTACAATGAGAAGCCCACGCACTGCAACGAAGACCCAATGCAGCCAAAAATAAATAAATTAAAAAAAAAGTTATCCAAAAGATAAACTTAAAAAAACAAAAACAAAAACAAAAACCCCAGGTGATTGGCATAAGAAGATGTGATGTATATATATACACAATGGAATATTACTCAGCCATAAAAAAGAATGAAATATTGCCATTTGCCAACATGAATGAACCTAGAGATTATTATACTGTATGGTATCACTTATACATGGAATCTAAAAATAATACAAATGACTCTATATACAAAACAGAAACAGACTCACAGACATAGAAAACAAACTTATGGTTTACTAAAGGGGAGAGGGAGGGAGGGAGGGACAAATAGGAGTATGGGATTAACAGATAAAAACTACTATACATAAAATAGATAAGCAACAAGGATTTACTGTATAGCACAGGAAATTATATACAATGTCTTGTAATAACCTATTCTGGAATATAATCTGAAAAAAAAAAACCAACTGAATCACTTTGCTGTTCACCTGAAATTAACACAATATTGTTAGTCAACTATACTTCAATTTAAAAAAAAGTATGATACATTCTTCCTTGGTAGAGGACATGAAGATAATCATAATAGCTAACATATATTGGGTGCTTACTGCATGCCAGGCTCTGTTCCATGTGCTTCACATGTGTTAATACAAATTTCATCATGAGATAGGTAGTTATCATCTCCATTTTAGTGATGAGGAAATGAAACCACATAAGTTAAATAACTTGCTTAAGTAGGTCTTACAGCAAGAAAGTGGCAGAGCCTTGATTCAAACTCAGGCTAACTGGTTCAAGAGCCCTACTCACAGCCACACTGCTGGGCTTACATGAACAGTGTTTGGTTAAAATAGTAACATGGGAAAGGAACTATAAGAAGAAGGACATGGACAAGGAGAGAAAAGAAGGAAGTAAGGGGCAAGAGGACAAGAAAGAAAAAAATAATAAAGCTGAAGGACAAAAAGAAGAAGGAGATAGGAAAGAAAGAAATGGGGAAAATTGCCCTCTGACCCTCTCATGCCATCAACCCAGTGGCCAACTAAACAAACAGGGCTCACATCAGCACCAATGAAATGCACTGCATTGTGGGCTTGGTGTTCCTCACGCTCTCTAGCCTTTGGCTCAGCCACTATTTCCACCCACATCCAGACATACTTCTTCCATCTTGGGAACACTGTCCTGGCATCACCCTTGCTGTGCTTCAAAGATTCACAAAAACTGTAGAGATGTGGATTCTTATAAAGAAAGATGGGATTGACTGTAGCCCATCATATGATTTGTGTTTTTAGGTGTAACACAAGCTGGTGGCCAAATATTTACAAAGTGTGCTCTTAAAAAATTCTAGAAAAAACATTGTGAAATTTGGATTTTGATTTCACGTTCTCCCTAATTCATTAGACTCAATCTTGAGCACAGTAGAAAAGATAATGGGGATTATTCTCTGACAGTGGTTCTCATCTAGGGATGGTTTTCCCCCCCCCCAGAGAACATTTGGTGATGTCCAGACACATTTTTGGTTATCACAACTGGGATGGGGGTGGGGGAAGGGATTATACCGCTGACATCTACTGGGAAGAGGCCAGGGATGCTACTAAGAACAGCCCCTTGCATTGAAGAACTATCCAGCTCAAAATGTCAACAGTACCAATGTTGAGAGCCCCTGGTAGGTAAGGCAACACTACCCAGGTCAGGTTAAAATTCCTCTCTGGCGGCATGGGAATTTGTCCCCTAAGGAAAATACAGAGGTAACTGAACTTTTCTTTCCAGCCAAACTCTATCTTTTCCTTCCAACTCCTTCCTGTCTGGCCTAAGGCCAGGCCATTCATGAAAGAAAAAAAAAAATTGGTGCAAAACAGAAATAGTATAAAGTGCCAAGCCAAAATATTTGGGTGCAATTTCTTGCCAGAGTTTTCTACCTCAGTTCATGAAATATTTTGCAGAAGGATTTTGTGAATGATGTTATTTGGGTGTTTCTTTATAAAGCCATGGATTTAAATGAAACTGAGCAGGTATTGTTGGGATAATAATAGAAGAAAAGAAAGGAAAACCTTTATTCTACTGAATCTACTTAAGGAATAATTATTACTCATAATTAGTATTACCCAAATACTAGGATATTTGGATGGATATTCCTTATCTTAAGATAACATACTTTACAGGTTTGAATAGTCCCTTTCTATGTGTTGATTAATGATAATGTGATATATTTAGAGAGTCTAAGAAAATGAGTATTTAATAATATATTTGAGATTTATATGCTATTTAAAATTTTATGTACCAGATACTCTGCTTAAACCTATGTACATTGTCTCATGTAAACCTCATATACCCATTTAGCAGATGTAGAAACTGAAGTCTCAAAAAGGTGAACTTATCTGCCCAAACTTACAGCTAGTAAGAAGTATATCAGAATTTGAATTCATGTTCTCTGACTCCAACCAAATCTAGCATTATTTTACAACATGATTCTCCTTATCTCATTATCCCTGCTCCCAAGATCATTCAAAGAATGAACTATAGCCCTATTGGTAATGTTTAAATACAGCATCAAATAAATCAATGTAAAGATTATATATATGTGTGTGTGTATATATATATATATGTGTGTGTGTGTGTGTATATATATATATATATATATATGTTATGTTCATTATAAAACACTCCAAAATAAAATTTTAAAAATAAATGAGATAAAAAACAAGTGAAAGTAACAGTTATAAAATTGTATTCCTGTACCCCAATAGATCACCATTTGTATACTTCCTGGGGTTTTCCCACCACTTTGGAGACCACTAGAGCAATGGGGTCAGTTCTTCTTTGCTATATGTGTTAACTAAGAGACCTGGTCTATTAGGGCGTCTTCAGAGACTCCATTTAGAAATGACTTTTTGTCAGATCAATATTAGATACCAAACCCAGTTCAGATCTACATTTAAAACCAAGTGACACAACTTGAAAATAACAGGAAAATAGTACGTTCATTCATGAGAAAAGAACATGAAGAGTATGGCGGGAAGGGGACTTCTGCCCCATTATCATCACCAAGATAAAGGTACAGTGTGAACTGTTGGTAGAAATGTAAATTGGTGCAGCCGCTGTGGAAAACGGTCTGGAGATTTCTCAAAAAACTAAAAATAGAGCTACCATATGATCCAGCAATTCCTCTCCTGGGTATATATCTGAAAAAAACAAAAACACTAATTTGAAAAGATACATGCACCCCAGTGTTCATAGCAGCTTATTTACAATAGCTAAGACATGGAAGTAACCTAAGTGTCTATCAACAGATAAATGGATAAAGAAAATGTCATATATATATATATATATATATATATATATATATATATATATATACACACACACACACATATATATATATATATGTATACACACACACACACACATATACACAATGGAATATTACTTAGCCATAAAAAAGGAATGAAATTTTGCCATTTGTGGCAACATGGATGGACTTGGAGGGCATTTTGCTCAGTGAAATAAGTCAGACAGAGAAAGACAAATACTGAATGTTAGCACTTACAGGTGGAATCTAAAAAATACAACAAGCTAGTGAATACAACAAAAAAGAAGCAGGCTCACAGATACAGAGAGCAAACTCGTGGATACCAGTGGGGAGAGGGAAGGAGGGAGAGGCAATACAGGAGCAGGGGACTAAGAGGTACAAACTATTCGGCATAAAATAAGCTACAAGGATATTTTGAACAATACGGGGAATATAGCCCATATTTTATGATAACTATAAATGGAGTATAATCTTTAAAAATTGTGAATCACTATATTGTACACCTGTAAATTATATAATATTGTACATCAACTGTACTTCAATTAAAATATATATATATATATGGAGAGAGAGAGAGAGAGTATGGCAAAGCAGATCCACAGCACACAGGATCAAAAGCTTCCCAACACTTCATAACGAAGACCTTTATTTCAGAGTCCCAAGGAAATATGCTTATAGTTCTTCTCCAGTGCTTCTTCCATAGTAATCACTCAATAAAGTACATACTAGGGTCACTCAGTGAAAATGTAAAACTATTCTACTACAGAGGAAGGAAATCTTGGGGACATGAATTATATGCAAGAAGGCAAATTCTAAACATACCATTTAGTTACTTTATTTAATTTGACTTAAGATGTCACTAAAGCGTCTATAATTTTCTCCACTTTCACTTCTTAACAATACCCGTGCTTCTACACTTCGTGCACACAGAACTCTGTATTAGGCCTGGGATTAAGGTCAGGTGAACAAAACATCAAAATTTTAAATTATCACAGAGAAGTTTGTTTTATAGCTTTCTTGGGATTGTGGAAATAACATCCATTCTGTCTTGTTTCTCCATGACTTACCTTCACATTTAGGCAAGACAAGACTTCATTTAATTCCCTGATATCTGAGTGAAAATATTCCTTTGATCCCCACTCCAGGAAATCTCCCATCAGCAGAACATCTTCTTGTTTTCATGTCTGCTCTGGTTAAATTGCTTCCTGTCAAAGTATAATGTTCCTATCTGGCTATGCTGCAGGCATCATAGTCCTTAGAATCTTCAACTTTTAGAAATGAAAGAGATATTAGAATATATTGGATATAATTTTTCATCTCAATTAATAGATGATTTAATGGCTACATGTCCTATTTAATTTTTAAAAATGGGGAATTTAATGTGAGAATTCTCAGGCATCTAATTACATAAAGGACAAGAATGCATTGGGCCTCAGGGTCATGGATTTAAAAGTTGTTTCTGTCATTCTGCTCTACTTCTGTGTCTGCTTCTTTTTTCTATCTATTGGCTATTTCTACCACTCATATCAAATTGAGGAAGGTGGCCACAAACCAGAGGTAGGTTCGTATACTCTCAATTGCATCAGTTTCGGCCACCAAAAGGAGGCTGATATTAATTTTTTGGTTCCAGTTCTGAAATTCCTTGTGAAAAAAACTAATATGGGCCCCACTGGATCAATCAACGTTATCCATGGGCAGGGTTGGGGTTTATGAATTTGGTGATTAGTAGTGTGGTGCCATTGTAATCATATAGATGATGGAGTTGAAGAGGGTGTGTGGCAGAATAAAGTGTCTGTGTCTACCATGAAATACTTTAATCCAAGCCTTACATGATGAAAATGTAAGAGGATGAAAATGAGGCTCAGAAAAGTAGGTGGACAAAGGCTAGTAAGAGAGCTAGAAGTGGATTCCAGGTTTCCTGAGTGCCAGGCTTGTGTTCTCTTATTCAACAGACATTTACCGAGCACTCACTACGTGCCAGAACTGCTGCTTTCAGGTGATCAGGGTGGTTACAACAGTGAACAGCCATGGAAGTTCTTGTCCTCACTCTTTAGATCAAACAGATTGTCTTCTGATCACCCTTCTTCTAAAGAGCCTAGTTTTTTGTTTTTGCTTTTTTAAATCACTGCCCCTAATCTTCCTGATCGAAAACTCAAGAAAATATCCCATTCTCTCTGCCTCATCATTGCTTTCCTACATGCCAATTGATTCTGATATCAGCTTTTCTAAAATCCACACAAAGAGTGATTGCTCTGAGACACACCCAGTCATAAGATACATATTTAACATACACAAGGCTTTCAAAGGGGTAGATGTTTTCATCATATAGCAGGCACAGTGTACGTAGAGAGAAAAAAAATAAACACCTTTAGCTAGTAGTTACAATGCCCCATTTACTACTTTTCCTCAAGGGAGGAACATTTATATGTACAATTGCAAATTCTTTGGGAATGCCAAGAGGGAAAGAATATATAGGAATAGACAGTACATCGAGTCTTGGTTTGTAGTCAGACATCACACTTTCCATTTGCCAGCTCTGTGACCTTCAGAAGTTCACTTAACTTCTCTGTGCCTTAGTTTTCTGATTTATAAAATAAGAACGGGGACTAGATAATCTCTATTGAAATTATTCATAATTTCTATTCTTACTATGTTCTGAAAAAGACTGGAGAAGACAATGAAAAATAAAATCCATTCCAGTTTCAAAATTCCACACTTTCACGATAGCAAGTGGTTTCCCTCTGCTTTGAAAAGGTGAAATAGTGCTTGCATTTTACCGTTTCTGCACAGATCCTAAATGATCTAATTTATGTTAATTAAATCAGCCAGATTTATTTGAAAACAATATGACTTTGTTTCCCAGTGCTAGCATTATAATGGATTGCTGCTGTGATTTTAAAAATATCTATTTAGGTAGCCAAAAACATCTCACACTGGTGTTACATGGAAAAATACCATCCCTCCAAATGATTTCTTTTGCCCCTTCGCATGTTAGAAGGCTAGGATGTGGTATGAATAATTAATTCATACCACAGAGTTCTCCACACATTTCATTCCATGAAAATCTAAGAAAAGAGCAATGGAGAGAAAAGGCATTTCATTTTTGTTCACTGGATGTCTCCAGTATGCCTACCTGATTAGTTTTTTTAGGCCTGCTTTAATTTCTTTATTACCTGGACACATAGGTCAGTACATATTTTTTGGTCTGATATCAGAACATTTTCTTATTAAATGCTATTTAAAAAAATGAATCCAGCATTTCCACACTGCCTTGCATTCCCTTGACTACCGGAGATGGCTGTGCCTTGATGGGCCCCGGAAGGGACAGCATGTGAAATGTGCCAGTTCCCAGAAACAGCATACAGACTCTGTGGCCGGATTCTGGATAGGCATTCCTGGAAGCAACCACTCAGGAGTGCTACTTTTAGCAACAATAGCAGCTAAGATATGATGAACGAGTCAGAACACTGTGCTGTATCTTTTCTAAGTCTCTTGAATGAGCCACTGTTTGTCGGTGCTTACTGAGCTGATAGCTGAACACTAGTCTTCATGGAACATAACCGTCAGTGTTTTCCCACTCAAAAGTGACCACAGAGCAGACCTTCTGGAGTGTCATCATGGCAATGGGCATCAAAAACCTTAAAAATACACAAAACTTATCTGAGTAACTCTACCTCTTAAGAATTTGTCCTAAGGAAATAAGTGTGTAGTGCAGTGGCTGATACATAGGAAACACGCAATAAATGTTAGCTGTTATTATAAAGAAAGTTATCACAGCATGATTTATAATGGTGGAAACTTAGATTAAACCTAAATGCACAAGACAAGGAGATTGATGAAATAAATGGTATCATGTCTATATAATATACTACTTGGCAGCCTTTAAAAAGTATGTCAGCGGGTTCCAAATTTTGGTGTGCATCAGAATTGCCCAAGGAACCTGTTAAAAATAAAGTTTCCCAGGTCCCATCTAAACTATTCTAAGAATAACTGGAAACTTCAATAGGTAAGACAGAAGTTAGGCTTCAATAGGTAAGACAGAAGTTAGTTTTATAGCAGGAATATTAATTTTGCTTAAAGCATTATTATTTATGTCAAAGACTTGGAGACTTTTCTTAACCAGTCTATTGCACAAATAATACATCTGTTTTTAAAGGACCCATTTAAATCCTTCAGGTCATTGAAAACGGGCCTGACTTGAAGCTATATCTCATTCAATGAAGTTTTCTTTAAATGGGCATCACTATAAAATGTCTTTTCTCCAGTCCTCCAAATTATGTAATCCTCTTTCTAGATAGATAGATAGATATCTCTTTAATAAATGAATAACATTTTCCTTCAAGAGGAACAGTCCATTTGGGAAAGAATTTCATATTTGGGGCTGTCTTTGAATCTGCCTTCTCTGTGTGCGTTTTCATAACATCTGTATTGGAATGAAAGGTAGTTGGAAGGCTGTGGTTGAATATGAAAGCATTTAAATATCACCTCTGAAGGTTGCTCCAGCCCCAAGAAAAACAACTGTTTATCTATAGTTCCTTTTTTGCTCAAAGAAATACACACAGTAAGAAAATGGCCAACAGTGTTAAACTAATTAAACAAGGCCATTAGACTGAGGTGTCTTTCTTTTTTCTTTTTTGGTCTCACTGTGCATGTAGCACCTTAGTTCCTCAACCAGGGATCGAACCCATGCCCCCTGCAGTGGAAGCGTGGAGTCTTAACCACTGGACCACCAGGGAAGTCCCTGAAGTGGCTTTAATGCCTTAGTAGCTCCTGTAAGCAAACCAAAACTTGAGCTGAAATGCCTCAAGGTTAAGAAAAGGAAACCTAAGGACGACCAACCACAAACAGCCAACTTGGCTTTCCCAAATAAGGCAAACACTTAAGTTACAGCCAATCAAATAATTTCTTTACTTTGCTTCTGCCTTTTCTCTAGAAAAGTCTTTCCACTAGCTCTTTTGGTGAAGCACTCCTAACCACTTCCGGTTTGTCTCTGCCTGATTTGAATCAGTTTTTGCTCAAACTTTTAAAAATGTGATATGCCTCTGTTTATCTTTCAACAGCAGGATGTGTTTTTTTCCTTGTGAACCATTACTTCAAAGATCAATATAATTGATTGAATTACACTGGCAATTCCAAGGTATTCCTATTTTCGGAGATATTCCTTGCTGTTTATCATAATTGTTCCAAGCCATGGAGCTGACCCATCATCACTCAGTGAGTGCTGATAGTTTTAGGAAGAGTGTTAAAGTCCTAATTTCTTATTCCTTCCCACACAACAACTTCCCTAATAGCAGCATTTTACTATTATGTAATGCTTATCTGTGCTAGGCACTGCTCTAATCACTTCACTGAGGTATTTACATATTTAGTTCTCACCTAGCACCATGATTCATCCCCGTTTTACAGATGAAGAAATCTCACCCCAGCAAGGTTGAGGCACTTGCCCAAGGTCACACAGTCACACACACATAATCCACAAGGATTTGAACCCAAGCATTCTGAGAGTCTTTGCATGCAACCTCTAAGCCCCAGTCTTAGGTGTACTACCTACGGCTGACTTTTGCTTCCACTACTGGAGAACCTATGGGTGGAGGAGAGAATGCAAAGTGGTAGGAGCAAGTGCCTCAGGGCCAAAAAAAGGGAGAGTTCTGAAGGCTGTAAAGTGGAACTGTGAGAGGAGAAGGGTCAGAAATTCTGCTCCCTTGGAAAAGGTATTTCATTTTTCTGAACCTCAGTTTCCTATTCTGTCAAAAGCTGATGATAATACCACATTCATTGGGTCCCTCTAGTGAAATAAGATAATGGACGCACTTTATTCACAGAGAAACCTTAGCTGCCACCTACCCCCACCCCCAGTGAAAGGCAAACAAAGAAACTTGAGATCTTTGAATTAACTAAATTGAAAAGACAGAGCTCTGAGTAGACTTTCCTCAGGAATGGAAAACAAAACAAAGCAACAAAACAAAAACTTAAAAATATCTGGCATTTGTAAACATTAATTTCTGTAATTTCAAATGTTCTTCTTACTTCTCTCTTCATTTTTTTTTTTAAACTTTCTCTCCTCCCCTTCTTTCTCCTCCCTGTTCATTTTTCCCTTTGTTTCTTAGTAGAATACTTTTTGGAAACTTCCAGCTTTGATTCAGCTAAAAGGAAAGAAGAATAAGTTTCTACTGTGGCCAGAAATCTATGGAAAGCTGAGTACCCTGAGGGACACCCCAGCTGCAAAACAAAAGCACAAAAAAAGCTGGCTGAGCTGGGAGGTGAATGTTCTAGAGGGAGGAAGAATGGGGATGACTAAAAATTGCAGATTCTTTCCAGTCTGGGATTGACTTTCCCAAGTTCTACTTTGCTTGTGTAGTTGGTTTATTTTACTAGAAAGTGGTCCTTTGCGTAGACCATCTTATATTACCTTTTGTATTCCTGTAGAATCATTTAAGTTGTTTCAGGCACATGTGTCTCATTTGCCATCCAAATTGCTGGTTGGAATAGCAAAATGCATCTTTTCCTTTGGTTCTAACTCTGTATGTAAACAGGAAAGAACTGTGCTTTGGGGTCAATGAGCCCCGGGTTGAACTTCAGCTCCCTACTTATTAGATCACCTTGGGCAAATTATTTAACTTCTCTAACTTTCTTCATTTGGAAACTGGGCATAAGAATAGTAACAGCCATGTAGGTTTGTTTGAGATAATACATGTAAAGCACTAGCACAGGAGTGGAGCCCAAGAACTATTCATTATATGGTAGCTCCAATGATTATTTTTCAGTCTATTTTTCTTTCTCCCACAAATGCCTAAGTACTCAGTTTAGGAAGGTTTTGTCAGGTGAACTATATGAATGAAAAAAAAGATATACCATTAGTCAGGGCAAAAGATACATAATAAAAGGCTTACTTCTTTCCAGGGGTTTGAAGAGTTTTCATGTTCTAGAAAACCAGAAGGGACTTCCCCGGTGGCACAGTGGTTAAGAATCCACCTGCCAATGCAGGGCACACAGGTTCGATCACTGGCCCGGGAAGATCCCACATGCCGCAGAGCAACTAAGCCCGTGAGCCACAACTACTGAGTCTGTGCTATAGAGCCCGTGAGCCACAACTACTGAGACTGCATGCCACAACTACTGAAGCCCGCACACCTAGAGCCTGTGCTCCACAACAAGAGAAGCCACTGCAATGAGAAACCTGTGCACCGCAACGAAGAGTAGCCCCCGCTCGCCACAACTAGAGAAAGCCCCCATGCAGCAACAAAGACCCAACGCAGCCAAAAATAAATAAATAAAATAGAAAACCAGAAAAAGAAACATAGAGACATGAAAATAAATACAAAGTGATATCCTTCATAGTTGTCATCATGGTTAAGATATCTTATTTACATAAATAATTTTTCTTTTGGCCTCACCACGCGGCTTGTGGGATCTTAGTTCCCCAACCAGGGATGGAACCTGGGCCCCTAGCAGTGGAGGTGCAGAGTCCTAACCACTGGACTGGGAATTCCCTAAATAAATAATTTTTGATTGTATTAACTATACTAGTAGAATGCCATATTATTTGATAAGTAAAAAAACCAAAGACAAAACAGGGCTTGGTTTCCATGAAACTAAAAAAACTAATTTAAAACAGAACAATTCAGTTCAGTCTTAAAGATTAAAAGAATACTTAGATTCCTCTCCCTGAATTAGCAGGTTTTGCGGTGGATGAGGCTACCTAGCAGGTACCTTTCTGCCTCTAAGTGACTTGTTAATATTTTAAATATTATGAAATAACAAGTCACTTAGAATGAAAATAACTATTTTTATGCATATGCCATGTATGAGGCACCTGGGATTAAAACATGAGCAAGCCACACCTGTAACCTTGGAAAATAAAAATGATTGCAAACGTATTAAGTATACATGGAAATTGTGCTTTTGAGGAATGTGGTTGTGCTTTTTTGTGCTTATTACAAGGCTAGAGTGGGATCAATCTGATCATTCCTACCGTATCCTGGTTGTAGAACTCTGTGTCCATATGTATTTTCCAGGTTGCTGGTTTACTAGGTTAGGCGGATCTTTATTTTCCATCTTGTGAATGACAGTCAAAATTTATGCCCCAGAGTCAGAAGCTTGGGTGAGCCATTTGCTAGGGCCCTGAAAACCACCTTTCTCTGTCACACAAGCAGTTGTTGTAATCAAATTGGCTCCATGCCTAGAGCAGGCTGTGTGACTCAGTGACAGTTGCAATCAGAGCATGGAGTTGGAGACAAAGAAGTCACAGATCAGGAAATCACAGTGACGATGGCCAATTGGGATTGGATGGTTTTATATGAGTGGAGATTTTTTTGTTAAAGAATTTTTTTCTTTAAATATCATTCATCAAAGACACATTTAATCCTGTTACTTTTGCATGAGATTTAAAAAATTTTTATCCTAGTAATACTCTGTTCAACACTGCAAGTGATTCTATACTAAGGGAGAACTCCAAATATTGTAACAACCATTCAGCATTTCCAGTGATTTTAGATCCATGCTTGGTAAGGGTATATATGCCTACTGTCACTTGAATTAGATCCCCCTTTTTTAAAAAATACTTATTTATTTATTTGGCTGTGCCCGGTCTTAGTTGTGGCACTTGGGATCTAGTTCCCTGACCAGGGATCAAACCCGGGCCCCCTGCATTGGGAGTGGGGAGTCTTAACCACTGGACCACCAGGGAAGTCCCTAGATCCACTTTTTTTTTTTTTAAAGATCTTTTTATTTATTTATTTATTTATTGGCTATGTTGGGTCTTCGTTTCTGCACGAGGGCTTTCTCAAGTTGTGGCAAGCGGGGGCCACTCTTCATCGCGGTGCACAGGCCTCTCACTATCGTGGCCTTTCTTGTTGCGGAGCACAGGCTCCAGACGCGCAGGCTCAGTAGTTGTGGCTCACGGGCCTAGCTGCTCCGCGGCATGTGGGATCTTCCCAGACCAGGGCTCGAACCCGTGTCCCCTGCATTAGCAGGCAGATTCTCAACCACTGCGCCACCAGGGAAGCCCTACATCCACTTTTTGAAGACACTTTGATTTTAACATCCACCCCAGGCTAGATCCAATTCAATCTAGGGAAAATTAATTTCCAAGCGAATTCTTAAATCAGAAGTTCTCAAATGCTTTGAAATTCACAACATGTATACTTTGTTGAAAAATGATCAAGCATTTAACTTTTATATCTCTCAATCTAATTATTAATTATTATAAATGTACATGACAAATGATAATAAAGATATAAATTTGTAACTATTGGTCAACTTTAAGGGGAAGGTGTAAAAAATTGAGGAAGGACAAATAAGGATGGGAAGTTGTGGTGGTTACAATTATTTATTATTTTTTTCTCTTTTTATAGTATCAGTTATATAGGTGGAGATACAAGGTGGAGATACTCTGGTGTCACCAGAGGCATCATTCTTAATTTTGGTTGGGTAGAACTGCTGTCCTACAGGGTAAGGATGAGTATAACTTGGAAACAATAACAGAGAAAGGTGCTGGATTCTGAAATTATACCTTCACATAAACTTCAAATATTGGAGGTAGGGGAGCAACTCTTTCACATTGTACTTGATATACTCTTGCTGTGAAATGCTTTTACAGCACCTCAACATGGAATACTAGGATTCTGTATGAGGCAGATTGCAAAAGCCATTGAAAAAAGGCCTGGGGAATTGTGATACAATTTCAGATAGATGTAATTGTATGAAGATTAGCCCGCATCACCCCAAAATGAATAGATATTACTTGGGGAAAGAATTGGACAGACTACTGTGTGTGATTTAGTTGACCAGATTCCTGAAATGAACAGACTTGTATGTTTGGATCACGATGTATGTGTGAGTAGATCTATGTATATAGATCCACTATGTGTGATTGGATCACTATGTCAGGATCTCCCACCTCAAGAAATGTATACAATAATAAAACCATAATTCAAAAAGATACATGCATCCTTATGTTCATAGAAGCACTATTCACAATAGCCAAGACATGGAAACAACCTAAATGTCCATCAACAGATGAAGGGATAAAGAAGATGTGGTACATATATGCAATGGAATACTACTCAGCCAAAAAAAAGAATGAAATAATGCCATTTGCAGCAACGTGGATGCAACTAGAGATTACCATACTAAGTGAAGTAAGTCAGAAAGAGAAAGACAAATATCATATGATATCATATATATGTGGAATCTAAAATATGACACAAATGAACCTATCTACAAAACAGAAACAGACTCACAGACATAGAGAACAGACTTGTGGTTACCAAGGGGGAGAGGCTGGGGGAGGGAAGGATTGGGAGTTTGGGATTAGCAGATGCAAACTAGTATATATAAGATGGATAAACAACAAGGTCCTACTGTATAGCACAGGGAACTATATTCACTATCCTGTGATAAACCATAATGGAAAAGAATATAAAAAGGAATGTGTATATATATATGTATGACTGAATCACTTTGCTATACAGCAGAAGTTAACACAACATTGTAAATCAACTATACTTCAGTTGAAAGAAATGTATACAATAATAGATTTTATTTTTTATTCTTTTTCTTTCCCCAAAGAATTTTGTTTTTGTAATGGGTCATTGTTTGAATATGGAAATTTTGTATTTTTTAGGAAAATACCTGTCTGCATGGAGCAATGTCTGTCTGTGGAAATAACTGTCATCAATATCATCTGCAGAATGGTCATTCAACAAATATTTGTTGAGGACCTATTATGTTCTAGGTGCTTCTCTTGGGTCTTGGGATACAATGATGAACAAAATAGAGATGCCTGACCTCATGGAATTTACATTTTAGTGTTAGATGACTGACAATAAATACCAAACTTGATAAAGAAGTATATAGTATGGAAAAATAAAGCAATACAGCAGGGTAAAGGGAATCAGGAGTGCTGGGGGGAGAGTGTTGCAATCTTAAACAGACTGATTAGGCTAGGCCTCATTGAGAAGGTAACATGTGAGCAAAGACTCAAAGGAAATGAGAGCCAGACACACAGCTTCTATAGGAAGAGCATTTCTAGGAAGAGGGAACAGTCAGTGCAAAGGTCCTAAGGTCAGTATTTTCACAAGGTTCACTGTCTTCTTTATCCAAGGAGAATGGCATTCTACTCATGGAGAGGATATTGTATTCCACTTTATGGGACTGGGAGAGAGAGACACCTTTTCCCAGCTTTCTATTCAAGGTTCATAACCCCTAATGCCTCAAACATCTGTGATTTTTGGCTCAGAAAGTGACTATGACCAGTCTTGGCCATATTTTATGGCTCTCGCCTGCCTCCTTGAACATGTATAGCATAGGGAACCAACTCAATTACGGGTATTAATTTTTTTTCTGTTAAACAGCTTGGGAGGGAACAATTGTTGCTAACCATCTGTATTTATCAACTATAAGATGAATGTACGGTAAGGATAATTGTTGTCTCCCCAGAAATTGAACTGATGAATTTGACAGCATCATAACTACATAGTAAACGAATGGTATGGGACACACAGACACACAGGCGTGCACACACACACACACATTTTCACTATGTGACATTTTGCTCCAAAACCTATTCTTTGAAGATATAAGTGGCTTCCAGGTAAAATTTGAGAGATATAAATAAACATTTCTTTTTTTTTGAATTTTTGAATTTTATTATATTTTTTTATACAGCAGGTTCTTATTAGTTATCCATTTTATACATATTAGTGTATACATGTCAATCCCAATCTCCCAATTCATCACCCCCCCAACCCCCCACTCCGCCGCTTTCCCCCCCTTGGTGTCCATACATTTGTTCTCTACATCTGTGTCTCAATTTCTGCCCTGCAAACCGGTTCATCTGTACCATTTTTCTAGGTTCCACATATATGCGTTAATATACGATATTTGTTTTTCTCTTTCTGGCTTACTTCACTCTGTATGACAGTCTCTAGAATCATCCATGTCTCTACAAATGACCCAATTTCATTCCTTTTTATGGCTGAGTAATATCCCATTGTATATATGTACCACATCTTCTTTATCCATTCGTCTGTCGATGGGCATTTAGGTTGCTTCATGACCTGGCTATTGTAAATAGTGCTGCAATGAACATTGGGGTGCATGTGTCTTTTTGAATTATAAATAAACATTTCATAACATCTTTAAAAAATAGAAAATGAAGGAAAAAAAAACCCTATTCTTTGGTATTCTTCAAAGTACATGTGTTGTATTGATACCAAATAGTCAATAAGGAATTTCAGATGCAGATATGCTCTTTCATACCATATGATAAACTCTAAAATAAACCATTTCTGTGGCATTGTGACAAACTGGGACCCTGCATATATAGCATGTACACACATATATATGTGTATGCACGTGTGCACATACACGTATAAGGTTAAAAAAAAAAGAAAAAGATATTCATTCCAGTGTAGGAAATGTAAATAAAAGTAAAATAAATGCACACTTACCCCCTTACCCAGACAAAAATACATTATTAAGTCCACCACAGAGATCATTAACAAACGTTTATTAGGAACCTACTGTTGGTGGATACTGTGGCAAGGGCCTTGTTCCATTGCAGAACTTGTTCCAAGCAGAATCAATTCTGCGTCTGGTGGAGCCCAATATAACAAAAGCAGCTGTAACCACCATCATGTGCTGAGTGCTTATTACTTCCAAGCAATGTGCCAAGTGCATGTACTTGCATTATTGTATTACTGCAATATTGCATCATTCAACCCTACTCAGTACTATTACTATCAACAGATGAGAAAAGAAGGGCTCAAAGAAGCTAAGAAACTTGTGCAAGACCTCAGAGCTAGTAAATTCTAGATCCAGGATTCGAAACCAGGTATTGTTTCTAAGGCCAATAGGCTTCACCCCTGAGGTATGTTGCTTGAAAAGGGTCTAAGAAATAGTGTGAGAATACTGGAGTCAGAGGACACCCAGGCTTAAATCTTATTTCTGTCTCTTATGTGGCCACAGACAAGGTATTTAACCTTTGAGACTCAAAGGTTAGTAGTATAGACACTAATATCTATACTATAGTATCTATAGTACTATAGTATCCATAAGTATACATAGTTACTGATATCTGTAGTACTAGTATCTAATGGTATAGATAATATTATCTTCTTTCCCAAATTGTCATAAGATTAGAGACAATGTGTGCCTGCCACATGGTCACTATTCAATAAATGACAGTTTGATTTAACTGTTATCTCTGAGTTTAAACAGAGTCATCAAGGAAGAATGCTGAATGCTATGTCTAACTCAGAGAGCACCTGACTTTTCCTTTTCTCATTAACCAGGGCTTCCGGTTGGCTACTTGATAACTTGTCCCTAGAATCAAGTGTAACCATTTCTAAAGGAAAGAAGACCAGGGAGTACCTGCTCCTTTTGCACAACTTGGAAAAGAAGCCCATTTATTTAATTTACACCAGAGCTTTTGGTATAAAGTCTTCCTCTGGAGGAAACAGCCAACAAGCTAATATCCCAAAGAGAAAGAAACAGTTTAGCCAATTCATGAACTAAGGTTGTAGTTACAGTATACACTTTTAGCCAAAGAGAGTTATTTGTTAGCTTAATTAGCACCAAGATTACCAAGGTTACTAGAGAAAGTGCTGTTTAAGGATAAGTCAAACCATAAATTATAAAATGGAAATTGAGAGATGATTGGGATGCTCGAGATGTTAGGATTTACACAGGGGATTTTGCAATAAAGACAGAAAATCAAGCCTGAAACAAGTTATTATCCTGAACTATAGAAGTATAACCAGGATCCTAATTAATGAGTATTATAGTAATTTTTTAAGGAAATAAAATGGTAACAGAGCTGGAAGGGAATTTAGAGCTCATTTATTCACACTCCTCTTTTTTTTTTTTTGTTTTTTTAGGTGTGGAAACTGAAAACTGAAAAAAGAAAGGAAATGCTATGGTCAGTTCCATACACTACAGTAAAATATTTCTCATCTTGATTTTTCTCCTGGATGAGGTGATGGGGCTTAGTGAAAAGCGTAGTTTATAAGGGTTCTTAAAGCCAGGGGCCTTGCTAAATTTAGATTTCGTTCTTGCTTATGTAATTTTCCTTGTGTTTTCAATTATTTATACAAATATATTATTTATATATGTCTGGAACTTGTGCTTTTAGCACTCAATAAGCAGGAATAATTTATAGGACTACGGAGTGCTTCCTGTCCTTACCTTTCAGAGCCTGTTCTTTTGCATTGTTAATTAATTGTTATATTTCAGCCTTGGGCAACTTCCTTTCCCAGCAGTCTTGTCGTAATACATAACTAGCCAGAGAGAGCTGTGTTAGGATCTACCTTTATCTTCATACTCAGATTCTGAAATCCAGGTTAATGATCCTGTTAGCTATTTCCCTAGCACAGCCAACTACTGGGGAGGCGGGGGGCGGGGAGCGGTCGTAGCATGACCCAGCAGATCACGTGTCTTCAGCAGAGGAGAACATACTGAAAGAGAAAACGGGCTGCTAGCCCTAAACTGAATTTGCCTCTGCTTCAACTTTCTTCTTTACCTCTGCTTTTTTGTTGCTGTTGTTTGTTTTTTTAAAAATCAAGTTCTTGACATACTCTTTCCTCTACCCTCCCTCATCCCCTTTTTTCCTTCTGCTGCTCTGATTGACCTCAGGTACCTACATCATCCTGGCTCATGGCCACAGGTCTGGATTCTACCATCAGAAATGATTCCTGATTTTTGCCTCTTTCCCTGCACTGCTCACTTCACAGTGTCCGACCCTCCTCATCCATGGTTCTCACCTTGCCTTGGATTTATGAGGTTCTTGCTCTGTAACCCACAGGAATGAGTGACAATTGCTGAGAAGAGCCAATACGCAGGCACCCCAGATTGGCTCGGATGTCAAGAGGACTCGGCAGGTCTGGGGCTGGGCAAGGTGGCAGCACAGCCCCTGCTGTGTCCCTTTCCTTCACTGCCTCCTCAGCATTTTCCAGAGCAAATGGAAAGAGGTCCTTGGTTGTCTCTCCCTGAGCCTGAAGGATTAGCTCTCTAATCAGTTTTTAGAAGAGTAAATACAGTGAGATACACAAACTTTCCCTCCATGGAAAGGCAAGACAAAGGTGAGAGAGGCTGTCTTTTTTTGCTACTGTCACTCAAAGGCATGAGGCCCTCGCTCAGGCCTTAGAGCAAGGTCTTTCCCAGATTCCTTCTATCTCTTTGATGGAGTCACGAGGTGAGCAGCCCACTCACAGGCCATTTAATCTGAAGGCAAGAAACTACCTTACCATACTCTTGGGTATTTGTGAGGTTGTAGACCAAATACACCATTGAATTGACATGAGAGGATTACTGTGATATAAACAAAATAATTCTTAGGAAAAAGGGCCACTGAGTAAAATTTCTCTTTCCTTTTCTCAGCATTGTCAGCAATTTGTTTTCTACTTCACAGTGTGCTACATTGTGGTCAATCATAATATTAGGTGTCAGAATACATTGAATGAAGGCTTGATGGGTGGATGAATGAGCATCTCAGTGAAAGATGTGAAACTCTCGAGACCTGAGATTGTTCATGCTGGGAACTCCTTTTGGTACCTTATATACGTATCGGGAGCCCTGACAGCATCTTTAAAGGCTTAAGGAATTCACCTGGGGATGCACCTAGTTCCATGAGACTGACGGGCGGCAGCATCGGCTGTCTGGAGCCTCCTTTTGGGGGCTATTTGTTCTCTAGCACACTTCCGTGGATAGACGCCAGAAGGTTCTGGTGCACTATGGGGCCAAGTAGGTGGCCAGGGAACTCCACCCAATCCTAGCTGATTAGGCCAAGTAGGCAGTAGGTAACTGTGTTAAAGGTGAAGGAGAGGATTCTGAGAAAGATACTATAAATGCCCCAGGGCAGAGAGTTGTCATAAATTCATCTGGCTTCAAAGTGTGTGTTAGCTCCATATTTAAAACATCTTAAATTTTCAGAGTGACTTGTCTTTATTGTAAACAATGCAAAAAGTACAGATGAATGACAGTACAGCCCCCACCTGTGTGACACCCTATTCCCACACCTTGAGTAAGCACAGCTAGGAGTTTCTTGTTTCTCTTTTCAGGAGTGTTTAATGCATGGATAACTGGTATATCGAATGGGCTAGACTAAATGGGGTGAAATCAAAAAAAGTAGCTTTCTTCTTTCCCTAAGCCAAGCCCTTCAAACTCACTCTACAGATCTTTCTGCACAGCCCTTGGACAATACATCAGGCAGATCCTGTAGCTTTTCCAAATACGTCTAGATGTTAAAAACAGTCTGTTATTTTTAAATGTATTTAAAAGGGCAATCTGATCAAAATCAAAAGTTCCTTCTTATATCTAGTTTAAAATCTCTCACCCTTCCTGGGGCTTAGGCCTGAGCCTGGTTCAGAAACCTGCAGGGAGAAAGAGGAGTGTGCAATGTGGCTTTTCACCCTCCTGCGCTGTGCTTTTCCACTCCTCTGGATCCGGCACTGAACCCTGCTGCCCTGGCCCCTCTAGCACCGGACAGACCGCAGAGGTGGATCAGAGGTAAAGGACAGGCCTTGCTCAACGCGTGCTTTGTAATCAGAAATCTAAGCCCTCCGGGCGGTGGATACCTAGTGCTGGCTTTTTTTACATGGGGTGGTTCTGTGAGTTTTTCAGAGACTCCCTCTGCCCAATCAGGGACTCTGCTCTCTGCTCTCTGAACTGTTCCTGTTGTGGGAGATGCTCTCTCTCAGCCTCGCCTCTCACAACTCTCCTTCAAGAGCAGTCTTAGGATTCCTCTCCTTTCTCCGAAGGTTTCTGCTGGGGTTATCTTGCCCCAGCCGGCAGAGCTCCGGGGCAAGATCCTTCCAAGATGGCACTAGCCTGGCTAACTTCCAGATGGCTTAGCCCATGGGAAAATTTGGCATTGTTGCCCCACCAAACCCTGGAAAAATGGCCACTCCCACTGCAGCCCGCTGTCATTGCTCTGCTATTACAGGTCATTCCAGGCAACCTCTGGCTTTCAGCCTTCTCAAGGCAGGAGGCAGGCACCCCATTCTGTGCCCTTGAGTTCCAGGGAACACAGATTAAGTTTACCCAAGAGCTCTCTCACCGCATTCTGTTGCAAGAATAGCATGGAGGGATCCCTCTGAATTTTTGCAGATTGGCAAGCAATAAGGTGGGGGAGATGCTTTTTCTCACTCTGGTGAGCCTCCCATTCTTTCTTAGGTTTTCTCTTTCTTTCTCTCTTCTTGGCACTCCATTCAGCCTCCTCATGAGGGAGGGAACCCCATGGAACTGTAATGTTATCAGGCCAATGGCACATCATTTTCCTCCTCACTCTGATCATCCTCTAACATCCTTTCCGAGACTGAAGGTGGGTGATGAGCTAAGAGTTGAAGTATAAGGTTTTGTTTACCTTTTAGCAAGTTCTGAATGAGTAATAATATATCTCTATTTAAAATATGGGGGAACATGTTGCTTACTATTATTAATGTTGAAACCTCAGCCCAGATTCTGATACAACAGGAAGTACATTTAAGCAACACACACACATATATACACACACACATTTCTAAATACTATAGATCCTTTCTTAACCTCAAATGGATGTATACTATGTTTATTGTTCTAGAGCTTGTTTTCTTAAGAATAAATCTTCAACGACTTGTATTGTCAGTACAATTCACTAGAGTATTGCATCACATGACTATTTCCAGATTTCTGTTATGACAAACAATACTAAAGCAGAGTCTTTGTATACTTTTGGGAGCATATCTGCAGAATAAATTCCTAGAAGAAGAACCACTTTGAATTCAAAAGTAAAATTTGAATATAGGGCTTCCCTGGTGGCGCAGTGGTTAAGAATCCGCCTGCCAATGCAGGGGACACAGGTTCGAGCCCTGGTCCGGGAAGGTCCCACATGCCGTGGAGCAACTAAGCCCGTGAGCCACAACCACTGAGCCTGTGCTCTGCAACAAGAGAAGCCACTGCAATGAGAAGCTTGCGCACCGCAATAAAGAGTAGCCCCTGCTCGCCGCAACTAGAGAAAAGCCCGCACACAGCATCAAAGGCCCAGTGCAGCCAAAAATAAATAAATAAATTTATTAAAAAAATTTTTTGAATATATGTTGCCAATTTGCCAACTATTTATCAGTTTTCACTCTATTAGAATGTGGAATGCCAAATGTATGTATTATATTTATATATATATACATACATATATGTATGATTTTGGTTTATATTTCTTTAGTTATGAGCATGGTGGAACATCTTTCTGTACATTTATTGGTCTTTTGAATCTTTTTACTGAGTTGCCTGTTCATTTCCTTTGCACATTTTTGTATTCATAATTTTCATACTGGTTTTTTTTAAAGAGGACCTGGTATGTTGAGGACATTTGCCTTGTTCTGACATGTGAAATGAAACATTGCCTCCTGTTCTTCTTTGCACATTGACCCTGTGTGTATCTTTAATTTTTTCCTGTAAAGAAGTTTTCCAATTTTATGTAGTAATTCCATCAGTTTTTTCCTTTGTGGCATCTGGATTTCACGACATCCTTAGAAAGGCTCCAAAGTTATAAAAATATTCACCCATTTTGTGATCGCTTTGGCAGCACATATACTAAAAATATTCACCCATTTTCTTCTAGTGTTTTCATAGCATCATTTTTTTACATTTAAATTATTGATCCTTGTGGAATATAGTTTGGGGTAAAATGTGAGCATTTTTACATCTAACAAAGCAAACTTTTTACTTCCTAGACTTTTCTAACTTCTCTTTCTCTTGTTCACATCACTGAATGAAAATCTAAGTTATACTCAGAGTCCTCTTTTAAACACAGAGCTTCTCACATAGTTAAACACAAAGGCAAATTAAAAAGGCAAAAACAGGACTTCCCTGGTGGTGCAGTGGTTAAGAATCTGACTGCACACGGGTTTGAGCCCTGGTCCGGGGAGATCCCACATGCCAGAGCAGCTAAGCCCATGAGCCACAACTACTGAGCCCGCGTGCCACAACTACTGAAGCCCACGTGCCTAGAGCCTGTGCTCTGCAACAAGAGAAGCCCACGCACCACAATGAAGAGTAGCCCCTGCTCGCCACAACTAGAGGAAGCCCGTGCACAGCCAACAAAGACCCAACGCAGGTGGAAAAAAAAAAAAGGCAAAAACATTTTTGCTTTAAATTCTGCCTACTGCCTACTTTCTAGGATTCTTAGCCTGACTTCTTTGGGCATTGGTCTCTTGGACTAGTGATTATTTTCATGGCAGTTACAATGTATTTTCAAATCCAGTGGTAAGAGAGGTAAGAATATTTGCTCCTCCCCATTTTTACAGTGGATGCCAGGAGAGGGGAGGTAACAGGCCCAAGGTCACAGAGCAATTCAGGGTGTTGAAATCCAAGGTTCCGAGCCATCTAGCCTGTTGTAGTAATCAACAGGCCTCATGTACAAAGCACAGGTAGAAAGCATTCTTCTGGTTGCATCATTCACTAAATTATATAATCCACAACAAAAGCAGCCAGAGGGCAGTGGACAGGGTAAAGCTTAGCTCATTGAAATGTGCAGATGTTTCAGTGAATTGGGAAAATGGCCTGCTCATAGAGATCATATATAATATTTGACAATGTGAGTCAGCCTTGGGCATTATTCAAGGTTAATCTTATCCCCTTAAGGAAATAGCTGATTGTTTTGACTTGTTCTCCTCTGCCTGTTCCAAGTTGCCTGACAGAGTGTTACAGAGACAGTCTTGCTGGTCTGAAGCTCTATGCTCAAATGCTGAATTATAGAGTCCATTAAGAAATTCAGAAGATCTGTTTGGAGAGGCAGGAATCCAGTAAAGCTTCTAATTTTTCCATGATGACTGATGGATTTAGAGCACTCTTAGGGGGTGGCTGTATAATGCTAAGTGTTTAGTGTGTGCCAGCTTTGTCACCTTGCATGAACTCTGTAACTACCTTTTATTCCAGCCTCATCTTCTCAGGCTGCCTCTGAGGGAAGGAGAATTTCTGACTTTGGAAGTTGGAAGAGACTAGAGAGAAGGTGGGCAGAAGAGGGGGGAGGCACCAAAGAAAACCTGCCTGTGTCTTAAGTATCTGGCAGATTCCCTGCTTTAGTTTCATAGGTCATTGGATTTCTTCCAGAAATGTTGTTTTGCAAAGGGTGTGTGGAGTAGTTTAGGCCCTCTGGTGAATAGGATACTCCTTTCCAGCAACAGGATATGGGAGAGTTCAGCCCCAGGAAGATCACTGTGTCCAAAATGGTGGGGAGAAGTCGGAAATGGTCTCTGTCTGACCAGCTGCTATTTTCTCTAAATTCAAGTGGCTCTGGGGATTGGCCCCAGCACCTCATAATACTGGGAGACTGTGTTTAATCCCAGGTGCCTGAAGTTCTTCAGTTAGTCTGTGGTTTGTGTGGTCAGTGCTGACAGCACCAGCTCAGTTGGAGTTACAGGCAGCGATTGTGCTTGTCACAGAAATGGTTCATTCCTTGATGTGCTTTCAAGTGCTGTGTCCTATGAATCCTGTTGGCAAGAAAACCATCCTCCACCCTAGCACTTAGGTAATAAATATGGCTTGAAAAGCAGCCAAAAATGCATATGTTTTCTGTGCTGTTAGATTCCTTCTTGAAAGGGAAAAGCTCTTCTGAATGTGATGCACAAAAGATTCTATTAATTAGGAGAACTTATAATGTTTCCCTATAGAATAAAGAAAAAAGAATAGCCTGTGTTGCTACTCCACTGGTTCCTTGGTTGGACAAAGTTTATTGCTCTTGCTTCTAGGAAAGAAATTGCCACTCTGACCCCTTGGTTGTCTCTCTTATCCTCGCACTGTGCTCACACAACTATTCATTAATGTCAACAAGACTTATGAGTGCATATCCAGTGGGGTGGAGGCAAGGGGACTAGATCCCAAAGTCAACATCTTTGCACTACAGTCCAAGATGAAAATGATTGAAGTCCCATTAGTCTTCAATGACTAACAGAAAACAAAGAGCATTCAGGACACAAGTTAAAGAAGAAGCAAAAGATTAAAAATTTTTCCCCCCTGAATTTTGTTCAGATATGCACCAGATTCTAAAACATTTGAAGTGAAACTTATCCCCAGGTATAGTAGGATAGGGTCATCAGAGCTCACTTGGAAACAGAATTTCTAGAAAGAATTTTAAGCTTCCAGGAAGCTGAAGGAGAGAAGAGGAGCCACCCAGGCAGAAACCAGGTGTTGAAGATTCTGAAACACACATGAGGGAATATAGTCAGAGGAGGAGATGTGTGTTGGATGATGGAGCTAGGGAGGTGCCTTCGTGTCCCTGAGGAGACAGAGGGATTTCTTAGCTCCTTTCTGCCTTGATGAGTCTGTGGTTACACTGAGGAGGTTTCCTAAGAGGACTTAGTCTCAAGAGGACTTAGTCTCAATTCTAAGAACAATGTCTTCAGACCCTCTTCTTATTTAGAGGAAAGTTACACTCCTTTTATCCCTGTTTCATTGCACTGTATAGTCTGTGTGCCCCTTCACATTTACACCCCACTCTTCTCCACGCTGAGCCCTGTGAGTCTGATGTCTATGGACTAAACCACCTGGGCTCCCTTGCCTCTGGCTTCCTTCTGGGTTTGGCTGATAGGAGGCACTGGCAAAGGAGGAAGAGGGCAGCAGGAAAGAGAGGTGGACCTACCTATTCCCCATCATCCTTCCTGCCAGGCCTCTGGTTATCATTGGCCGTGTTCTTCTAGAAAAGGCCACCACTCCTGTTGGGACCCTTTCATACAATACACATCTCACTGGGATCCTGCAACCACTCCCTGCCCTGGCCTAGGGTTGCTGGTGGTGTCCTTCTCTTGCTGGCCCAGAGATGCTTCACCGTCCTTTGTTGATTTTCCTTGACTACAATTACTCTGTCTTTTACACTCTTTGTTTTCTTCTAAAATGATGACGTTACCTCTGTCCATAACAGCAAGTCTGCTTAGAACAGATAGCAAGCAGCCAGCCCCTGATCTGGGTCCAAACAGTTATATCTTAGAGTGCTGTGGGTTCCTGGTAGTTGTCCTCCCGTTGGAGATGTGCTTCCCAGGCCCCCATGTTGAACTGTCACTCTGAGCTGTGCTTTGCCTCCATCCTCTGGCCATGCTAGCTGTTAAGTGGCAACCTTAGCCTATCTGCTCTGACTCTTTCTTGCTTTGGATAATTTAAGTAAGTGCTTCCTGTGAGGCAGGTCCTGTACCAAGCTCTTTACCTATATACTTTATTTAATCTTCATAATGAATAGTTACCATCTTTATCCTCATTTCACAAACGAGAAGACTGAAACTCAGAAAAAGTCGCTAAAGGTCACACAGCTGGGAAGACCCGGGATTCAAATCCAGTTCTGCTCTAAACCAATAAGCTCTGCACTCGCTGATCCTCTGGTTCTCAGAGCTCACTATAAATGCAGGCCGCATTTCTATGTACACTGGTGCTTCCCTTGTGTTTTCTCAACCGTGGGGCATTCTAGCTATTCAGATTGCTCACTAGGTTTCGAGTCCTGGCCCATCTCCTGGTCCTCCCAATTAGGAATGTGATCTCTGTCTGCCTCTGCTAGGGCTGCCATAACAAAATTCAACAGAGTGGGAGGCTTCAACAACAGACATTTGTATCTCACAGTTCTGGAGGCTGGGAAGTCCAACATCAAGGTGCTGGCTTGATAGGTTTCATTCTGAGGCCTCTTCTCTTGGTTTATAGGTGGTCACCACCCCTGTGTGCTCACGTGGCCTCTTTTTATGTGCATACACAGAGAGAGATTTCTGTTGTCTGTTCTTCTTATAAGGGCACCAATTCCAGAGGATTAGGGCATCATACCTAGGACCTCACTTAACCTTTATTACCTCCCTAGAGGCTATATCTACAGATACAGGGCTTCAACATATGAGTCTGGGGGAGATACAATTCAGATCATAATAGCCTCTCCCCCTTGGAACCTGGACTTAGCATTGATTCTTGATCCATCATGTCAAAAAACAAAAGTCGGACCCTCTGTGGTAGGAAAAAAGTCCTTTTCTCTCATAATGCAAGGTAATAAAATTTTCTCAGTTCTTACAAACAAGTGTAAACTTGTTAAAACAAATATGCCAGGATTCAGAAATATCTTTTAAATCGAACTCAGTTTAAACTATACACATACGAGGACCTTGACAGATTATTTACAATTAGAGCATCCTATCTGAACTTCAGGTACAGCAACATCACATCATCCTAGTAAGACGTGGTATGTATCATACATAATCATTCTATGTTGAATTTACACATTTCTGAAGCGGCCGGGGTTTACTTCTACAACGTGAGGAGGGTGTGGAAATAAGAGCTGACAGTCATGGATAAAAACTGATTGGAGGTGTTTCATTAAGGGAAGGAAAAAAAGGAAAGCTGTGATGGGGGAGGGATGGGGGTGAATGAAATGTTTGTCCTTTGACAAGTATTTATTGTGATAAATCACGGGATTGAAAAAAAGTGGTCCCATAAGCAGTTCACCTCCCTTTTCTCTTCCTCTGCCTTTCTACTCCCTTAAGTCTGATTGGTTTCTTTGCTTCTGCTCAGTTCTACCTCTAAAGAAGAACAGAGATTTGCTGTCTACAGTGGTCTAAGTTGGCGTTAGCTAGTTCCTAAAGTAAAGATGGTACTTGGTGATGAAGACTCTGCAAATTTCAGGTTGTCTCAACTTCTAAATAACCGGCTAATCTGGTGGAAATACTGTAGCTCTCTAAAAGAGTAATTTATCACTTTTTTTGGTAAAAGAAAATCAGTATATTTTTACACACAGAGAAAAAAGTTATAGAACATTATTTAGAACAATTTGCCATTTATATATATCTTTAAGTTGGTGTGTGTAGTTATATGGTATGTGTCAACATAGATGAGTCTTTGTGTTTTGTTATCATGTATGTTATAGAAAGGAAATCTAAGTGACGCTAGTGGTGCTGGCTGTTGGGGTGAGGACACACCTCAGAGCAGGCTGTCCAAACCATTTTTGTTTCTTCAAAGTTCTGGCTGTGTTTTGAACTGAGAGGGTAATAGAAAGAAGGAAAGAGTTTGGGGGTTCTGAACAGTAACAGACCTGGGGCCACTGGCTCCTGGGGTATGTGAGGCAAAAATCCTTCCTGAGACACACTGATAAGATGTTTAACATGCCGGTGTGTCCTCATATTACTGGTGTGGAAAATTCTGGTCTATCATCACTCTGATCTTTTCAGGAAGCAGAGTCCACAATCTGTCTCAGACACCCCTTTTCGTTTGCATTTCTCTCAATATCATACAGATCCCCATAACTCCAATCACTTAGGCTACGTCTAAGCCTATTGTCTTTTGTTCTTCTAGAGTGAAACTAAAAAATCAGCCGGTCTGCAGAATGATTCTCAACACTGAAAACTTTCTCTTCCCTTTATTAAATATGCTGCCCCTCTTTGAATTATAAAAAGACAAAAAAAGAAAACAAAAAATGGGTGTGGCATTAGATGGAATGTCTTCAGAGAGTCCCTAATACCCTCTGAATTCTCTGACTTTTACCTCTTGTTTACCTTCTTGAATAAGGGGATATATGAACAAAAAAACAGAGCCTGCCATTTTTTTCCTCACGAGCAGAAGGGAGGGGTTTTGTGAATTAAAAAGTCAAATGCTAATGCCATGGGGAAATTATGACTTGATATCACAAACACAGTCAGTGTGGTTAAACTATAATGCATAACTCCAATTTCTTCACACAAGCACGAAAGTATCACAGGGAAGCTACTTATGAGAAGTCTTTTTTTTTTCCTTCCTTTTCTTTTTTAATGAGAATGTGGGGGAAGAGTTTCAGCTCTTAGATGTTGGTCTTTATAACTTCCTTGTCGAAACTGTGAAGTTTTAAAGTTAATATTTCCTTAGGGAATTTCCTTGACAAACTAAACAGTTCTTGCCTTAATCTTCCAAGGTGGGAAACTCTTAAGAGGGGAGGTCCCTCAGCTATACCTCTTCCTGGAACATCTCACCACCCCACTCTGGAACGTGGGACATTTGGGGCCTGTGGTAGGTGGGAATCCTGGGGAACACAAAGCCCATTGTGTCTCTTCTAAAACTTTGCTTTGTCTGTTCAGAAACTGTCTCGATTGAGCTGGCACCCTAGCACAGAGATGCCATGAGAATCTACGGAAATAAATACACTTGGGAGTAGATCCCAAGGATACTAGGATTAAGCATTTTACTCTTCAAAAACCAGAAGGGTCAAAACCTCACTCATTCACCTGTACCAGTAGGCACTTTTGATGGTTAATTTTATGTGTCAACTTGACTAGGCCATGGTACCCAGATATTTGCTCAAAAATTATTTCAGATGTTTCTGTAAAGATGCTTTTTAGATGAGATCAACATTTAAGTCTGTAGATGTTGAATAAAGCAGATCACCCTCCATAATGTGGGTGGGCCTCATCCAATCAGTTGAAGGCCTTAATAGAAAAAAACACTAACCTCCCCAAAGAAGAGGGAATTCTGTCAACAGGTGGCCTCTGGACTCAAACAGCAACTCTACTCTGGACCTTCCTTACAGATTTTGGATTTGCCAAGCTTCCACAATTGTAGGAACCAATTATTTAAAATCTCTTTCACTCTGTGTCTCTCTTTCTCTCTCTCTCTCGTTGCAAGGCCTTTGCACATGTTGATCTCTCTGCCTGGAACACAACTCCCCCCAAGTATCCCCAGCTCTGCTTAACTAATGCTTCCTCATCCTTCAGACTTCACTCAACATCACTCACTTAAGGAAGCCTCTCTGGTTCCCTGGATGAGGTTGATATGCTCTCAAAGCAGCATGTACCTTTCCTTTCTAGCACTTATCATTTGGTAACTCTACCTTTTTACTTTTATTTAGGTCATTATCAGATTAAAGCTTGTCTACCTGACTGTAGACTTCACCAGGGTGGGGACTGTATCTGCAGTTCCAATGCTTATGTGCTTGGCACATAGAAAACACCCCCCGCCCCCAGTATTTATTGAATATATGAGTGAATCCTAGCCACTTGAACCCCTTATAAATGAAGTGTTATTTTCACAGATTAGTAGTTGGGGGGACTAAGGCCCATTAATATGCCCTTGGTCACACAGTGGTAAAACTGATATTCCACCCTAGGTCTGTTGACTCAGAGCCCATGCACTTTCCACCACACCAATCTGCCTTTCTCAGCAGCCTGCAGAAACCAAGGGCAAAATGATTTAAAGGAAACACTCCGATCTGTGAACTTCCCTTATTGCTTCATCTCTAAAAACACACCCCAATTCTTGACACCACTAAGAGAAATGAGAAATCTGTGTGTTTTAGATTGGAAACAAACAGAGTAATTGTCTGGAAATCGGGGTACCTATTGCCTCTCAATAATCAGGCATCAGAGTGAAGCATATCACTTGAAGGTGAGAGTAAGCATGTGAAGAATTTCTTTAGTTCCAGATTTTAGAGGGTGAAAAAAATCGCATGAAGGAGAGAATCAGACAAAATGTATAATATCTTCATGTTTCATAAAAATGGAGATTAAAATCACATATCTCAAATTTTTATGCAACTCAAAAGTGTTTTAGATATAATTCTAAAGGATCAAAGCAATTGATTTTAATTGGTTCCTGAACAGCAATACTAAACTCAGTCCTGGTTGTCAGGTAGATAATCCCATTTCATTTTAGAAACAACAGCTTAAGAATTGTGCAACCTTCCTTGGTTATCATGTAAGAAGCAGACAGCTCAGACAGGGAGACTTGCAAAAATCTAATCAAAACGGCCTTACAATACTGTCTCCTGAATTTCAGACCCACAGGGCAGTTTCACAGCCAAGTCTGAAAGACTTGAAAAAACAGGGTTAGATGGGAAGTGCTGACACAAGCCCGGCAGAGAGAATGGCCTCACTATATTGCTGCAACAATCTGAGGGGGAAAAAAAAGAATATTCTTTTGGTGTGCATTAATCATTTTTTTTTAACATCTTTATTGGAGTATAATTGCTTTACAATGTTGTGTTAATTTCTGCTGTATAACAAAGTGAATCAGTTATATGTATACATATATCCCCATATCCCCTCCCTCTTGCACCTCCCTCCCACCCTCCCTAGGTGTGCATTAATCTTCAAGCTGCTTCTACGTGACTTGAGAACATGTCCCCGAAACCGCCATAATTTGGCCATGTAAATTGTGTGTACATTCCTAGTGAATAGGGCCCTTGATCACATTCCTACCAATTATGCTGCTCTCAAAAAGATCAGAACTAAGTCCTAACATGTTAAGAATGCTCAGGGGAAAAAAAACCAACAACAGTGGAGAATTTTGCTTCTCTATTATAAAAATAGAAGGAGGGACTTACGGCAACAGCAAGTTAAGACTTTTTCAGGCAACTTCTACTGAGGCAAAGTAAACTGATAGACACATTATTAGGTGAGTTTAGGGTTAATGTGATGGCAAAGAACTTCAGGTACTCTAAGAAAAATCATTTTGGTAATACCTGTGCTTCCACAGGACTTGGTTTTTCTCTCTTGGCATTTATCTTACTGTGGGCTGAATAACAGACATTTGCGTTTTTGCTTTATTCTCCATATCTGCACTCCCACCCCCAGTCCCCAGTTGAGTTGCTAGAGGACCAGAAAGATGTTTCATTCCTCTTTTAATTCCACATAGTACTCAGTAAACAGCAGTGAACATAGCAAACGCAAAATACACATTAACTGACTTCAATACTGTTTAGGAACTGGCGACCTGTACAATATGAGATGTGGGCAGAGATGAATCCTGGCAGATAAAATAATGACAACATTTGAAATTGACAGAGCCACCTGAGCCTGAGATTCTTTGTGTGTTTTATTATTAGCCTCCTGAACACTAGTGCTCTTACCCTGGACCAGGTCACCTGTCAAACCAAATTGGCAGCATTGTTTTTCCTTTAAAGGAGCACTTAGAGCCGCGGGTAGCAGTGGTCACCATCTCTATAGTTCGGTAAACTTAATTTGAATCCCAGTTTTGCCTGTTCCTGGTTGTGTGACCTCGGGGAAATTTCTTCATCTCTTTAAGGGAAATGGTCTAGACAAATTCCTAATTCCTGTGGCTGGCAGGTGTTCCATGTGACTGTAGCATGTATTTGTGTGGGCGAGCTGGGTTCATTGAAAGGCACCAGGACAAGACTATTTGGAAGCCATAATCCATCTCTTGGGCACAGCAGGGAGTATTGAGAAGAGTGAAGCTTGGAGTTTGGTCTACAACTTTGGCATTATTTGTTATCCTAATTTTATCTGGGAAAGTACAATAGAGACTAGCAATCCAGACTGCTATGTCTGGATCTGGAAACCCTTCTTATACCTCGAAGGTTTATGGCAATTCTGCACATGCACCGTCTATAATCCTGAAACTCTACTACTGAGGCTGCTGCTGGGAATTCCAGTGTTATCTCTACGCCCTTGAACTGTAAAAGAGCTGTGGAAACCCCCAGATGTTGCTTCCTCCATGTTGACCCATGATAGGAAATTACCATGCTATATACCCTTCTAGGCTTTTTAGGATTGGGGAAAGGGAATTAACTGACATTTCTGAGAAGTCCATGTGAAGCATTCTAAAAGTCTGAGGTTTCGTATTAGTTCCTGGCATCTCGCATCCTAAGTCGTACCCTATGCAGTTTAGCATTCTGTATGTATTGACGGAGTTGATAAAGTGTCACCAGTGGCACTTTAGATGTGGTGGCTGCTCCTGGGAAGATATTATCCTCATTTTATAGACTTAAAAAGGAGACTTTGGGGGCTTCCCTGGTGGCGCAGTGGTTGGGAGTCTGCCTGCCAGTGCAGGGGGCACGGGTTCGAGCCCTGGTCTGGGAGGATCCCGCGTGCCGCGGGGCAGCTGGGCCCGTGTGCCACAACTACTGAGCCTGCGCGTCTGGAGCCTGTGCCCCGCAACAAGAGAGGCCGCGATGGTGAGAGGCTCGCGCACCGCGATGAAGAGTGGCCCCCGCTTGCCGCGGCTGGAGGGGGCCCTCGCACAGAGGCGGGGACCCAACACAGCCATAAATAAATAAAAATTAAAAAAAAAAAAAAAAGGAGACTTTGGAGTGAACCTTCTTGCCCAAGGCCATGTAAAGTGTGTATAGCCGAGGCAGGAGTCTCAGGATTTTAAGTCTAATTGGTTTGATGTTTCTGAAAAGTCTTTTTGGGACTGGAAAGTGAGGAAACTGCAACATGGCAGAGCCTTCCCATTTTTTACTCTTTCTGAAATGGGTGGCATCATCTGACTCTCTTAAAGTTAAGTGTACTTTAAAAAAAAAATTAATGGGAATTGTTATTACAAAGGATGCAGCATTTTAACAACACTGCATGATTTAGTGAATCATTTCAGAGATTACTTACATAACAGGGATTTCCCTCCAGCCATACCAGTCATGGGATAGAGCTGGGATGTCCTACTGCAGCAAATTGATTTTCTGTTCCCCTTGCCCGTGCCCTGTGGGAACTACCAACTCAGTCCGATCCTCTGCTCAGACAGTGGAGGGGAATCCCTGGGGAACGAGTGCCTTAGGACCTGCAGGCTCTCCTATCATTTCATCTCTGTGTCTCGCAACGCCAGTGTCTCCTGACCCAGCCACTGGCCGCAGACTGTATGCCAGTCTTGTCTGCCCCGTCTCGCATGCCTAAACATTCCATGTGCTAACACAGAACGCTTTTCTCTTTTTTATTTCCAGCAGATGTGGCCATTTTCTCTGCTACAGAAGGCGCGGAGGATGACTGACCCTCCGGGCAAGGGCCTCTCTTAGGGATTCTTCTCTTCTTGCCTCCCACGTCAGCTACTCCCACCCAGCTCTCCTCCTGAGGAGTGAGGTCCCTAAGAACCACGCAGGTCTGCCGTCCTTTCTTCCCTTTGGGGAAGGGAGATGGAGGCAGGTGGCTTTTGTTACATTTGCTTGAAAGGGGAGGAATCCAGAATATCAGTACACAACATAAGGAAATTATTCAGATATATTTTTAACCTTAACTCTGGTTCCTTATGAGGTTTTTGTTCTGTTTTTAATTAACATTTTATTTTTCAGAAAAGTTTTAAGTTTACAGAAAATTGAGTAGCTAGTACAGAGAGTTGCCATATACCACCTCCCCCTACTCTGTGACGTTGGAAGTGCTCAATTTTGTAATTCATGATTTGCTGAAAGAATAAATGCAATCTTGCAAGTAAGTACAACATTTCTAACCTGCTGAGGCTTTGAAAGACATGCAGGGAAGTGAATAAAATCAGCATTCTAAGTAGATCATTTATCATCTTGGCCCACAGGTTATTTACAAAGGCAAATTACTAAATGTCCTAATTGCAGAGCATTTTCAGTTATTCAAATACAAAGCACAAGTAGTGAAGAATGTTTATTTTGTAGCTTAACATACTTTTTTTTTCATTTAAAGAGGTCTAATATAATTGAGCAGTATTCTAACAATAACTACAATTTTCTAATTGCTTATCTCCTTTTTCAGTTGCTTCTTTTCAGGGTTCCCATTCTAGTGCAGCCCGTTTATCCAGAACCACAAATTGATTCTTAAAAGCTACCTGCGGTTGAAGTATGGAGTGAGGGCTCCATTAACTGTGTATGGTTTCATCTTTCTGCAGCTAAATCCCTAAAGCCTTTAAAGGGCCAGGGAGTTTGAAGTCTTCTCTAATGATCTAGTAATGGTTGAAAAAGCTTGTTGAAAAGGTTGTAAATAAATATTTGTTGATTGATGGTCAACAGGAAAAAAAAGGCTTTTACTCCTCCATAGTGGCTGAGAGGAGGGTGAGGGAGGAAGCTTTTATACACCCATCTGAGTTTGGCTTTTTAATTTCTCATGCTTTGAGGTCCTAGACATACATTTCAAGAATAGATCTCTTCTTTCACCTTCAAAAAGGGAAGAAGTGAGAATAAAACAGTGTTCTTAAGTTTTGCCCTATAACCCAGAGAAATGTACATAGATAGTTACCTAGTTGAACAAGGCTAAGCACAGCTCCTCATGAATAAGAACGAACTTTTAGTTTCAATCCACTGAAGGGAGATGGAGTAGGTGGAGTAGGCAGCTACCGATGTCGTGAGATGTGAACATTACCGAAAGACTTGCCTGCATAAAAATATCTTTCCCCTGGGTCTATCCTAGATACTTAAAGGCAGCCAGCTATTGGAACTGCTTTTCTGGATAGAGGCATTGCCTCCATTAGATGCCATTAAAATACATATCTATTCCTTGGGAAATGTAAATGTTAACACATTAGGAAAGATTAGAGTGTGTGTATGTGAACTTTTAATTCTGAGATAATTGCAGTTTTGCATGCAGTTGGAAGAAATAATACAGAGAGATCCTGTATACCCTTCACCCATAACCTGCACAATAGCACAACCAGGAAATGGACATTGATACAATCTGCAGACCTTATTCAGATTTCTCCAGTTTCACATATACTTATTTGTGTATGTGTGTCTAGCTCTGTACAATTTTATCACATGGATGGATTGGTGTAGCCACCACCATAGTCAAGATACAGAAGATACAAGAGGACACACCGGTCAGAACGGCCATCATTAAAAAATCTACAAATAACAAATGCTGGAGAGGGTGTGGAGATAAGGGAACCTTCCTATATTGTTGGTGGGAATGTAAATTGGTGCAGCCATTATGGAAAACAGTCCGGAGATTCCTCAAAAAACTAAAAATAGAGCTGCCATATGATCCAGCAATCCCACTCCTGGGTGTTTATCTGGACAAAACTATAATTTGAAAAGATACATGGACCCCAATATTCACAGCAGCACTATTCACAGTAGCCAAGACATGGAAACAACCTAAATGTCCATCAACAGATGAATGGATAAAGAAGATGTGGTAATATATACAATGGAATACTGAGCCATAAAAAAGAATGAAATAATGGATGGACCTACAGATTATCATACTAAGTGAAGTAAGTCAGACAGAAAAAGATAAATATCACATGATAACACTTGTATATGGAATCTATTATAAAATGACACGAACTTACCTATGAAACAGAAACAGACTTACAGACATAGAGAATAGACTGGTAGTTGCCAAGGGGGAGGGCAGTGGGAGAGGGGTGGATTGGGAGTTTGGGATTTGCAGATACAAACTATTATATATAGGATGGATAAATGACAAGGTCCTACTGTGTAGCACAGGGAACTATATTCAATATCCTGTGATAAACCATAATGGAAAAGAATATGAAAAAGAATGTATATATATGCGTAACTGAATCATTTTGCTGTACAGCAGAAATTAACACAACATTGTAAATCAACTATACTTCAATAAAATAAATTTTAAAAAAACTAAAAAAACAAACAAACAAAAGAAGATACAAGATAAAACATCTGTCACAAGGTCCATTGGCAGCTCCAGAGCAAAGGTTTCCCATTAGAGGAGTCCTACACTGGGCAGAACTGGCCCAGATGTAGTTCTCCTTCCTTGCTCAGTCATTATTGGGAAGAGCCTATAGGGAGTGTGGTCTCAGCATAAACATTAGGGCTGATATAGAGCTGTGGCCGCTGGAGGATGGAAGCCAACTCCATTCCTTGCAGAAGGTTCTTTCTTGACAGGAGATCTGATGGGCACAGCGCTCTGACTGCCACGACCGCCTTTTTTGTCTTTTATGGCATTGACATTTTTGACCAGTGGTCTTCCCTCTCCTTTATTTTTAATAGTACATTCTTCATTTGGGGTTGGTCTGATGCTTAACCCAGTGTTTTTTAAACGTTTTTTCACAGACCCTTTTATTGATGATTACCTATTAGCATCCCTTTGAACTGCTACTCTATAGAACAAACTTTGGGAAACTGCTCAAGTAGATGTTGCTGTGGGACATGATCTTTCCCCTTCTTTTGTCTAGTGGTCACCTCTTCTTTTAACGTGCACGCTCTCCGGTGTTTCAGGTGCTCTCTTCCCACGACACGCCATGTGCCATGTATCTTTCTGCCACTATACCTACCAGACAGGCTGTCATCAACTGACTTGTCTATAACTCCTTTGAACTCATGTAGAGTATGTTCAACCAATGAATGTACGGAGTACTGCACCATTTCCAAAGGGGAATATTTCTAGTAATTCTAATAATATTACCTAAATTTTATTTATATAGAACCAAAATATTAAGGGCAAATAATTTGGACAATTCAAAGAAACAAGAGGGGAGAATATAATACAAGAGGGGAGAATATAATACAAGATGAGAGAATATAGCATATCCTCTTACATTCTGGTATCAAAAGTCTTATTAATGAGAATTCTTTAAAAGTTTTGTTGTTGTTATTTATTTTTTATTGAAGTATAGTTGATTTACAGTATTTCAGATGTAAAGTGATTCAGTTACATATATATGTGTATATATATATATATATATATATATATATATATAATTTTTCAGATTCTTTTCCATTATAGGTTATTATAAGATACTGAATATAGTTCCCTGTGCTATACAGTAGGTCCTTGTTGTTTATCTTTAAGGCGTTTTTATAGCACATCTCTTAACGACTATAAATTTAATCCTATGAAGATGCCATTTGGAGGCAGAACCTCCAGTACTGTTGGTGAGACTTGAGTCCTGAGAATTTATATGCTGGATTCAGAATTGGAATGAAGCATATGAGTGTCCCGGGCAGACTAAAACTTTGGCACCCCTACAAATCAACTTTTTTTTTTTTTTTTAACATCTTTATTGAAGTATAATTGCTTTACAATGGTGTGTTAGTTTCTGCTTTATAACAAAGTGAATCAGTTACACATATACATATGTTCCCATATCTCTTCCCTCTTGCATCTCCCTCCCTCCCACCCTCCCTATCCCACCCCTCTAGGTGGTCACAAAGCACTGAGCTGATCTCCCTGTGCTATGCGGCTGCTTCCCACTAGCTATCTATTTTACATTGGTAGTGTATATATGTCCATGACACTCTCTCACTCTATCACATCTCACCCCTCCCCCTCCCCTTATCCTCAAGTCCATTCTTTAGTAGGTCTGTGTCTTTATTCCCATCTTGCCACTAGGTTCTTCATGACCTTTTTTTTTTTTTTTTCCCTTAGATTCCATACATATGTGTTAGCATACTGTATTTGTTTTTCTCTTTCTGACTTACTTCACTCTGTATGACAGACTCTAACTCCATCCACCTCATTACAAATACCTCCATTTCATTTCTTTTTATGGCTGAGTAATATTCCATTGTATATATGTGCCACATCTTCTTTATCCATTCATCCGATGATGGACACTTAGGTTGCTTCCATGTCCTGGCTATTGTAAATAGAGCTGCAATGAACATTTTGGTACATGACTCTTTTTGAATTATGGTTTTCTCAGGGTATATGCCCAGTAGTGGGATTGCTGGATCGTATGGTAGTTCTATTTTTAGTTTTTTAAGGAACCTCCATACTGTTCTCCATAGTGGCTGTATCAATTTACATTCCCACCAACAGTGCAAGAGTGTTCCCTTTTCTCCACACCCTCTCCAGCATTTATTGTTTGTAGATTTTTTGATGATGGCCATTCTGACCGGTGTGAGATGATACCTCATTGTAGTTTTGATTTGCATTTCTCTAATGATTAAGGATGTTGAGCATTCTTTCATGTGTCTGTTGGCCATCTGTATATCTTCTTTGGAGAAATGTCTATTTAGGTCTTCTGCCCATTTTTGGATTGGGTTGTTTGTTTTTTTGTTATTGAGCTGCATGAGCTGCTTGTATATATTGAAGATTAATCCTTTGTCAGTTGCTTCATTTGCAAATATTTTCTCCCATTCTGAGGGTTGTCTTTTGGTCTTGTTTATGGTTTCCTTTGCTGTGCAAAAGCTTTTAAGTTTCATTAGGTCCCATTTGTTTATTTGTGTTTTTATTTCCATTTCTCTAGGAGCTGGGTCAAAAAGGATCTTGCTGTGATTTATGTCATAGAGTGTTCTGCCTATGTTTTCCTCTAAGAGTTTGATAGTGTCTGGCTTTACACTTAGGTCTTTAATCCATTTTGAGTTTATTTTTGTGTATGGTGTTAGGAAGTGTTCTAATTTCATTCTTTTACATGTAGCTGTCCAGTTTCCCCAGCACCACTTATTGAAGAGACTGTCTTTTCTCCACTGTATATGCTTGCTTCCTTTATCAAAGATAAGGTGACCATATGTGCGTGGGTTTATCTCTGGGCTTTCTATCCTGTTCCATTGATCTATATTCCTGTTTTTGTGCCAGTACCAAACTGTCTTGATTACTGTAGCTTTGTAATATAGTCTGAAGTCAGGGAGTCTGATTCCTCCAGCTCCATTTTTCGTTCTCAAGGTTGCTTTGGCTATTCAGGGTCTTTTGTGTCTCCATACAAATTGTGAAATTTTTTGTTCTAGTTCTGTGAAAAATGCCAGTGGTAGTTTGATAGGGATTGCATTGGATCTGTAGATTGCTTTGGGTAGTAGAGTCATTTTCACAATGTTGATTCTTCCAATCCAAGAACATGGTATATCTCTCCATCTGTTTGTATCATCTTTAACTTCTTTCATCAGTGTCCTATAATTTTCTGCATACAGGTCTTTTGTCTCCTTAGGTAGGTTTATTCCTAGATATTTTATTCTTTTTGTTGCAATGGTAAACGGGAGTGTTTTCTTAATTTCACTTTCAGATTTTTCATCATTAGTATATAGGAATGCAAGAGATTTCTGTGCATTAATTTTGTATCCTGCTACTTTACCAAATTCATTGATTAGCTCTAGTCGTTTTCTGGTAGCATCTTTAGGATTCTCTATGTATAGTATCATGTCATCTGCAAACAGTGACAGCTTTACTTCTTCTTTTCCGATTTGGATTCCTTTTATTTCTTTTTCTTCTCTGATTGCTGTGGCTAACACTTCCAAAACTATGTTGAATAATAGTGGTGAGAGTGGGCAACCTTGTCTTGTTCCTGATCTTAGTGGAAATGGTTTCAGTTTTTCACCACTGAGGACAATGTTGGCTGTGGGTTTGTCATATATGGCCTTTATTATGTTGAGGAAAGTTCCCTCTATGCCTACTTTCTGCAGGGCTTTTATCATAAACGGGTGTTGAATTTTGTCGAAAGCTTTCTCTGCATCTATTGAGATGATCATATGGTTTTTCTCCTTCAATTTGTTAATATGATGTATCACGTTGATTGATTTGCGTATATTGAAGAATCCTTGCATTCCTGGAATAAACCCCACTTGATCATGGTGTATAATCCTTTTAATGTGCTGTTGGATTCTGTTTGCTAGTATTTTGTTGAGGATTTTTGCATCTATGTTCATCAGTGATATTGGCCTGTAGTTTTCTTTCTTTGTGACATCTTTGTCTGGTTTTGGTATCAGGGTGATGGTGGCCTCGTAGAATGAGTTGGGGAGTGTTCCTCCCTCTGCAATATTTTGGAAGAGTTTGAGAAGGATAGGTGTTATCTCTTCTCTAAATGTTTGATAGAATTCGCCAGTGAAGCCATCTGGTCCTGGGCTTTTGTTTGTTGGAAGATTTTTAATCACAGTTTCAATTTCAGTGCTTGTGATTGGTCTGTTCATATTTTCTATTTCTTCCTGGTTCAGTCTCGGTAGGTTCAACTTTCTTTAAATACTTAAATATTTATGTGCAGGAGAGTCTGAGCACTACAGGGGGAAAGCGTAGAAGAAAGACCACTGGAAGCAGAGCTCGGCCTATTCTTTTTAATTTTATTTATTTATTTATTTATTTTTGGCTGTGTTGGGTCTTTGTTTCTGTGCGAGGGCTTTCTCTAGTTGCGGCAAGCGGGGGCCACTCTTCATCACGGTGCGTGGGCCTCTCACTATCGTGGCCTCTCTTGTTGCGGAGCACAGGCTCCAGACGTGCAGGCTCAGTAGTTGTGGCTCACGGGCCCAGCTGCTCAGTGGCACGTGGGATCTTCCCAGACCAGGGCACGAACCCGTGTTCCCTGCATTGGCAGGCAGATTCTCAACCACTGAGCCACCAGGGAAGCCCTCGGCCTATTCTTTTAAGGTCCAAGCACTTTAGTGCTGTCCCTGAATTCACATACACCATTCAGCAATCAGACACACTGAAGTTAACTTGACCCACCTCCTTAGGAAATGGGCCTTAAACATTCCCCTTGGGAGGCCTCACACCGCATCCTAGTGCTTGCCTTATCCAAGTATTTCTTTAAGCCACATATTTCACTCTTCCTGAGAAAATTTCTGTAAGTACAATGTTCTCCCACTCATTACTTAGCAGCAAAGGTTGATTGCTCCCTAGTGTGTTGACTCCCTGGCTGGCAGTCCCTTCATGTGACTTTGATTGAACTTGGGGAATGGAGAGACATCACCTTGACACCTGAATTTCTACTTCTTATTTATCCTTTGTTATAGGTACAGATATTGATCTCCATTTTCATTTTAAGATAATTACCTACTGTCATACATGTATTGAGCTGTAAGATTTGCATCCTTGATATACTTTGATAAAATAATTACCTACTGCCCCTTAAAACTTAGACTACCCATGGACAGAATGGATGGCTGATTATGGGATAAAATTTTAAAAAAATTTTTATTTTATATGGGAGTATAGTTGATTAGCAATATTGTGTTAGTTTCAGGTGTACAGCAAAGTGATTCAGTTACAGATACATGTACATGTATCTATTCTTTTTCAAATTCTTTTCCCATTTAGGCTATTACAGAATATTGAGCAGAGTTCCCTGTGCTACACAGTAGGTCCTTGTTGGTTATCAATTTCAAATACAGCAATGTGTACATGCTATATTTGACGGAAAATGGAAAACTCTATTTGGTTAAAATACATTTTCTACTGACTTACCTCTAATTTTTAACTTATTTAACTGTAAAAGAAATATAAGTATTACTCATCATTGGGTAAAAGTAGAAAATTCAAATAAGCAAAAATGATAAAAATTAAAATAATCCCAAAACATCTGCCAGAGGCTTTATAACACATTTTGGTGTATATCCTTCCAGGGTTTTCCTGGAAGAATATGCATATGAAAAATTTTATACGTATGAAAAATATATTTACAAAGACCAGATGGCTCTCTATATTATGCTATATACCCTACTTTTTATATTTCATAATATATTATCAAAGAATTTCCACACCAATAAATATATATTTAATTTATTATTTTAAAGATTTGTATATTATCCCATTATGTGAATTCCTTGCCATTATTTCACTAATTGGATATACTCTACTGTATTTAACCATTCCCCTACTTTTGCATATTCAGATTATTTCTAAATTTTCATTATGATAAGTAACATGGTGGTAAACATCTACATTACACACATCTTTGAGTTCAATTATTTACCTGGCATATATTCCCAGAAGTCTAATTGGCAGGTCAAAAGATTTTCACTCTTTTAAGGCTTTTGCTAAGTAGTGCTGATTCTTGTTACTGTTTTTTGCAGTCCAAGGATCTATGTCCCCAGAAGATCTTAATAACAAATAGTTTAACTGGAAGGAATAACTAATTAACCAATTAATCATGACCAGTAGAACAAATTGGCTTCAGGACTCTGAGAAGGGGGGTGAACAACCTAGAAGATCATGTAGTTTTTTATATGGAGAATATTAAAGAAACCTTCTTAGCAGACCAGAAGAACAGGGTGAGTAGCTATCATGGTAGTCTGTGCTATTAAGTGTGGACGGAGCAGGAATGAGCACTAACAGGAGGTGTGTGTGTGTGTGTGTGCACGTGTAAATGCATGGGGAGGAAGGGCAAAATACAAACTTTACTGTCTCATAGTTTTGCCTGCTGCATGTCTTGGAAGAGAACAAGTCTTCTGTACTAAACTGATCATGGAGAACTTCTATTGTGCACCTTTCTTAGAGAAGCCTGCTTCACTGTTATGATAATAGATGTCTGCAGGTTAGTTTTGCATACTCTGTGGACTGTAATGCCTTTATTTGCCACATTATCCATGTTTGTTTGTTTTTCTTTGTTTTTTGGTGGTTAGGGGTGGATAAGTGTTGATAATAGGGAGCCCTGAACCTCTTATAGAAAAGTAAAGAACATATAAACTTGAAAAACAGTCTTCTACTCTCCCTTAGCCATGCAATCACAGGTAAGCTATTAAGTATGACAGCATCAGAAATAGATTGTTATTTCAGCCAAGGAAGGAGTCAGCTCTCAGGGCAGGGGAATCAATCAGGGAGCCAACTTTGTGGTATCAACAAGGATAAGGCATCTTTTGGGGGAGAAAAAGAAGCTCAAACCCAATGCCAAATATGGGACTACTTACGTATTAACTAAATAGTAACTAATGATTCTGTTGCCCTGAATATCCAGTTGATCAGCAATGGAGAGGGCTGTTTGGACCCATGCTCACTATGCTCACGTCTTTTCCATGCCTTGCTTTCTCAATTTGTAAAACAAATGACCTCTAGATTTCCAGTCATCTATTTAGAGACTTAAGTAAGACAGCCCCTTAAATTTAAAACACAGAAAAACTTGGTGTTAGTTCATTAGAAAAATAAAGGTTTGTGTCAGATTACATTTCCCCAAAAAATGGGTACAGTGGCATTTCTACACTTACTTGTTCCCTTAGAACCAGACTAGAGGTGAACCTTCCCCTCCTCTTGAACCTAGGTGCACTGGTGACTTCTCTGACCAGTAGAATATGACAGCAGTGATGCTGTGTGACTTCTGAAGCTGGGTGGTATGAAAGACACAGCTTCTGCCTGACTCTTTTTTGCAGGCACAATATTGTGAAGAAGCCCAGGTCATGTGAAGAGACCATGTATATGTGTTCCAGTCAATAGCTCCTATTAAGTTCCCAGGGACAGCTACCATTAATTGTGAGCAAATAATCTTCAAATAATTATAGCCTCCAGCCTTTAAGCCTTTTAGCGTCAGCCACCTAGGAACAGAGACGAACCATTCCGTCTGTGCCCTCTCCAAATTCCTGACCTACAGAATCCACAAGCATAATAAATGGTTGTTTTACTCCACTAAGTTTTCTGTTTTGTTTTTTTTTAACTATTTTTGTTTTTATTTTTGTCCGTACCGCGTAGCTAGCGGGATCTTAGTTCCCCCACCAGGGATCAAACCTGGGCCCCAGCAGTGAGAGTGCAGAGTCCGAACGACTGGACCACCAGGGAATTTCCTCTGGTAATTTTTAATATAAGTAGAGTAACTAAAACAAAGTTATTGACCAAATTCAATACTGTAATCTGTTGATCACTCAACAGATAGGTATTGTGAAACCTTCTCAGATCAAAGTACTCTGCTAGACTTGTGAGTTGGCAAAAAAAAAAAAACCCAAACAAAAACAAAAAAACGTATTATTTTTCCTTGAAGAGCACAGAAACCTAGTAGAGGAATCCAAATATATAAGTGCAAAAAATGGCTAACAATGTGTGGTAAGCACCCAATGAGATAATACACATACACTGAAAAGGAGTTGGGTAGAGTAGAGAGTCTGGGCTTTATTATGCATCCCAGCATACAGCAAAGACTGAGCAACTGTTCATTTGACCAGAGAAGAAGGCAAGTTAGGAATTGAAGGAAGAGTGTCAGGTACTTGGAGGGGATAGATGAAGGTGTTTGAAGCCGATTGGAAAACATAGCATTGAGTCTGGAGTACTGGGGTGTGGATCATAACAATTACAGCCTCAATCCCCTATGCGTATAATAGTGTATAGTTTACAAAGCACGTTCATAGACATTATCATGTTCTATCTTCACAAGGACCCCATGAAGTAGGCTATCTGATCTCTATTTTATGGATAAGGAAATTTAAGCCCAGGGATCTAAAAACCACTTTGATTTTATTAGACCTTTCTGGCAGGGGTAATGGTGAATGAAAAGAAAAATAAAGAGAACTAATGTTTAATGAGCACCTACTAAATGCCAGGCATTTTCCTTGGTATTTTCATAATTAACAACCTGAAATCTAATTTTATACCAACCTTGGAAGTAATTGTTATTATCCTGGTTAAATGAGAAAATTGAGGCATAGGGACATCAAGTAACTTTCTTAAGGTCATACAAGTTGTAAGTTAGGACCTAGGGATAGACATTTTAAAATGTGATGGCAAGTTCAGCAAACCTCCTACATTCCTGTGGGATAGAGTCTCTCTGCTCCCCTCCACATAGTTGCAAACAAACCTCCCTTTCACATTTTCACAGAAACATCTAGATGTTGCCTGTCTAAAGCACTCAAGGCATTAATATGGTAATGACCAATGGGTTTAGTGCCTTCCAAAAAAAAAAAAAAAAAAGAACTAGTTGTTAACCTCAAAGAATTTCTAGTTGGTAGAATGTGAGAGGGAAATCTGTCTCTTTCTCTCTAATAAGCTGGGGCACTGATGATATACCTAGTGGTTCAGCAGTGAACTAGGAATATGGCCTTGAACTAGCCACTTAAGTCCTCTGGGTCTGAGTTTCCTCACCTGTAAAATGAACGGGTTGCTGGATGATCTTCAAGGTTCTTTCCAGATGGAATGTTTTATGATTCTATAAATCTAGAACTAAGATGTAAAATGGGGAATTCACTTTAAAAAATGTTATGTCACTTGGCCTTTTACCTTTCTTCACCTTTGCAAAGTGAGTCTGTTATACTTACTGAGAGCAAAGAATCACTGCTGAGAAGAGTGGGTCTTGGTGTAATGATGTTTGAAGCGGCGGATCCTCTATCCAGCAGTGGTGCTTTCAGAATTGCCACCAGTATTTGGTAGATAACTGTAAACCTATGATTTCAAAGGTATTTATGTAAAACTGTTCTACATACCTTGCTATTCTAGGTTTTTCTCTGCTAAGTACATGTCTATTTTTCAGTTGATGCTTTGGAGATGTTTCTGCTAGGTGAGACTGCTCTAAGAATAAGTTCCAACAATGTGTTCTCATCAAACTGCAGAGGGTTCTAATTGTATAAAACTAGCCACTAAAAAAATCTGTTGCAATTCGGATTTGATGAAGCAAGAGAAATTATGATGTTAATTGCTCTCTTCCACTTTCTCTCTCTGTTAATTTCCACTGATAATTGCCACTTCCTAGGGAATCACAGAATGTGGGGATGTTAGGTAGTTTGTCCTCCCTGTTTATATTAAACCATTTGTAACAACAAATGAATATGCAGGAGCTGGTAGGCAAATAAATTTATGGCCTTAATTTTTTTGCTTGGAGTGAGTTTATGCATTCCAAAACTGCTCTTTAATTGCTATGTCCTTGCCTATTTTTGAAAGCCTAGGCAGTTATAAGTTGTTACATAAGATCTAATGATAGGTAAACCTCCTACCTCCAGAAGTTGACTTATCACTTATATTCTCTTGCATTTAGACCCAGGGAATGTCAAACAACTCAACACAAAAACATTTCTTGGTAGTTTTCAATTGCTTATGAAACAACGTATTAGTACAGAGCTTCAAATATGCCACAATCAAGCAAATGATTGATAGATGCTTTATAAATCTTATGAAGCTTAGTTTCATCTTTGCCTTCTACTTTGTGCCTCAGTTCTTAAGGATGATGAAAGAATGCTGAGTTTCCTTTACGGGTCTCATTTCACATAGACAGCACTTGAGTGATAGTCTTTTGCCCCCAAAGAAAGAAAATTTAGTTTTAAGTATAATTATTTCAGAATGGTTCTCTGAATAACATGGATATTAACTGTTGCTGCTCTCCGAAAGGATGAAGGATTGACCCAAACTTATGTATCCCACTTTATTTCCAAATACTCTCCACTTTGGTTCTTGTAGCCTGCTGTGGTTATCCCAAACCCCTTTGCCTAAAGTAACCACATGCTGGTTGTAAAAACAACTAAAGCCACTGAGATCACGATGAACAAGATTGCCATTATTTGATGATGCTCAAATCTGACCTTTCTTAGTACTTAAATAAAATAATTTCTAAGGATGCCAAAAATATATGCTGAAATGACCAAAGCCAGCAACTGGATTCATCTTAAACAGCCTTCAGCTCCAGAAGCACATCTGCAAACCATAAACAACAGTGCTAGTACAGTATGTTTTAATATATTTTTTGGAAGAATGCAACAATCCCATTGCTGACTAGAAATAGTGACATTTCATAATTTCCCTGAATTTGGGATTGGTTGAGCTCCTCCAAGGTACAGTGTCTTCTCAAACTTGCTTCTATTAATTATCATCATCACTGTTTTCCTTATTATGGTTGTTTCTAGTGGTTTGAATAGAAAGATGCTACACTTATTTCTAGGTGAGGAGCCTTATGCAGACCTGCATATAAGCAAAGGAAGTAGCATCTAGGCCACACACGTTTCCCAGCTCTTGCCACTAAATAGGATCATTGTTCTCCATCCAGGCTGCACATCGTAAACACCTGTGGGGCTTAGAGACTATTACAGATTTCCAGGCTCTGCCCTGGATATTCTCATTCAGTAGTTCCAAGGTGGGATCCAAGCTCTACAGTTTAAAAATGTATCACAGGTGGTTCTGCTGCACAGTAATCATGAGGTCTTAAGTGTAGTAAAGTAATATCAAGAATCTTAATTTCTTGTCTGTTATAAACTTTGTAAAAGGCAGTACCTACAAGTTAAACTTTAGAATAAGGTAGACATGGCACAAGTCTAGACTCTACCACTTACTGTGTGAACTTGGGCAAATTACTTACCTTCTCTGAACTTTATGATTTTCATCTGAAAAAAGGGGGATAATAGTTTCCTAATGAAATGTTGTGAGAATTAAATAAAATACTGTATGTGCAGTGCTTCTCACCATGCCTGGCACTTAGTAAAGACATAATACGATATAGCTGTGATTTGATTTCTCTTTAGATACACTTGTACCTGAGTGATAAAAATATACCATTAAAATATGAAACGCTATTTTATCTACCTATGACAGGAGGACTGGAGGACCTGGGAGGAACTAAAATTTGTGAAATCTGTCAGTTCACATCAAAGCATTCAGAAATCATAGATTAGTCCCTTTTCTGATGGAGGAAAATGGAAAAAACAGAATCAGTCCTCTTCACTATGAGGAGAGATACCCAAGAATAATTGTTCTCTGAAAAACAAGATGTAATAATGGCTACTGGTTACTGGCCAACTTCAACTAGAGAGAGAGCTGATTTCTTCCTACTCCCGACTCCCGCCCTGGGGGCAACAAGGCAGGTCTCTTTCCTATTCTCTTTCTTCTATGATTGTTATTCCTTCTTCCTTGCCTGGGTTTACTCCTTTTCCTGCGCCCAAGATCACTTAAAACCCACATCCTCTTGTCTCTTTCGACCTGCCCAGCCTCAGTGTAGCTTGTTTCCACCTCTTGAACTTCCGTTGTCTCAGTTAATTCCTACACTCTATTTTATTATTTTGTGGATATTAGTTATATATTTCCAGTGGACTTCAAATTTTCTGAGGGACAAGATATTCTTAGCCTGCACTTACATCTTTTTCCTCAGCCCAGCACACTAAGCCCTAGGCGTAAAGGATTGCATCATACAAACAAATCGAGTGCCAAAGAGGGTCATCTATATGTGAAGTAGAGAGCCAGTGAGGCTATCGTTAACCTTAGTCACCTATGGTTCGATTTTACCAGCTGTTCTTTGTTTTCCAACAGAGAGATGCAAAACACACAGATTATTTTTAACTATTTCATTGACTTTCCTCATAGATCAATTCAGCTTTTTTTCTTCTTGAAATAATGATTCTCAAAATTGTTTACATGTTAGAATCATCTGCGGAGCTTTAGAAAATCCTCATGTTCAGACTATACTCCAGACCAATTAAATCAGAATTTCTAGGAGTGAGGCCAAGCCATTGGTTTTTTGTTTGTTTGTTTTTTAAGCTCCCCAGGAGGATCCAATGTACCGCCAAGACTGAGAACCACTGTTTTAGGTCAAACTATGTAAAAGCTGATTACTAGAACCCCAGATTGAAAACAGGTAATAAATAAACAAACAAGCAGGAATAGGATTTCCTAATGGACCCCCACCAGTCATGGGGACTCCCTCCTGATTTTGACTGTTATTTTCCTAAGCTGCTTTAAGGCACACTGCTCAGTGGACCTGAAACTACAGTTTGAGAACAATCATGTCCAAGAAGTGAAACTCCTTGCTCCTGTAGGTTTTGTGTTAATAGCTCTTGGATTGCCCAAACCACTGATTGGTACCCATTATTTAAATCTCAAATTGAATGTCATTTCTCAGCAGAGGGCTTCTCTGACCACTCCCATACTCATCAGTATTGAAGCACTAGTTATACTGTCTCAAACATCCTGTTTTCCTTTATAACACCCATGATATATAGAGATCTGACTGATTATTTGCTTCATATACTGCCTCCCCTCCTCCTACCACAGGATTTTAAGCTTAGTGATGGCAGAGGCCATATCTGCTTTATTCTGCTATAAAGCTGGCACCACCACATTGCATGTGGTAGGAGCTTGGTATATACTTGCTGAAGGGATGAAAATCAGAGCACTAGTTCTTTTTTTTTTTTTTTAACATCTTTATTGGAGTATAATTGCTTTACAATGGTGTGTTAATTTCTGCTTTATAACAAAGTGAATCAGCTATACATATACATATATCCTCATATCCCCTCCCTCTTGCGTCTCCCTCTCACCCTCCCTATCCCACCCCTCTAGGTTGGGGTGGGAGAATGGCAGAATCCTGGGCCTCTCTGTGGAACATTCTATCAACAGTGAGATTATGCAGAGTGGTGGGCACCCTCAGGCATCCAATTTTGACCAGTGATTCTCAAAAATGACCTGCTCAGGAAAACCACTTGGATGTTTTGTTCAAAGTACAAATACCTACGCTTCATCTTCAATAGTATGAGGTCAGAACGAGCAATAAGTTTTCCAGCTGATTCTGATGCCCTGGGCCACAGTTCACTGTTTAGAAACTACTACCTTAAGTGTTGCCCTGAAATGACTTTCAAAATCTCTGTCAGACTCACTCTACAAAATATTTGACCAGTACTCAGCAAACTGTCAAGGTCATCAAATATAAGGAACATCTGACAAACTGCCACAGCCGTGAGAGACCAAAGAGGCATGACCCCAAAATGTAGTGTGGAGAGCTGGATGGGATCCTGGAACAGGAAAAGGACAGTGGGTAAAAACTGAAAAGATGGGAATCAGGTATGAACTTACAATAATATATCCATATTGATTCACTAATTGTAATAAACATACCATAGTAATGTAAAGTGTCTGTAACAGGGGAGACTGGGTGTGGGTATATGAGAACTCTCTGTACCATCGTCACATTTTTTCTGTAAATCTAAAGTTTTTAAAAAATAAATTTTATTTAAAAAAAAATCTCTGTCAGATTTGGAGCCTGTAGCCTCCATAGCTCAGTTGTTCTTTTTGTTCTGTGATGGAATTGGGAAGGTGAGGTTGAAAGTTTTCTCTGGAGGAGAGACACACTGCTTTACACAACAGCTCTGGAGAGAGAATGCCTCCAGTACTATCCACCCTGTTTAGTAATGTGGCTGGTTGAACTATGTTTTCTTAGAAATCAGTGTAGTAAAGCCTGATGATAATATTAGAAATGTATTGATGTAGTACTTTTCCCAAATACTTGGGAAACTTAACGATGATGGCTATGATCAGTGCCCATGCTGACCACTCTGTGTCGCTCAGTATTGGCCATATTTTTACAGCTATTGATATTTTCAGAGACAATCAACATGGGAATATTGTACTAAGTAAAGCATTCATGACATTTGCTTTCGTGCTAAGAAAAGATATACAGAATATAAAACTTCAGTTATTCAGAGTTCCCTCATCTAGAAAACTCAACTAACCAGAGAGATAGAGCAAAGAAGGAAAAAATAAGCAAAAAGAGAACTCCATATACTAAATACGGGTATTATAAAAACCATTGATCAAAAGTAAATATTTTTTTCCATAGGAGAGTCCATTTACTCAGAATCTATTTACTGTAACTTTAAACATAATCTAACTGTTTTGGGGAATCATGATTTATATACAATAAACACAAAAACATCAAAATCAGAGTTGCATAATACTTCTTGGTCTAAAAAGTCCTTTATTTTAGTATCTATATTCTTCTATTCAATAGTTGATTGATAACATTTACATATGTTATATAATTTAACATTTATCATAAACATTGAGAAATCCAGGGAAGATATTGTTCCCATTTTACAGGTGAGGAATGTGTGTCAGAGAGGTTGAAGAACTTGATGAAGTCATTGTGATTCTTAATCTAATAATCTTTCTGTTGCACTAGGTTGCCTTGTAAAAATATAGAACAATCCTTAATAATCATAATCTGGAATCATCAAGCAAATGGTAAAGTTTAGCATACTTTGTTTAAAAATATAGAAAAGTCTATAGTATTTTACTACATTTATTTTACTAAAGAGACTATAGTATTTTACTATAGTCTGTTAATGGTGATTACATTAAAATAACAATGTTTGAGTACCTGAAGGAGTAAGTTTTTGTTATATGAAAAAGTCACTTATGTGAAATCTTCATTTAGTAGGAAGTCAGATGAAAAAGGAATATACACAGAGAGATGCACATACACACACATGTATTTTTTTAAACTGGACTTTTCATCCCCTAGGAATTACCACCATTTCTTTTATTCACATATTTCTTATGTGGTGTGGGCTATTTATTATTAAGTAATTTACAAGCCATTCTTCCATGCTCAAAATGGCCCAGGAAAGGAAGGAAAAGAGATGGCAGTGGTCGATTAAAACTAGAGAAGGCTTTTTATCAGACGATAGTATACACCCAAACTGGAGACCTAAGACACTGAGGCTAACTTCTCCTCCACAAAAAGTGGTTTAAGGATCTTGGCTTGTGCTAAAGTCCTGCTTGGCAATATATATGGTGGTACTATTACAATAGATTATATAATTTATGCCTTTTCAAATTCTAACCTTGTACTTTATCTGCTTAATTCTCTAATCCTAGGATCGGATATTTGGCTGATAGGAATCAGTAGAAAAAGTAATTCTAGATGTGGCACATATATACAATGGATATTACTCAGCCATAAAAAGGAACAAAATTGAGTTATTTGTAATGAGGTGGATGGACCTAGAGTCTGTCATAGAGAGTGAAGTAAGTCAGAAAGAGAAAAACAAATACTGTATCCTAACGCATATATATGAATCTAAAAAAATGGTACTGGGACTTCCCTGGTGGCTCAGTGGTTAAGAATCTGTCTGCCAATGCAGGGGACACAGGCTTGAGTCCTGGTCTGGAAAGATCCCACAGGCCGTGGAGCAACTAAGCCCGTGCGCCACAATTACTGAGCCTGCACTCTACAGCCCGTGAGCCACAACTACTGAGCCCACGTGCCACAAATACTGAAGCCTGCGTGCCTAGAGCCTGTACTCTGCAACAAGAGAAGCCATCACAATGAGAAGCCCATGCACCGCAACAAAGAGTAGCTCCCACTCGCTGCAACTAGAGAAAGCCCAACACAGCCAAAAATAAATAAATAAATAAATTCATTAAAAAAAAAACGGTACTAATGAACCTAGTGGCAGGGCAGGAATAAAGACACAGACATAGAGAATGGACTTGAGGACAGGGGGAGGAGGAAGGGTAAGCTGGGACGAAGTGAGAGAGTAACATTGACATATATATACTACCAAATGTAAAATAGATAGCTAGTAGGAAGCAGCTGCATAGCACAGGGAGATCAGCTCAGTGCTTTACGACCACCTAGAGGGGTGGGATAAGGAGGGTGGGAGGGAGACGCAAGAGGGAGGGGATATGGGGATATATGTATGCATATAGCTGATTCACTTTGTTGTACAGCAGAAACTAACACAACATTGTAAAGCAATTATACTCCAATAAAGATGAAAAAAAAAAAAAGAAAAAGTAATTCTATGTACTCCTTGTCCTCCACCCACAATCCCAAAAATGTGTGGAGAGACTGAAGAAGATTTTCTTTTTCAGATATTTATAGGGGTATTATAACCCCTGCAAGAATGGAAAGAGCAATTATTTTGCAACTACCATTCATTACCTTATACACCGATGATATATATATATATATATATATATTTTTTTTTTTTTTTTTTTTTTTTTGCATAGCTGTGTTGGCTGTTGGTCTTTGACCTTCTAGCATTTGTTATTTCTTTCCCCTAAGATATTCTAATGTAGAAAAGCATTTATGAACATTATACCTCTGCAACCATGTTGATATTAAAAAAAGTAATCTCTCCAGATACTAATCTACTGTTTGATTCTTTATTTTGTTGCTCTTAAACGACTGCAGAGTTATTTTTCCTTCTCTCTTCCAAAATTAGGAAAACTGATTTTGAGTCACTACATTCTTTTATCCATTAATTTGTTAATTTATGTCCACAAATTCTTTGACACAATTTCTTGCAAATGTGGGGAGTCTAAACTCTCCCTTTAAATGGGGCCAGATGTAGGAACTTCCTTTTCACAAACAGAATGTGACAGAAGTCATGACTTGTGACTTCTGAGGCTATATCATAAAAAATTTTTTACATTTCCATTGGATCCCTCTTAGATTGCCCACTCTGGGGGAGGCTAATTGACATATTGTAAGAGTATCCACATAGCCTTGAAAGAGGCCGCCATGAGAAGGAACAGAGACCTCCTGCCAATGGCCACTGCAAACTTGCCAGCCTCCTGAAAGATCCACCATGGAAGTCCATCCTTCAGCCTCAAACAAGACGTCACATAGTCGCAGCTCTGGCTGATGTCTTGACAGTAACCTCATGAGAGACCTCCAGCCAGACCACTCAGCTAAGCCACTCTCAAACTCCTGACCCATAGAAGGTCTATGAAGATGTGAGATATAATACATGATTATTGTTATTTTTAAGGCACTAAGTTTTGGGGCAATTTGTTAAGTAGCAATAATACCTTTATCTTACCAAAACAAGATAACTGTTGTCTTTATTCATATGACAAATATTTACTGAGCATCTAATATGTGTCAAGCAGTCTGTTAGGTGCCAGGGATACTAAAGTGAATTGAAGAGACATAATTCCTCCCTTTAAAGAATGTATAAACTTGTGATACATATAAATATCAAATAAATGATTATATAATTATTTAACTACAATAAGTGTGAGAGGAAATAGCAGGGTTATGAGGGCTTATGATCCTCAACCTGAAGGTGAGGAAAGTTTTCCCTGAGGAACTGACATTTAAGCTCAGTGAATGCTTAGCAGTTAGGAGTTAACCAGGTAAAGAGTAAAGTGGAGGATGAAAAAGAGCTTTCCAGGCAGAGGGACAGTATAGGTGAAGGCCCTTGTGCAGTGGTCCACTAAGAAGTTTCTGTGCTAGAAACTACCGGGATACGTTTTTTCATTTATTCAATTTCTTCAAGGAAATATCCAAGTGCCTACTGTGCATCAGGCACTGTTGTAAGCACTGAGGATACTGTGGTGAACATATCAGACAGACATCCCTGCACTTACAGAGCTTGCATTCTAGTGGGTGAGAAAGACAACAGACAAAAATAAATGAATAAAATATGTAACATGGACTTCCGGTTTCTGGTCCGGCAAGTAAAGAGCTTGGACGTTGTCTCTCTCCTCCACACAAAAGCAACAACAAAAAGCTAAACAAACTGAAAACCAACAACTCTTCTTAGATCCGTCAGAGAACTGAGGTCATAGGACAAACCACTGCTGTGAAAATTGGAGTAACAAACAGGTAGATACAGAGACTCAGAAGCCCAGGAGCAGAAAACTCCTTGGGAACCAGTGTCAGAGTTGGAAAACCTAGTTGACAAATTTCTGGAGGTTCGGTGTGGACAAGTGTGAGAGATAACAACTCCAGAGGGGCTCAGTCTTAGGGAAGCACCCCACACTTTTGTGAGTTTCACCTCCAGGAGCCTTATCAGGTTCTCACAGTAAAGATCAGAGAAAAATCCCCTTGTGTTTCTGGCAGGGGAAGGGAAAGCAGCCATTGTGAAATATGCCCAGGGCATTCTGTTCTTTTTAACAAGGCCTGCCCTTAAGAGAAACTATTTTACCAGAGCCTGACCTGCCAGGTTTTACTAACTGACCTAAGGGAACGGAAATACTCAGCTTCAGCATCCTTTAGCCTTCCTGTCTGTCCTAAGGGGCGAAAAAAATCAGAAGCACCTGTGAAGGTCACAGCCCAGGGACACAAGCTCACTGAAAGACTGAGACCTAATCACAGGATTATAGAACACTTCCTCTCCCCCCACACCTGACCACCACATCCACAGGGCTCCTTTATAATAACAACTGAAAGAACTGTGCATCTCAGATGACAGTTAAGACACTTCTAGGGGAACCCAAAGACATGGGAGACAAAAATAAGAACACCAGAGGAATATTTAATCTCTGACACCCATAGCTACAGCAAACAATAAACACAGCCTAACCCCTAGCCAGATAAACAAAACAGATAACATGGCAGATGGTGGTAAGTGCTGAGAAGAAAAATAAAGCAGGTAAAAGGGATAGGGTGTGTTGGTGGAGAGGGCGGGTTGTAGTTTTAAATAGGACGGTCAGGAAATGCCTCACTGAACAGGTGACATCTGTGCAAAGATCTGAAGGAGGCAAGGGAGTGAGTCATGGAGATAGCTGGGGAAGAGCAGAGGGAATTATAGTGAAAGGTCTTTAGGAGGGAGTGTGCCTGCTATGTTGGACAAACCACAGGAAAACCAGTGTGACTGGAGGAAAATCATAGGAAATGATGTCAGAGAGGGAAGGTTTGGGGTGAAGTAGATTGTGCAAGACCTTGTAGGCCATTGTAAAGACTTGGGTCTCTCTGGCTCCTAAGAGAATAGACCACAGGGGAGCAAGCGTTTTTGAAATAATTCAGGAGAGAGATAATGATGCCTTGGGTCAGGGAGGAAGTGGTAGAAAAGGTGAGAAGTCATTAGGTTCTGGATACATTTTGAAGACCGAGATGACAGATGTTGCTGATGGATCAAGGTGTAAGACAAAAGAAGAGTCAAGGTTGACTCCTTGGTCTAAACAAAAAGAGGAGGACTGAAATGAGGAGCAAGTCTTCTATGGGGGAGATCAAGCGTTAAGTTAGAGATGCCCAGTAGACATCCAAGTGGAGATGTTGAGTAGGCAGTTGGGCATCCAGGTCTGGAGGCAGGGGAGAGGTCTGGACTAGAGATATAAATTTAGGAGTAGTCAGTATATAGGTAGAATTTTAAGCCATGACGACAAACGCAATCACTAAGGAGTGAATGCACATGAAAGAGAGAAGAGGGCCAAGGGCTGAATCCTGGGGTACCCCATGTTAAGAGGTTGATGAAATAAGGAGAAATGAGCAAGGATCAGGAAGTAGGAGGAAAACCAAGAGAGTGTAATGTCCTGGAAGACAAGTTAATAAAGTATTTCCAGAAGGAGGGAGCGAACAATGGTGTTAAACATTACTGAGGAGTCAAATAAAGGAATTGCCTGTTGGATTAACAATGTGGGCACCATGGTGGAGAGCAGTTTGGGTGCTCAGAAGAAGTAAAAGCTTGATTAAAGTGGGTTCTAGAGAGAATGGTAGAATAGGGTTTAGAGATAGGAGTATAGATAAATCTTCAGAGGAACTGCTGTAAAGAAGAATGGAAATATGAGCTTCTAGCTGGAAGGCAACATAGATGAGAGAAATAACATCATGTTTGTATGCTGATGGAATGATCCAGTCAAGAGGGGAAAAAAGATAATGCAGAAGGAAAGAGGAGGGACTTCGGGAGCAATGTTCTTGGATATTTAAAAGGCTTGGGATCTAGTGAACAAGTGGAGAGTTCAGCCTTAGATAGGAACGTGGAGAGTTCATCCCTGGTAACAGGAGAGAAGGCAGCGTTTAGGGTCCAGATGCTGGTGGGTGGGTGGAGGTGTGGGTGGGAACTTGTGGAAGTTCTCTTCTGATTGTTTCTATTTTCTCAGTGAAATAGCAATCAAGGTCAAGGGCTGAGAAAGAAGATGGCAGAGGAGGTGCTGGAAGTTTGAGAAGAAAATACAGCATCATCTTCCTAGGATTAGGACTAGGGAAATGCACTATGATTGCTGGGCAGCATGAAGGGCACACTTGAAATTAATAGTTGTGGATGTCATGAAATTAAAGGGAGACTGGTCAGCGTGGATGGATGTTTCTTCTAGCTCCATTCAGTTACTCTGATCAAGAGTAACATTTCTGCAAGTGGTTTTGGGATAATAATCAGTGTCTAAACAGGGAGATTAGCTCGGTGTTTTGTGATCACCTAGAGGGGTGGGATAGGGAGGGTGGGAGGGAGGGAGATGCAAGAGGGAAGAGATATGGGAACATATGTATATGTATAACTGATTCCCTTTGTTATAAAGCAGAAACTAACACACAATTGTAAAGCAATTATACTCCAATAAAGATGTTAAAAATAATAATAAATAAATAAATAAAATAAAAAGTGGCCAAAAAATAATAATAAGTGTCTAAATATCTCACAGGAGTTTAGTGTCATTGTTATGAAAAGTAATGACTACTGTATATTCTAGGGGAAAATCTGGTTATTTGAATTTTCTGGCAGTTTGGAATCTGAATACATTATATCAAGAGTTTTTAAAAAGATATGAAAATGAAAAGCGATGTCGCTAAATAAGAATATCCTCATAGAAATCTCTGTCTTGATTGTACCTGTGATAGCATTGCAGAATTTTTTTTTTTCACTCCTCTCAATTGCCTTTTTCTTGGATAGTGAAGTGACAAAGATAACCTAATTAGATTCAGAATCTTTGGCAATGGCAATAGCAATGCCAATGTCAGTGAGCGTGTGATAATCCAGACTCACTCCATCTTTGATTGCTGCAAGACAGACTTATTTCTCTCTTGGTTACTTGTGTTTTCTAGTAGTTCAAACTTTTTTTTTTTTAACACAATAATGGTTTTTATTTTATTTATTTATTTATTTATTCATTTTGGCTGCATTGGGTCCTTGTTGCTGCATGTGGGTTTTTTCTCCAGTTGCGGCGAGCAGCGGCTACTCTTCATTGCGGCGCGTGGGCTTCTCATTGCAGTGGCTCCTCTTGTTGCGGAGCACGGGCTCTAGGCCTGCAGGCTTCAGTAGTTGTGGCACGTGGGCTCGGTAGTTGTGGCTCGCAGGCTCTAGAGCGCAGGCTCAGTAGTTGTGGTGCATGGGCTTAGTTGCTCTGTGGCATGTGGGATCTTCCTGGAGCAGGGATCAAACCTGTGTCCCCTGCATTGGCAGGTGGATTCTTAACCACTGCGCCACCAGGGAAGTCCTAGCTCAAACTTCTTATACTTGTGAATTTGCTTTACATTATTCACTTATTTTTTAAAATAACTGGTTATATAATCGATATATGTTCACTGAATATAATTTGGAAAATATGGAAAGGTAGAGAGAAGAAAATAAAAATTATCTATTGTCTTACCACTGTGAGGTGAGGTGAATTTTAATCTAATATTCAAATTCATACATGTTTATTTAGAAAATTGGTTTCAAACTGTATATTATTTTATACTTAATATAAAAGTTAATATTTTAACTTAGTTTATCGTGAGCATCTCCCACTCTATCACATAGAAACAAAATTTTTAATGATTAAATAGTAGTGTATTGCGTAAATGTGCTATAAATTTTTTAAACAGTTTCTCCATTACTGCACATTTAATATGTTTATGAATTTTAGAAAACACTGTAGTGAGCATCCTTGAACACAAATCTTTTTTGTAGTCCTGATTATTTTCCTAAGGTAGATCCCTAGAAAAGGAATTATGGGATCAAAAGGTACAAACATTTCTAAAGTTATATGTACATATTGCAGCTGCCCTCCTGGAAGATCATGCTTATTTGCAGTCCCCCTGGAAGTTAGCAATGTGGTCGATTTTGCTTCATCCTTGAGAATTCTGTCTTCATAGCACCTATCCACATACTTTGCCTGTGAGTGCTTCACTCCAGCTTGGTCTTAAATGAGCGATTCTGTTAAGCTCCTAAGCCGTATCCCTGACTACTCTCTTTCCCACCACTGAGCTATTCTCCATAGTGCTGCCAGACATAACTTTCCACACGACTGACCTTGTCACTTCCCTAATAAAAATCTCTGATCTTCCTCAGTCCCATGGGTTCCATGGCGGCACCCAAGGCCCCTCCCAGTCTGCCCCAGCCTCATTGAGCACCCACCTCTAAGTACTCTGACAAAGCCACATAGAATGTCTTTTTACTTACAAAACATACAGTGCTCATTCGTGCCTCCAAGACTTGACACATTTTCACTCTGCATGTTTCCTCCCTGAAACTCCAATTCTTCTTTCAAGACACCGGGCAAAAGTCCCCTTTGGTGATGCTGACTTCCCAGGGTGAGTTGTGCATGGCGCCCACATGGGCTGTCGTCCTGCAGCACCGCCCATATCTCACTACAGCCCTCATCACTGTGCCTGGCTTCCCTTGCTTTGCTTAACTTGACTTCCCCATTGAGTACCTCAAGGGGCTTGTCTTATTTATTTTTTATCCTGTTCTTAGCCTATTACATAGTTGATGATCAATAAATATCTATTGACTCAATGGCTAAAAGCACAGGATTGGCTTGAGTATTCTGTCATTATCTAGCTGGGAAGGGTCGGATTTCAGGGTAGAGTATGCCATCACTAACTAGTCCACAGTGGTCTCTGAAGTAGACTCTGATCGGCTAGCATCTAAGCATATGGTCTGTACCACTCAGTCTTTGATCACAAGCTTCTGTTTCTTCTTCCATCTCTTCCTATTATTGTCTTAATTTTATTCTGTAGTCTACTCCCCCCAGTTCTTTCAGTCTATCCATCCTGTTTTGACTTCACGCTTCTGACAAAGCTCAGAGCCATAAGCAGCTAATGGCTTCACTTCCCTGCTTTCTTCTTTGTTCCTGCACTGTTCCCATGGAACAGCCCAGCTATTAACATTCCCTGATCCTTTGTACAGGTGGCTGAGTGTTGGCTGGAGAAACACACAGAACTGTGTGGCCTAGAGCATCCTCCTTGTCAATTCTAGCCTATATTTATGTATTTTCTCTGCTTCTGATTTATTTTTTACTTTACTGTTCTCATGTATGCCCTGAAAGCAACTTTTATGCTTTGTTGAACAACGCAGAATATAAATACACAACGCAGATCAGTGCATAAATGCATACACACATATTGCAGACTGCACGCTCTCCAAAGGTCACTGTGTGCTTCTTGCTGCTCACCTACATACATATTGGTTTATCTTTTCATACAGCTCCTCAGGATTGCCGTTCTAAACCTTTCCCGTTCTTTCTTTTAGTGAATTGGTTCCAACATTTACTTAAAAAATAGATACCATCTAAGGAGTGTTTCCTTAACTTCTGTCTCTCCCATCCCAGCCTCTCCTTCAGGGCAGCCCAGCTGGACATGTGCGGGGTTCTGCCCCATCATGGTGCGTGTGGGCTGCCTCCAACTGTACTTTGCAGTCTCGAGGTCCCTGCTGCTCTGCTTACAAACCTGCTCCAGTGGAGCTCAGCCCACAAACTCAGCTAACTACCTACCTCTCTGTCCTTATAATGCAACTTAATTTCTGACTGTAAGCCCCATTCTGCCGATGTGGTTAAAAATATATTAACTTCTTTCCTTCTTAGGGCTTTTGCTTTCTCCTCAGTGGAGCTTCTGCAGTAGGAAGGCTTGAGAATGGGGGGAGAATGAAGAGGGCAGTCATTGTTCACTTGGTCACTGCTCTGCCAGGTCACCGTTGAGAAGTGTGTTTCCACTCTCCCTGGCACGTGGGCATCACCCCTGAGCTTGCCTGGGATCCCGTATTTCTAGACAGATCACACAGCCCTCTGTGTCACAGGTTTTACCTCCTTCTGAGGGGCTGCAGGGCCCCATATCTCTGCTCTGGGAATCCACAGCCGGCTTTCTCTCTATTTACTCCTCCTGCCCTGACTGTGGAAAACTCCAGTCTAGGGGAAATATGTCTCCCTTCATTTTCCTTCAAGAAACTTGTTCTTTAACCACAAATTCCCTAATTTCTCCTAAGAGCTTAAGAGTTTGGGAGAACAACAACAAAAAAAGCCAGGACTACAAGATGAAAAGACAACCCTCAGAAAACATAGGCAGAACACTCTATGACACAAATCACAGCAAGATCTTTTTTGACCCACCCCCTAGAGAAATGGAAATAAAAACAAAAATAAACAAATGGGACCTAATGAAACTTAAAAGCTTTTGCACAGCAAAGGAAACCATAAACAAGACGAAAAGACAACCCTCAGAATGAGAGAAAATATTTGCAAATGAAGCAACTGACAAAGGATTAATCTTCAATATATACAAGCAGCTCATGCAGCTCAATATCAAAAAGCAAACAACCCAATCCAAAAATGGGCAGAAGACCTAAATAGACATTTCTCCACAGAAGATATAGAGATTGCCAACAAACACATGAAAAGATGCTCAACATCACTAATCATTAGAGAAATGCAAATCAAAACTACAATGAGGTATCACCTCACACCGGTCAGAATGACCATTATCAAAAAATCTACAAACAACAAATGCTGGAGAGGGTGTGGAGAAAAGGGAACTCTCTTGCATTGTTGGTGGGAATGTAAATTGATACAGCCACTATGGAGAACAGTATGGAGTTCCTTAAAACACTAAAAATAGAATTACCATATGACCCAGCAATCCCACTACTGGGCATATACACAGAGAAAACCATAATTCAAAAAGACACATGCACCCCAACGTTCATTGCAGCACTATTTACAATAGCCAGGTCATGGAAGCAACCTAAATGCCCATCGACAGACGAATGGATAAAGAAGATGTGGTACGTATACACAATGGAATATTACTCAGCCATAAAAAGGAATGAAATTGGGTCATTTGTAGAGACATGGATGGATCTAGAGACTGTCATACAGAGTGAAGTAAGTCAGAAAGAGAAAAACAAATATCATATATTAACACATATATGTGGAACCTAGAAAAATGGTACAGATGAACTGGTTTGCAGGGCAGAAGTAGAGACACAGATGCAGAGAACAAACGTATGGACACCAAGGGGGAAAGTGGCGGGGGGTGGTGGTGTGATGAATTGGGAGATTGGGATTGACATATGTACACTAATGTGTATAAAATGGATAACTAATAAGAACCTGCTGCATAAAAAAATAAAATAAAATTCAAAAAAAAACATAGCCAGGACTTTTGAGCAAGGAGAGAGCTGACTGAATGCTTTAAATATCAGAAGGAAAAACTCGTAGAATAATATCTCAAATGGGATTCCCATCACAGTAAACAAAACAAAAGCAAAGAAACAAAAACCAGTCTTGGATTTTCCCAAACTCACCCCCCGTTCTCTTCACCACCATCAACCTTTCTGTATTCATTGCCTTCATTCTGTGTTAGTCACACCTTTAACTACTTGCTCTCTGGCTTCTGTTGCTACCATTCTACTGAAAATGCCCTCCTAATCACTAATCCGACTTATTAAAGTATCTTCCTCCTTTCCTCCTAACTCCTTATTTTTTCTTCCAATCTCCCTCTCTCCCTCTGCATTACTTGACTATTCAGTGGCAGGCACTGTGCTATGCAAGAATGAGTTAGACCCTTCTTATTTTTAAGGAATTTAGGATCAGGGGAGGCACATAGGTAATAAGCAAGAACTTCACAAAAATCTGTTGCTTCTGTTTTTGATGCCAGGAAGGCCCTGGACCCTTCCTGCTGATGTTCAGGGTTCTAACTCCTCCTTACATCTCCTCTCTCTCCTTTTCACTGGCTCCTATTAAATTTTCCACTTACCAAACTCCTTCCAAGAGTTTGCCCTGGGTTCTCTCTGCCTAGGCATGTTCCTTCAGAGAAATTCTTCCTGTCCATGTGGATGAATCCTTAAGCTGCATCTTTGGGTTGGCTGAACCAGTTCACTTAGATGTCCTGCCCTTCTCCTGTTAATGACGTCACTGCTGTCTTTCAGAGTCTAAGACTGTAACCACCTTGTCTCTATACTCAGTGTCCAGCCAATTGCCACATCCAAATGGCTCTTCCTCTTCAGGGTCTCTCTCATTCAGCCTCTCCTTTCCTTGCTCACCCTATCACTTAACTGAAACCACTATAGCACTAAGAATTTTCTGCTTTGTTCTTCTTCATGCCTAGAATGTGGGCCTCTCCCCTAAATAATCACAGTATCCTGGAAATTTGTCTCCCTGTCCCAAATATTTTACATACTGGAATAAACTTTCAATCGTATCACATCTATAATCATTTCGCAATATATACACAGAGTTGTTTTGAGTTGCATGGGTCTAGTTATACGCAGATTTTTTTTCAGTAGTAAATACTACAGTACTACATAGTTCCTGGTTGATTAGACCCACAGATGCGCACCCTCGAATGTGGAGGAAATAAACTGCTTATGCAAAGGGCCAACTATAAGTTACGCAAAGGGCCAACTATAAGTTATACAAAGATTTTTGACCATGCAGGTGTTAGTGCCCCTAACTCCTGCATTTTTCAAGGATCAACTGTATATCAAATCATTATGTTGTACACCTTAAACTAATATAATGTTACCTGAAAATGTAAGGCTCTTAGTACCAATTCCAACCTGGGGTGGGGAGAGGTGATTCCCCACACCATCAAGCAATTCTCTGACGCCAGCTGGGTGTCCTACCATTCAATTCAATTCTGACATTATCTACCTGGAGATAGCGTCAGGTCACACAGGTTATGGGCTCAGTTTTACAAGACTGTCCTTCCCCACATGTCAGACTCCAGTTGAAAGTCCAAGTTGTCACCTGGGCCTCTGATTTACTTGCCTATAGATTGGAGGTTCCAATGATCTTCTCAGATTTGAATAATTTGCTAGAGCCACCCGCAGAACTCAGAGCAATAGTCTACTCAATAGATTACAGGTTTATTATATTGATAAAAGAACATATCTCAGGGACAGCCAGGTAAAAGAAATGCATAGGGCAAGGTGTGGGGAAAGGGCCTGGAGCTTCCATGGTGCACAGCTGCCATGCCCTCTCCAGGCTTTCTACTCTCCCCAAATCCCCACCTGTTCCCCAACCTGGGAAGCTCTATGAACCCCATCCTTTGGGTTTTTATGGAGGCCTTATTACATAGGCATGGTTGATTAAGTCATTAGCCATTGGTGATTGATTCAACCTCCAGCCCCTCTCTCCTCCCCAGAGGTCGGGGGTGGAACTGAAAGTTTCAACCCTCTAATCACAGGGTTGGTTCCCTTGGCAACCAGCCACCGGTCCTTCCTTCCCTGCGGTCCAAAAGTCACCTCAGAAACATCACAAAAGACACCTTTGTTACTCTCACCACTTAGGAAATTCCAAGGGTTTTAGGATCTCTGTGCCAGAAATGGGGATGAAGAAAGACTAAATATATGTTTCTTACTATAAATCATAGTATCATAGAGTCTTATCTCAATAAACCTGGAGGGAAAAAGTACCACATCTATCTTGTCATTGACTTGCCCCAAATCCTTCACTGTCTCTTCTTTGTCAAAGGATTAAGTTTTAATTCTTCACCCAGCATTCAGTGTTCCTATGATATAGTCCAAATATATGTTTCTAGCTTAATCTCAAGTACACCCTTGTGAATATCTGATACTGCAGCATATATTTATTGTCCCTCAGATACCAGATATATTGCCTAATTGCTTTCCCTGGTTCTTTTACAGCTAAAATATACCACTGCTCATTGTTACATGTGAAAATCTTCACCATCTTTAAAAGTTCTCAAAAGTTTTATTCTATGAAGCTGTTCAGTTGTCCCTAATAGATGTCATCTTTTCTGCCTTAGATTTCCCAGAATACTTTGTTTGAACCTCTTGCAGGGTTGTTATCTTACCGTTCCCTGTATTATGGCTATTTTCAACTTCTCTTATCTCCTTGCTAAACTTCAATCTCCTTAGAGATGAAGAATTTTCTTACTCATACTGTGGATTTAACAGTGCTTATCATTGTGCCTTCTATAAAGAGGGACCCAGTACCTATTCTTTCTTTGTTTTGAGTAACACAACTCCTGTTTTTTCAGGGTGATAATGTGCCCAGCTAAAAATACTTACTCTCCAAATTCCCTTGCCAAATGGGTCAATTCTGTACAAGGAGTTAAAAGCTGAGGCTTTCTGGCTTTCTGGATATAGGCACCACAGTCCTTTCAGCTTTGTTCTTCTTGGCACCTGGAACATGGACCTGAAGGCCATTATTAGGCTAGTCTTACAGTCACTAGATAATAAGCTTCAGGGTGAAGAATAAATTGATTCTGTCATTCAGCAAATATTTACTGAACACCTACTATAGTGCCACGCAATATTATAGATGCTTCAAAAAGCGGCAGAGCAGAGGGATAAAAAGAGTCTAGATCCCAGATGGCATCATTAAACATTGAAACAGCTTTAACTGCTTACCTCCAAACTTCATGAACACCCTTTTCTTTAAGCTACCTTTACTAAGTTTGTTTGTTTGTTTTTTAAATATATTTATTTATTTATTTTTGGCTGCCTTGGGTCTTTGTTGCTGTGCGTGGGCTTTCTCTAGTTGCAGCGAGCGGTGGCTTCTCTTATTGCGGAGCACGGGCTCTAGGCGCACGGGCCTCAGTAGTTGTGGCACGCGAGCTCAGTAGTTGTGGTTCGCGGGCTGTAGAGTGCAGGCTCAGTAGTTGTGGTGCATGGGCTTAGTTGCTCCGCGGCATGTGGGATCTTCCTGGACCAGGGCTCGAACCCCGGTCCCCTGCATTGGCAGGAGGATTCTTAACCACTGCGCCACCAGGGAAGTCCCTTTACTAAGTTTTATTATTTTCTTTTATTTTTAGCTGAATGCATTTCTTATTCATGCAATGATGTTCAATTACTTTTTCTATTGAAATAATCATATGGATTTTCTCCTTTATTCATTATCATTATTTTCAAATCTTTATTAACATTGCATTCTTGTAATAAGCCCTACTTGACTGACATGTAGTTATTGTTATGATGATGATGATGATGTATACATAGATTCAATTTGCTCATATTTTATTTGTGATTTTTGCATTAGATCCATGAGAACCACTGGCCTGTAATTTCCCTTCCTTGTAATGTTAATGTCAAGTTTGGTATCAAACTTACGCTGGCCTTATAAAATAAGATGGGACATAGTCCTTCTTTTTCATTTTCAGAATGAGTTTGCATAAGATTATTCTTATTTCCTTAAATGTTTGGAAGAATTTACCGATGAAGCATCTTGGCCAGGAGTTTTTATTGTTTTAATTATGGATTCAGTTTCTTTAAAAGATACAGGACTATTGAGATTTTCTGGGGTTTTTTAGTCATTTTTTGTAAATTGTGTTTTTCAAGGAATATGTCCATTTCATTTAAACTCAAATTTATTTATTATCTGTTTATTTATTATCTTTTTAATGTCTGTGACATCGTAGTGAAGTTGCCATTTTTATAGTTGGTATTAGCAAGTTGTATTTTCTTTCTTTTTTTCCCTTGATTAATCTTTCTTGGGGTTTATCAATTTTTAAATCTGTTTTCAAAGAATCATCTTTTTTTACCTATATTAATTTTCTCTAGTGTATATTTGCTTTCTATCATATTGATTTCTGCTCTTATTTCCTTTGGGTTTAATTTGATGTATTTTTTTCAGCCTAGTTTCTTGAGAAGGAAGCTTAAAGTTTTGATATTTAACCTTTCTTTCTTTTTAACATACGCATTTAAAGTTATATATTTCTTTCTCAGCACAGCTTTAGCTGCAGACCACAAGTATTGATATTTCAAGTGTTCATTGTCATTTAGTTAAAAATACGTTCAAATTTCCATTGTAATTTACTCTTTGATGCATGGGTTATTTAGAAGTATATTGCTTAATTTAAAATATTTTAAAATTTTAAAATATTTTGGGATATTTTAGTTACTTTTCTGTTATTTATTTTTAGGTTAATTCTACTATGGTCCAAAGCTAGAAGAATGAGCTCTAGCCTGAGCCTCCAGTAATGCCTCACAAAATACCACCTATTATGGGAGCTACTATCTTGCCACATTCAGGAGGTGGGAATTAAGAGATCTGCTGGACCTATTGATTTCAAAAACATAATACTGTGATTGAGACCCAGGCATCAGGAAGCTGGAATCAGGAAGCCATTGCTGCCAACAATATCTGTGAAGCTGGAAACTGTACTGGAATGCAGAAATAGCCATATCTGCACAACTTTCCTTGCCCATAGAAAACAAACACTGCTGGAATATGGCTTCTCATTCATTTCCACCTTCTGATCTTTGAGTTATTGCATCTGATTGATGTAAACTAATTCACCCACCCCCACCCCCGCCAAACTCTTGCTGTAGGGGAGGCTGGGAAATGTGATTTTTAGCTTTCTAGGCTTTGCTAAACAAAGGAAGGTACACTAGGAAGAGGTGGGAATAAATGCAGAATGCAGACCAATCATCGAACATACCAGGGGAGGGCAATGGCTAAGATGGAGAAGTAGGAAGACCCTGAGCTCATCTCCTCCCATAGGCACACCAAAATTACAACTATTTACAGAGGACTATCAATGAGAACAACCTGAAGACTAGCAGAAAAGATCTTCTACAACTAAAGATTTAAAGGACCCACAATGGAACTTCCCTAGTTGCGCAGTGGTTAAGAATCCTCCTGCCAAACCAGGGGACAAGGGTTCGAGCCCTAGTCCAGGAAGATCCCACATGCCACGGAGCAACTAAGCCCGTGCGCCACAACTACTGAGCCTGCACTCTAGAGCCTGCGAGCCACAACTACTGAGGCTGCGTGCCACAACTACTCAAGCCTGCATGCCTAGAGCCTGTGCTCTGCAACAAGAGAAGCCACTGCAATGAGAAGACTGCACACTGCAATGAAGAGTAGCCCCCGCTTGCTGTAACCAGAGAAAGCCCGTGTGCAGCAACGATGACCCAATGCAGCCATAAATAAATAAATAAATAAATGTTTATAAAAAAATAAAATAAAATAAAGAAGGACCCACAATGAGATGGGTAGGAGGGGCAGAGATATGGTACAGTTAAGACCCACTTCCCTGGGTGGGTAACCCACAAATGGGAGGATTATCACAACTGCAGAGGTTTTTCCCAAGGAGGAAAGGGTCTGAGCCCCATATGGAGCTCCCCAGCCTGCAGTGGAAAGCTGAGCCCCCAGAATGTTTGGTTTTGAATAACATATTTGAAGACATAATAGCTGAAAACTTCCTTAACCTGGGAAAGAAAACAGACATCAAGGTCCAGGAAGTACAGAGAGTTCCGAACAAGATCAACCCAAAGAGGAACACACCAACACACTGTAATTAAAATGGCAAAAATTAAAGATAAAGAGAGAATATTAAAAACAGCAAGGGAAAAGCAACAAGTTACATACAAGGAACTCCCATAAGGTTATCAACTGACTTTTCAGCAGAAATTCTGCAGGCCAGAAGGGAGTGGCAATATATATTTAAAGTGATGAAAGGGAAAAACCTACAACCAAGGCTACTCTACCTGGCAAGGCTATCATTCAGATTTTAAGGAGAGATCAAGGGTTTTACACACAAGCAAAAGCTAAAAGATTTCAGCCCCATGAAACCAGCATGACAAGAAATGTTAAAGGGACTTCTTTAAGATGAAAAGAGGACTTCCCTGGTGGTGCAGTGGTTAAGAATCAGCCTGCCAGTGCAGGGGACATGAGTTTGAGCCCTGGTCCGGGAAGATCCCACATGCCATGGAGCAAGTAAGCCCATGCGCCACAACTACTGAGCCCGCGTGCCGCAACTACTGAAGCCCATGCAACTAGAGCCCATGCTCTGCAACAAGAGAAGCCACTGTGAGGAGAAGCCCGCGCACCACAACGAAGAGTAGCCCCTGCTCGCCACAACTAGAGAAAGCCTGCATGCAGCAACGAAAACCGAATGCAGCCAAAAAATAAATAAATAAATAAATTTATTAAAAAAAAAAAAAGATGAAAAGAAAAGGCCACAACTAGAAATATGAAAATTACAAAAGGAAAAATCTCATTGGTAGAAGCAAATATACAGTAAAGGTAATAGATCAACCATGTATAAAGCTAGTAGGAAGGTCTAAAGACAAAAATAGTAAAATCATCTATATCCACATAAGTAGTTAACGGACAAAACAAAAAACAAAGAGATGTAAAATACGGTATCAAAAACAGTAAATGTGCAGGGGAAGTAAAACTGCAGGATTCTTAAATAAAATGCATTTGAACTTAAGAGATCAGCAACTTAAAACAATCATAATCATAAACCTCAAGGTAACCACAAACCAACATCTATAATAGAAACACACACAAAAAAAGAGAAAGGAATCCAAATACAGCACTAAAGACAGTCATCAAATCACAAGGGAAGAGAACAAAAGTAGAAGGAACAAAAAGAACTACAAAAACAACCCCAAAACAATGAACAAAATGGCAATAAGTATATATCTATCAATAAATGTAAATGGACTAAATGTTGCAATCCAAAGACATAGAGTGGCTGAATGGATATAAAAACAAAACCCATATATATGCTGCCTACAAGAGAGTCACTTCAGATCTAAAGACACATATTGACTAAAAGTGAGGGGATGGAAAGTTATTTCATGCAAATGGAAACAAAAAGAAAGCTGGGGTAGCAATACTTACATCAGACAAAACAGACTTTAAACAAAGACAAAGAAGACAAGAGACAAGGAAGGACATTATATAATGATAAAGAAATCAAGCCAAGAAGAAGGCATAACAATTGTAAATATATAGGCACCCAACATAGGAGCACCTAAATACATAAAGCAAATGTAACAGTCTTAAAGGGAGAAATTGACAGTAACACAGTAATAATAGGGGACTTTAACACCCCACTTACAACAATGGACAGATCATCCAGACAGAAAATCGATAAGGAAACACTGGCCCTAAACAGCATGTTGGACCACATGGATATATAATATGTATGTTTGTATGCATGTATCTACATAACATTCCATTCAAAAGCAGCAGAGTACACATTCTTTCAAAGTGCACATGAAACATTCTCCAGGATAGATAACATGCTAGGCCACAAAACAAGTCTCAGTAAATTTAAGAAGACTGAAATCATATCAAGCATTTTTGCAACCACAGTGCGATGAGACTAGAAATCAACTACAAGGAAAAAATTGCAAAACCCACAAACATGTGGAGGCTAAACAATATGCTACTAAAGAACCAATGGATCACTGAAGAAATGAGAGGAAATCAAAAAGTACCTGGAGACAAATGAAAATGAAAACACAACAAGCCAAAATCTATGGGATGCAGCAAAAGCAGCTCTAAGAGGAAAGTTTTTAGTGATACAAGTATACTTCAGGAAGCAAGAAAAATCTCAAATAAACAACCTAACCTTACACCTAAAGGAACTAGATAAAGAAAAACAAACCCCAAAATTATCAGTAGAAAAGAAATTATAAAAATCAGAGCAGAAATAAATGAAATAGAGGCAAAAAAAAATTAGAAAAGATCAATTAAACTAAGATCTGGTTCTTTGAAAGGATAAGCAAAATTTGTAAACCTTTAGCCAGACTCATCAAAAAAAAAGAGAGAGGGCCCAAATCAATAAAATCAGAAATGAAAAGGAGAAGTTACAACCGACACCACAGAAATACAACGGATCATAAGAGATTACTATGGTTATATGTCAATAAAATGGACAAACTAGAAGAAATGGACAAATCCTAGAAAAGTACAATCTCCAAGACTGAATCAGGAAGAAATAGAAAATATGAACAGACCAATTACCAGTAATAAAATTGAACCAGTAATCAAAAAACTCTCAGCAAACAAAAGTTCAGGACCAGAGAGCATCACAAGTGAATTCTACCAAAGATTTAAAGAAGAGTTAACACCTATTCTTCTCAAACTATTGCAAAAAATTGCAGAGGAAGGAACACCTCTGAACTCATTCTACAAGGCCAGCATCATCCTGAAACCAAACTCAGACAAAGATACCACAAAAAGAAAATCACAGGCCAATATCACTGATGAACATAGAGGCAAAAATCCTCAACAAAATATTAGCAAACTGAATCCAACAATACATTAAAAGGATCATACACCATGACCAAGTGGGACTTATCCCAGGGATGCAAAGATTTTTCAGAATCTGCAAATCAATCAATGTTATACAACACATTAACAAATCGAAGAAGAAAAATCAGCTGAATAGATGCAGAAAAAGCTTTTGACAAAATTAAATATTGATTTATGATGAAAAACTCTCCATGAAGTGGGTATAGAGGGAATATTCCTCAACAGATATGCCATATATGGCAAACCCACAGCTAACATCATACTCAGTGGTAAAGAGATTAAAGCATTTCCTCCAAGATCCGGAACAAGACAAGGATGCCTGCTCTCACCAGTTTTATTCAACATAGTATTGGAAGTCCGGTCATAGCAATCAGACAATAAAAAGAAACAAAAGAAATTCAAATTGGAAAGGAAGAAGTAAAACTGTCATTGTTTGAAGATGACATGATATTATATATGGAAAAGTCTAAAGATGCCACCCAAAACTACTCATCAATGAATTTGGTAAAATTGTAGGATAGAAAATTAATATACAGAAATCTGCATCATTCCTGTACACTAACAACAAATGATCAGAAAGAGAATTTAAGAAAACAACCTATTTACAACTGCATCAAAAAGAATAAAATACCTAGGAATAAATCAAATAAGGAGGTAAAAGACCTGTACTCAGAAAACTGTAAGACACTGATGAAGGAAACTGAAGATGACACAAATAGATGGAAAGATATACTGTGTTCATGGATTGGAAAAACTAATATTGTTAAAATGACCATGCCACCCAAGGCAATCTACAGATTCAGTGCAATCCTTATCAGAATACCAATGGCATTTTCCACAAAACTAGAATATATAATTGTAAAATTTGTATGGAACCACAAAAGACCCAAAATAGCCAAGACCATTTTGAGAAAGAACAGAGCTGGAGGAATCACACTCCCTGACCTCACACTCTCCTAGAAAGCCACAGTAATCAAAACAGTATGGCACTAGCACAAAAACACACACATAGATCAATGAAACAGAATTGAGTCCAGAAATGAACCCACACTTATATGGTGAATTAATCTACAACATAGGAAGAAGAATATACAATGGGGAAAAGATAGCCTCTTCAATAAATGGTCTTGAGAAAACTGGACAGCCACATGCAAAAGAATCAAACTGGACAACTTTCTCACACCATATACAAAAATAAACTTAAAATAGATTAAAGACTTAAATGTAAGACCTGAAATTGTAAAACTTCTAGAAGAAAACATAGGCAGTATACTCTTTGACATTGGTTCTAACAATATTTTTTTTGGATATGCTTCTTTAGGCAAGGGACACAAAAGAAAAAACAAATGGGACTACATCAAACTAAAAAGCTTCTGCACAGTGAATGAAACTATCAACAAAATGAAAAACCTGCCTACTGAATGGGAGAAGATATTTGCAGTCAATATATCTGATAAGGGGGACTTCCCTGGTGGTGCAGTGGTTAAGAATCCACCTGCCAATGCAGGGAACATGGGTTCGATCACTGGTCTGGGAAGACCCCACAGGCCGTGGAGCAACTAAGCCCGTGTGCCACAACTACTGAACCTGTACTCTAGAGCCTGTGAGCCACAACTACTGAGCCCATGCGCCCTAGAGCCTGTGCACTGCAACTACTGAGCCCACGTGTTGCAACTACTGAAGCCCGTGTGCCTAGAGCCCGTGCTTCACAACAAGAGAAGCCACCACAATGAGAAGCCTGTGCACCACAACAAAGAGTAGCCCCCGCTTGCCACAACTAGAGAAAGCCCATGCGCAGCAACAAAGACCCAATGCAGCCAAAAAATATATATATTTATGTATATAAATATATTTATATATATTTATATACAATGGAATACTATGCAGCCATAAAAAGAATGAAATCTTGCCATTTGCAGCAACATGGATGGACCTGGAGGGTATTATGCTAAATGAAATAAGTCAGAGAAAGACATATACTGTACAATATCATGTGGAATCTAAAAAATAAAACAAATGGACAAACATAATAAAACAGAAACACAGTCATAGATACAGAGAACAAACAGGTGGTTGCCAGAGGGGAGGAGCCTGGTTGGGGTGGGTGATAAGAGAAATAACTAAGGGAGATTAAAAGGTACAAACTTCTAGTTACAAAATAAATGAGTCATGGGTGTGAAATGTACAGTGCGGAGAATATCGTCAATAATTACATAGTATCTTTTTATGGTGACAGATGGTAACTAGACATATCGTGATGATAATTTTGAAATGTATAGAAGTATCAAATCACTATGTTGTGCACCAGGAACTAACAGAGTGTTGTAGGTCAACCATACTTCAAAAACAAAAAAACTCTTAGACAAAGAGATCAGTATCGTGGCCAGAGGTGGCGGGGGGGTGGGTAGGAGGAGGGGGAATTGGATGAAGGTAGTCAAAGGTATAAACCTCTAGTTATAAGATAAATAAGTACTAGGGATGTAATACTAGGTGATACATATAATTAACTTTGCCATATGTTACATATGAAATTTGTTAAGAGAGTAAATCCTGAGTTCTCATCACAAGGAAAAATTTTTTTCTATTTATTTTATTTTGTATCTATATGAGATAATGGATAGTCACTAAACTTATTGTGGTAATCATTTCATGATCTATTGTCAAGTCATGTCAAATATGTCAATATATAAGTCAAGTCATATCAAATCATTGTGCTGTACACCTTAAACTTATACAGTGTTGTATGACCATTATATCTCAATAAAACTGGAAGGAAAACATATACGAGGGGAAGATGAGGTGGGAGTAGGAGGGTCAGATGGAGAGATTAGTACATCAAAGGGAGGCAAAATAACACAGAGATTTGGGGGTATTTCTGGGATGGCTGGAAAGGAAAAACAACAAAAGATGTTTCTGGAAGGAAGTATCACCCAGATGATGAGAATGGACTTGGAGAAGGTGGCAGGGAAGAGGAATATTAAACTTAGGCAGACCAACCAAGAGGCTATTGCATTAATCAAGGTGAGTGATGATGGTGGCCTGAACTAAGACTACAGTGATAGAAATGGAGAGAAGAGACAATTTGGGGAGTTGGTTAAAATATCATGATCATTTGTATCATATACTCTTCTTTTTTTAATGGTGATTTTTCCCTCTGGAATGCCTGCTTTGTTCTAGATTTTTGCTTGTTTTAATATAAGACTTATAGAATATATTGTTCTAGCCCATGGTGATTCTCAGTTTTACTGAATATCTGCAGCAGTTGTGGTTAATGCTGTTTCTACCCTCATGTAGTTTCATATATTGGTTGTCTTCCCAATTAGAAGGGAAACTCCTAAAGAGCAGAGGTCACATTTTATACTCACTTAATATATTAGGATGTAACATTTGAAAATTTTGACTAAGGTACATAGAGTCAATAGATACATTTCCTGGAGAGGTTCCAGATAAAGAGGTAAAGTTTCAAAGGATATGTCTCAAAACAGATCACATGACTTACAACACTTACCTACATTGAGGATCAAAAGAATAAGCCTGAAGAAGAATTTTAAAGAAAATTTCTCTGGAGAGATCTGGGCTGGGATTCTAGCTTTCCCCAAGGGGGCAGGATGAGGTACCTTCACCTTATCTTAAGCTCAGTGCAAAGGTTTTATTAGCAATCCTTACTGAACGTGATAGGAAATTAGGATAGAGAGAAGACCAGAGTTTTCCTCCTGTTTGAGAAATCTAAAAGGCATCAGACAGCCTGGTTTGCTTTAGATGGATGAATTGGAGGAGTGTGCATGACTCATATCAAGGGAATCTCAGATGAGAAATCCTCAGTGATAGGGCTCTTTCTAAGAATCTGCTAAATAGCTCGTAAGAGTCAGTGTTATTCACCAGAGTGCAAAACCATTTTATGATAGTACTAATTAGGTGAGAGTTTTCCTGCTCTTCCCAGTCTCTCCTCTCTCTTCTCATACCCTTCGGCCTTGGAAGAAGGGATCACAACTAGGTTAGCAAAATGGAGAAGGGGAGGTACAAGGAAGGACTCCCCCTCCTCTACCCAACCACTTTCCTGACCTCCTACCCATCAAAAGCCTTACAGGAGGAGGGAGGGAGGAGTTTTAATTCTATATCCAGTTTGAAGTTTTGATTATTACATGTAATTAGATACTCAGTTATGAATTTGAAACTGTATTTGCAACTTGAAAGGACAGTTGGATTTTTTTTAATTACGTGAGTGATAAGAATAATAGGACTTTTCAGTTTTCATCCCACTCAGAAGAAGAATGTAGAATGTTCCTGATTGATTAACCTTTAAAGGGAAAGTGTGAGACAATATAAAGTTGCTTGGTGATTATACCCCATGAATCCTGTTCGGTAAACTAGTGGTTAAACTTTGTCATTCCCAGAGGAACTGCTGGTGCAACCCTGGTCAGTAAGTGGAAAAGGCAACATGGTTTGGTATAAAGAGACTTCTGCTACATTTTAGCTATGTGGTCTTGTGAAACACACCTAATTTCTACAAATCATTGTTTCTTAATCTTTAAAATAAAGTGAATACATACTATCTGCCTTTTTGACTTCATAGTATGGTTAGGAAGATCAAATAAGATCGCACACTTGAAAATGTTCCTAAATTCCAGTACATATTCAAAATCAATTAAGTACTTGATGATTAATGTACCTTGACTAGATGGTACTTTGAAAGCTCATAAAACCTTTCCCTTTTGCCCATGGACTGAGCCATCCTAAACCCATAGCCAAACAAGAACAATTGAAGAAGAAGAAAACTCCAGAGAAGGCTATTCCACCGAATCCCCAGTGGCCCCTTCCTTTTTCTAACACTGCCGGGATAATCTGTTCTGCCTGAGTATTCTTAATGTTTATCACCACTTAGAAAAGCCATTGACAACTTAGCAGCAGTGAAAGTTTTCTTCCCTCATCAGTTCTTCAGCACCTTTTCCAACATGAGTGTTGAATTGCTGGCCAATTACTTGGAAACTGAAGTGAGCCCAAGAGAGTAAGTGAATTACTAAGAAAATCATTTACATAGGGAGGGAATGTCGATGGAGAAGGTTGATTGAAAAAATATCTTCATTCTTCTCATAGAAGGGCTGGGAAAGCAGAACAGAGTGTGAGGAAGAGACCGAGGAATGACTTTTCTTGTCAAAAACAAGGAAAACAGTATGAGCATCTCACAGACAATACAATATCTGTTTGTAGTTATGGCATGGGATTTCCCTGACAAAACTGGTGGAAAACTGGCTGCTGCTAGTTGAAAAGTATTCTAGCAGTGCTTGAATGTGGCATTGCTCTGTGGTACTGTATAGAATAAAAAAAAAAAAAAATACAGGTATTTGTGTAAGAAAATGGACCATGAAATCTAAGGGATGCTTGAGTTTCTGCAGGAAACCATTCCTCTTCTCCCTCTCCCCAGAGTGTTTCAAATTTAGATTTTAAGCTTCTTGAAACCAGTGATGATGAATTCCACCACCTCCACCATCACATCTGTCTGCTTTTTGTCCTGTGAGTGGTGCCATTTAAAAGTCCTTGGTGCCATTTAAAAGAATATAAACAAGCTCTTCCATTACTTCCTAGGAGCTTATGCTCTAAAATGAACTTTGTATTCACAGACTGGTGAGAGAATAAGTACACTATGCAACAGAGGGGCTCAAGGAATGGAAATGATGGTTAGAAAGCCTATTAATTATTCTGCGTTCAGATGTTAAAAGTGATATATATATGTATATGTGTGTATACATATATATGTGTGTGTGTGTGTATTGGAATGGGTGAAGACTGGAGGGCAGTGTAAGGGTGCTATTTTAGTTGGTGGAGAGATGAGATATTATCTAAAGTCAAAAGAAAAAAATAATACTCCTTAAGTATAATATTTGAAGTTCTAACAGTAATGAAGAAAAGGACTACAAATAAGTTAACTCTACAAACTAGGAAAGGAGGGGGAGGAAGTATAATTGAGTTAAAGTGCTTTATCTTTTATGGTAGACAGCCAAAAATACTGTCTAAAGTCGACAAGTCAAGACACAGAAGTATAACATTTTTTGTGGTGATGGAAGTGACTATCTTTGGTTATAAACAGAAGAGCAGTGGCTTCCCTAGGGGCTGAAGCAGGGCTTCAGGGGGCAAAATGTACAGAGGAGGTGGCCTCTTCTCCCCACCCTCTTCCATTCAACTGGAACAACTCTGCTTTTTATCTGTTTTACATCTTGGGTAACAGCGAAATATTTTACTGAAAAAAAACGGTCCCTGGTTTTTAAAATGTTTGGAAAACATCATCTGGGATAAGATGCATCCATTAAAAAGATTTGGATTAAAAACCTAAATTTCGGTAGGGCCAAAGAAATTACAAAGAAATGTAAGGGATAATACTTAAGCATAATACGTATCCATATGATCTCTCCTTTGAAAACGATCCGCTTCCATAGACGTGCTGCCCCAGAAACCATCATTTCCCACCTGATCACGCCATCACTTATTGAACCAAGAGTGAAGAGCTCATGGAAGTTTGGCTGTTTTAAATGTGGGTTCTTAGGTTCTAGACTCTGGGATTTGAACTGAGTTGATGTATACTTGGGAGCTGTGGTATGGCTGTCATTGTCATTTTCCAGGAAGACAATAAAGAAGTAGAAGAAAGCAAAGAGTGGGGGGAAGAGGTATTAAAGAGTGCCAGAGATGAAAATTTCCCCTTCTCTGCATTTCGCAGTTCCCCATCCCTGAGGAAACTACTGGATTTCATTACCTGAGATCTTTCCATAAAACCTCCATTATGTTTGGCAAGTGTGCATGGGACTTTTTTCCTTGGAACCAACAATAAAGGAAGAGAAGAGAAGGGAAGAAAGGCTTGACTAAGATATAGAAGGGAACTCATAGAACCTTGGGGAGAGAGCTTAGAATGATTTGAAGGTGATAGGGGCAGTTAATAAAACTAGTACAAGAGAAAATCGTTAGAATTCAGAGAGGCTCAGATGACTGACATTGAAAGAGCACAGCCCATGTACATCTGCAAGGTGACTTAGTTGCTGGAGCTCAGAGAACCTATGCGATGAGGATCTGGTGACCGGGAAGACCTAAAACCAAAAAGTCTATCAAGGGCATGGACAGAAAAAGACTGCTTTCCTAGGGACAGAGAGAACCAAGGGAAGTACCTTACCATTGGATTGGGGTTAGAAGTAGGTAGAATAAATAAAGGATAGTTACAGCTACAGATAGAGCCAGCTCTTTAGAAATGATGATAGGAAGCCAGGGGTAACTAGCATGGACTGAGAAGTGCTTGAATCTATCAAATTAATTGCATTGAGAAATCTGTTTGTATGTAACTTACCTAATTTGTACATGGCTTTTATCATGACATTCCTATAAAGCATAGTGATAAAATAGTTCAGTAAGCCAGATGCTGGGTCCACCTGGTTCCATGAATTAGACTCAATTCAACCATCCATAGCTTCCCAAGTTTCATTCCGAAACCCACTGCAGTTCTTGGCAGAAGAAGGGTCTGTTGGTTAATAGGCTCTACACAGGAGGTGCTGCATGAACAGGCAGCAAACATTTGCTCTCTTCAGAAATGCTGCAGCCTAGTGAATTATCGGGGGTGGGGGGTTGCATTGTAAAAGGGAATACTGAAGGTATAAAAGACTCACCTCAGTATTTTGGTGTATAGGAAAAGTTGCTGCAATACAACACTATGCACCTCTGGGAAATCTTTTTGCCTTCCTGGACTCTCATTTCTCTCGTGATGGGGAAGACACCAGAAGAGCTGGCATGCCATTTCTTTCTTCTCTTTCTTTCTCTTTCTTTCTTTCCTTCTTTCTTTCTTTCTTCCTTCCTTCCTTCCTTCCTTTCTTCTCTCTCTCTCTCTCTCCCTCCCTCCCTCCCTCCCTCCCTCTCTCTCTTTCTCTCTCTCTCCCTTCCTTCTGGCTGCACTGGGTCTTAGTTGCAGCACACAGGATACTAGTTGCAGCATGTGGGTGTCTTAGTTGTGGCATGCAGACTCTTTAGTTGAGGCATGTGAACCCTTTGCTGTGGCCCCTTTGCTGTGGCATGCATGTGGGATCTAGTTCCCCGACCAGGGATCAAACCCGGGCCCCCTGCATTGAGAGCACGGAGTCTTACCCACTGGACCACCAGGGAAGTCCCATGCCATTTCTAAAAGGATCTGGCCCCTGACCCCAATACTTGAGATAATTACCTACAATGCAGCTTTGTTGATCAAATATTTACCAGTTCATGAACATATTCAGGAAGACCACTGCCTTTCAAGAGGTAGGTAGATAGTAAAAGAACATCTTTACTACTTTTAGAAAATCACAAACATAATACACCTTCCTTTAAATGTGTTAAAACCTCATGCTGCTTTCCTAATCTATAGATTTATAGAATTCTGTAAATATCCTACACTAATATCAATTGCATAAGCACTATTAAAGAAACATTTGACTCAACCTTGGAAAAAGGTTTCCTTCTTCTGAGTAGGAGAAAAGAAACTGCTTGTATTTCTTATTTGGCTGTCACAAGCATATTTGTACACACCTATTTATTTAAAAGTATTTGCCTTTGCCCTAAAGGTGCATTTTCTTTTGAAATCAGTAAGGTTCCCTCCACAGTCTTATTATTTTGACCAATACGTGCTGTTGTTCAGCAAAACATTTAGGAGAAATCATATGATTAAATAGACAAGCAGTCTGTGAAATTGCAATTGTGTGCTATATCACATCTCGTACTCCATGTTCTGACATAGTGCCCTGGCTCTTCTAGAAGGATATCTGCATTATTGTCCTTGGGAATAAGAATAGATTAGAGTTTGCTGCTACGTAACAATGATCCATTACTACACAGTGGCTTTCACACATGGTTACCAAGCTCCAAATGGACTTTAGCTCTGTGGTCCTCACTATAGAGCTAACAGAGGCCAATTTGCTCTACCAGGGTTTTCCCTAGTATGATCCACAGTCCACCTGACTGAGAATTCTGTAAATATCCTACACTAATGTCAATTGTTTAAGCACTACTAAAGAAATATTTAATTCAACCTTGGAAAAAGGTTTCCCTCATCCCAGATCTACTACATCACAACCTCACCATCCCAGCTACCCACCACCAATGTGTCTACTCTTTGAAGCAGCAGTTCTCAAACTTAGCTGCATATTGGAATCACTCAAGGAGTTTTAAAGCATAATGATGCCTAGTTCCATCTATGGAGATTCTGAGTCAATTGGTCAGTGGTGTGGCCTGAGCATCAGGGTATTTGGAAGCTCCCTAAGTGATCCTAGTAGGTAGGCAAGGTTTGGAGCCACTGTTCTAGGGCTCCTTAGAGTGTGGGAAGGGAAACTGATGATTTCAATGTCACTTCCCTTCATTGCCCTTGGCCATGGGGCTCCCTGAAAGAACTAGTTCAAGGATATGTTGATGTGCAAATACTATGGGAAGCACTTCATTTCTCACTCTTAGGAGGAAGAGATTGTCTCTATCTTCCAAAAAGGTTTCCTCAGTATTGATGACCTTTGCCCTTATAGGTCACTCAACCTCACTTCCCCCTGAAGTCCTACAAGTGATATTTGGAGTAAGCAGTCTAAGAAGATGGCCTATATATAAGCATGCTCCAGGCTTCATAGCCTCTGAACTACAGCCATACCTTCCATCATATACTAAGCACAAAATGTAAGGAAATAAGTAGGTACCCTTTATATTGCTGACAAAATTCTTAACTCTTTTGACTCTGGTTGCTTTTCCTCTGCCTCCCTCAAAAGTTCAAGAAAACAAATCCATGAATGCTTCTTCCAGCTACTTGCCATATTTCCTGCCATCTTGCCTTTGCTTATGCTTTCTATCTTTGCAATGCCTTTCTTCTTATTCCTTCTCCACCTGGTGAACTCATTACACTGTGCAATTGTCCCAAACAATCCTTCCTCTAAACAGAATTGATTGTTTTTACATGCTTACACCTCATCTTGAACCTATTTTAATGGCAGTTCTTATCAAATTGCATTATAACCAGTTGTGTTCACAAACATCGTCTCTGCCAGATCAATCCAACAAACATTTAATGAGTGGCCACGAGTTCAACACAAAAGTGAATCATTCTCTCTACCTCCTCTGTCGTTTAGGAGCTCATACTGCAATGGGGAAGATATATAAATCATTATAATATACCTGGATAGAGGCTATAAAACATAGATATATAATGTTAAGGAAAACTCTAAGTGCTTAGGGCTATTGTTTAAGATGGGAATACTTAATTTCTGGATGTCAGAATCATCCTCAATTGTAATGGGAAGCTGGATTATTTGGATAAATAACTAACCTTTGTCAAAATGGTCTTTCAGAAAAGTCTTATCAATACAGCAAGAGACAATGTTCTGGCTATGATCAACTATTGGTCACCTACAGAATGGTTATTGTTATGATGTTATGAGCTGTGTAGAACCTTTTAAAATTTTGTGCTACCTCCAAAGGGCTGGACAAATTTCTATGATTTCAAGGTACAAATCCCCAGATGCAGGAGGAAAAAATACAGGGCTTCGAATTTATTAGATTTGGATCTGAATCTAGGCTCTATTGTTTATTAATTAAGCGGCCAAGGTACTTGTTTTCTCTGAACATCAATTTCTTTCCACAATGAGGATAAAAATAGATACCTCACTTGACTGTATGGATGAGTAAATAAGACAATGCACGTAGAGCACTTAGCACAGTGCCTGGCACATAAAAAGAACTCAGTAAATGTTGGTTTCCCTCTATGTACTTCTAAAAAGTTAAAAAAAACAGGTTGGTCCAGAGCCAGAGGGAAAATGCTAGAAGGACTTTTGGAGCAGATATCAGTTGCTTGCTCCTCCTTTGACCTGGTAAGTAGTATTATTCCACAACTTGCTGAGCTTGTCCAGCATCTGAAGAGTTAATTTTCAACCCCAATTCCCTCTCCAAGTTTAGACTCAGGCCACTTGGGTTCAGAGTTTCCTGTGTCCAGGGTGAGCAGAATTCATGGCCTTCCTCCTGTGCTAAGCTCCCGAGTCTGGCAGCTGGAGAAGAACTCACGATTTCTTTCCCTCTTCAACACCACACAAGGCTGCCAGGAGAGGAGAAAGAAGGTTGTTTCATCTGCAGTTCAGTAAATATTTCAGGGCTGGGCAGAGAGCAAGGACTTGTAAAATGAAAGAGGAAGGGCTTTCTGATTCGTGTCTGGCTCTCCCAAACCCTGAGCAATCTGTTCCTGTTTAAAACAAAAAGCAAAACATGTTTCCTCAAACTGGTTTAAGAGAATAGTGATGACTAAGACAGTATATTTATTTCCGCTGTCATAGGAGTCATGGATTCTTGGATTAAAAAAAAAAAATTATCCTGTATTTTAAAAAATACTGTGGTTCCCTTTCTAGGGACTCTTGAAAAGAAATTCTTTTTGGACATTAAGATGTCAGGGGAGCAAGTTCTCAATTCTGAAACGTTTCCTTGGTCAAAAAGATTAGAAAAGTTTGTTGAAAAGAACACAGATCTAAAGGTGGTTAGCAAGGTTAAAAAATTAAAAAGAGGACAAATGGAAATTACATTCATTCATTCAATAAATAATCATTACACACCTATTGTGTTCCAGGGATTGTAGATACAATTCTGAGCTAACAAAGCTGAACAAGATGTACCTGACTCCTCTTGTTCCTTAACAGCCTAGGGGGCTGCAGACAAGTAAACGCATCATTACAATACAGTGTGATAAAGGCCCTGATAGTAGAAGTTTGAGGCTGCATAGGAGGGGACTCAGAGATCCAAAGGATGAGCAGAATTCAGTCAGATGAAGAGAGTTGTGGGTGCAAAGAGCGTTCTAGGCAGAGGGCATAGCATATTTTAAGGCTTAGACATAAGAGAGAGTAGAGTGGGTTTGAGGAATTAAACTCATTTTAATGTATCTGAATGTAGCAGGAGTAGCTGGAGATGAAGTTGGCAGGATACCTATTGTCTTCCTTTCAGCAGCTTGATGCTGGTAAGGTGTGGATTTAGGATCGAGAGGGAGGTATAACTCCCTGCAGATTTTGGGCCCAAGTCATCTGCTTTAACAGAAACTTGCCAAGAGAGGTGTGTAACGTGGTTCCTTGTCTCCCATTCTGCTATTGTTTCAAGTGTGAATAGTTTCCAAAGGAAACTGGAGGGATGCTTGATGGGGCAAGATTCAGGTATTCCTCGGCCCACTTGCTAAATATCAGAACCTCAACTCAGGTCTCAACTCCTGGGATGTTGGCATCCTTGGCAGATGGAATCCACTGTTTAATGTATCAACTAATAAATGGAAGATGAGGGGGACCGTGATGGGAACAGCTCCTAGATACAAGGGCTTCCTGAGCACTTAGTTGGTAACTGATAATTATCTATTATCTTTGACTTGTCTGTATGAGTTGAGGGATGAGGAGGCAAAAAAATATCAGAAGAATAAATCTTTGAATGATGAAGAACTTAAATAATGATTAGAACCACTGGACATGTGGTCATTTTAACCCTTGCTACCTTAAAAACATAGCCATGGGTTTGTTTCCATTAAAAATACAATTCTCTATCCTTCCTGGGACACTCATGAATAGTCATCTTAAAAATAGCCAGGAAATCAGAGCATTAGAAAGAGTTCAGAGGTCTTTTGGTCCGACAGCTTTATTTTAGCGATGAGGAATCTCTGTTCCAGACAAGTGAAGTGGTGCATCTTCTGGTTCCTGCCTCAGGGCTTTTACACTTGCTGTTCCCTCTGTCTCCCTACCTCTGCTTTGCTTGTCACCTCATTATTCAGGATTCTGCTCAGGATTTATTGAATTCCCTAATTAAAATAGCTTCTGACCAATTTTTCTAAATATCTTTACCTGCTTTATTGTACATACATTTTCTGAAATATTGTTTCCTTGTTTATTGACTGTCTCTTTTACTAGAATTTAACTAAAAATTTATCTTCGTCGTTGCTATGTCCCCAGCATTTAAAATAGTGCCAGGAAAATAATAGGACTTAATAAATGTATTTTTAAAATTTATGAATGAATGAAAAGTAGAACTTGGGTCTGCTAGATTATTGACCTTTCTATTACTCCAGCACTTCTCAAATTTTAATGTGCGTATGAATCACCTGGAGATCTGGTTAGAATCCAAATTTGATTGAGAATGTCTTGAATTCTGAGATTGCACATTTCTGGGAAGATCTCAGATGATGCCAGTGACTCAGGTCCATGGCCCACATTCCAAGTACTCTACCGCAGCTGTGCTCCTGAAGCAAAAGTTAACTCAGCTTTGCCAGAACCTTTTTGATAGTCTACTTAAGTACATATGATTTAGCCTTACATATTTTTTTCAAGGAGAAGGGAGTAGGTTGCACTTTTTTCAAAATTTTATTATAAAAATTTTCAAACATAAAGAAAAGTTGAAAGATTTTTATACTGAACCCACCACCTAGATTACACCATTAACATGGTACAACTCTTGCTTTTCACATTCCAATCCAACTATCATCTTTCTTTTCTCAAAATAATTAATTAATTAATTAATTAATTTTGTTTTTGGCTGCATTGGGTGTGCCAACGCAATGAGAAGCCTGCACGCAGGCTTTCTCTAGTTGCGGCGAGCGGGGGCTACTCTTCATTGCAGTGCACGGGCTTCTCATTGCGGTGGCTTCCCCTGTTGCAGAGCACAGGCTCTAGGCGCTCGGGCTTCAGTAGTTGTGGCTCGGGTGCTCTAGAGCACAGGCTCAGTAGTTGTGGCGCACGGACTAAGTTGCTCCGTGGCATGTGGGATCTTCCTGGACCAGGGCTCGAACCTGGGTCCCCTGCATTGGCAGGAGGATTCTTAACCACTGCGCCATCAGGGAAGTCCCCAACTATCATCCTTCTATCCAACCTCAATCTATATTATATTCTGATGCATTTCAACCTGAGTTGCAAACAGCAGTGCACGTCTTCCAAAATATTTCTAAGCTGCATTTTAAAAAGTGACTCTCTTCCTGGTTGGTGATCAAACTGTGGAGGCTATTCAGGAGTCTTCTTGATGGAGGTGGCCCCATCTATCACTTTTCTTAGCCGCATTCTTATTCTTGGCCTTTTCCTTCATGAGGACACTGAAATTCATGCTTTGGAAATGTTAGACATATTCCATATCTTTTGAAGGCATCCCACTATGATTTTAAGCCCAAACCCAGTTGGCCTATTTAATAGGAATAATTTCTATTAGAAATTTAAATAATTGGAATAATTTAAATTATTCTGCGAAGGACAGACTAGAAGGAAACAATAATTTATTATTGGCTCCTTGGCATTTTGATAAAACTGAATGAAGGCTGCAAAGTTGAGATCTTCCTTTTAGACTAACAACTTCTTGAGGGCAGGGACCATTTCTTAATCATCAATATATCCCCAGTGCCCAGTACTGTCTTTAGCACATAATAAATGCTAAATATTTGCTGAAAGGTTGATTGAATGAATGAATGAACACTTACAATGTAATAGCAGTTTTCCCACCTGATCTTTAATTGTTGGTGCCAATCCCTGCCAGACCCATACCTATCCAGAGCAGAGTTTCTCAAACTCTATGCCATTGATATTTTGGGCCAGATCTTTCTTTGCTGTGGTAGCTGTCTTGTGCAGTGTAAGAGGTTTAGCAGCAACCCAGGCCTCTATTAACAAGAGGCCAATAGCAGTCCTCCCAGTCATAACAATCAAAAATGCTTCCATACATTGTTGAATGTTACCTGGGGTACAAAATTGCCCCTGTTTGAGAACCACTGAGCTATAGAAATTGAAATCTCACAAGCTGAGGCTAGCTCTGCTCAACCTCTGAGCTGATAAGGACCAAGCCTGAATATATATATTTAGAGTCAGAAAAATATTTTTATTCCCTAGGATTCATGTTAGAATTGAGAAATGGTCTATGGCCTATGTGTTTAAAATGCCTTGGATGAACCCTGAGTGCCCTTCCTAGTTCAGCATTTTCTCCCAGGTCCCACTGCACAGACCTAGGCTCTATGACTGGCTTCTGCCCTGACTTCTGATCTGTAATCTAGTCTATGCTGGATTTCAAGCATAATCCTAATGCCTGATCCCTTGATCAAGGAGCTGATTCCTTGTCATCTTCTTCCCCTGGGGATCGGACCCTCCTCAGTGCATATAACATTGTTGCCTGAGTTGCTACTTAAATTGGAGGTTCTCACCTCCTTGGGCCTCTAATTGCTTTGACTATGTGTTACTGCCTGATGACGCCTATTGGGGCTCCCTATGCTCACACAGGCCGATGGATACTGGTACTACCTCAGATCTGACTTGTGTTTTCTAGATCCCTTGGGATAACATAATTGGCACTACTGGCCAGCTTCCTTTGGAGCTAGCCATACATATTGGGACCATCCATTCTGGCCTCTTACCCCTTCCTCGCCAATTCACTGAAAGTTTTGTCAGTCTTGATAGTTTATTTCCCCTGTCCGTGCTAGACTCCCTCCTCACCAAGGACTAAAATTTCAACAACTTCAGGGTGATCTTTTCAGCCTGTTTGACTTTTCTGTCATGTTAATCAGATTCTCCTGCCTTCAGAGGCACCTCTTTTGTCTACTGCTCCTAACCACAAAAGCTGCTAAAGAAAGACTCATAATTAAACCCAAATGGCCCACAAAATCTTGTATTTCCTCCTTGGCCATTGTACATAACTCTGTTGTTTGTTCTTCCTCTATTACCTGCCTAACTCCATCCCCTGATGGTTGTTTCAAATACACTTCTTTCTCTGTAAACCTCCAAGCTTGCTTTCTTTACCACTGCAGACAATGGTAGAGAAATACTGACAATCTCGCATTTCTTCAGCAAGATTAGGCTATTTTTATCTTCATCTTAACATATTCACGTTTCTTTATCTTCACTTGATTCTTCCTTCCAGGCTCAGCAAAGAAATACCCTTTCTCTTCTCTTGCTTATGAATGGTTCTTTCTGAACTCCTTAACCAGATTGAGGATCTGTATTTGACTTAGAATTGTTTCTTTATATACTTGTGGGCAAAGTCCAATTACATCCTGCTTTGCCTCACCGAGAATTGACAAAATGGGATGTCTTCCCTTCTGCAAGCTCTCCTTTTCACTTTGCTGTGATGAGGGAGAGAAAACACAATGTAGGGTATTTATTAACTGAGCTGCTAATAATTTTTGACCTTTTCCTCACGGTACCTGTAGTAGCATGCTGGACATATAACACAAACTGAAATACTGAAATTATTCATCAATTGATAAATTAAAGGAGTACGTGACTCTTGTTCAGCTCCACTTTTCAAGTAACCATCATGCTCCTGGCATAGATCATCTTGCCTGCCTAATTACCTCCATGCCTGATTTACCTTTCTTTCTTTTATTCATGTATGTATGTATGTCTGCATTGGGTCTTCGTTGCTGCACATGGGCCCTCTCCAGCTGCGGCGAGCGGGGGCCCCTCTCTGCCGCAGTGCGTGATCCTCTCATTGCAGTGGCCTCTCCCGTTGTGGAGCACAGGCTCCAGGCATGCGGGCCCCAGCAGCTGTGGCACGCGCACCGGCCCAGTCGCTCTGCGGCATGTGGGATCCCCTGGGACCAGGGCTAGAACCCGTGTCCCCTTCATTGGCAGGCGGGTTCCCAACCACTGCACCACCAGGGAAGCCCTACCTTTCTTTTTTTCTTTAATCAATCATTAGTTTTCTCTGGTACTTATGATTAGAAACTCTTTAGCCCATGAAAGGGCTCTTCTAGTTAAATCAGTTCCCACCAATTAGCTCTTATAATACAGTTCTTAAGAAATTGGTAGAAACTTTATTTTTGCAGCCACCCACAGAAAAATCAGTATGGGTTTGCTTATACAGTGAGCAAATACTCAGTTCCTCAACAAAACAGGCCTTTTAATTCACAATATTTCCAGTAGTTTTTCTTTGAGTGAATCACTCTGGTTTGGCTGCTTGGGCAGGGCTCAGTGTTGGAGGGCTAATTTATTCATGTTGCTGGGTGACTGGGGTAACCCCTTGTTATTCCATTGGTGTTCCATGGATCCCTGATATTCATGATCCTCCACTGTTGGATTAGAAAATGAGCTGAGCAGGAATTGATGTGATAGCTAAGATATTTCTAATACTTTGGCAAGGGAATGTGGACTGACATTAAGAATACTGAAATTCTGCAGATTTGGGGTTTAGTAGTGAATCTGACAATAGCTTGAAATGAAAATGAAATCATCCTTAATCTTTCTATGTCTCAAGTTTATGTTTTGAAAAATGAAGTTTCCTTTAGAGTAAATATTTTATGGTTCCTATGTTTCCAGTACTATTGTGAAGGAAATATTTTAGAGACTTTTCTTTATCTCCATTTTTCCATAATTTCACTATGATAGACCTTGCTATAGAACTTTGTAAAGTCATTTTCCAGGCAATCTATAGGCCCTCTCCATTTGAAGACACATGTTTTAGAATTTTTCCCATATTATCTGAGCCTGAGAATTTTATAGGAGTTTACCCAAAGTCGTATACCCTGAAAGTATATGGAGGTTAGATTTAGAGAATCTAGTTTGTATAAAAGATGAGACAGAAGGCAGTCTTGGAGAGGCAATATTTGAAGGGAAACTGGCTGAGAATTTTCCTGCGTTAAAGAGAAACATGAATCCTTAGATGGAAAGTGCATTTCAAGTTTCGAGTAACTTAAATAAAATAAATCCACCTCAGAGTGAACTATAGAATATCAAGGATAAAGAGAAAATCTCACAGACTATCTAATCCCAAAGAAAGATTGCCTATCAAGAAAACTAGATTTCCAGTAGATTTCTCATCTGTAAGTATAGATTTCAGAGGACAATGAAGCGAACATCTTCAAAAGTCCTGAGAAAAAGTAACGGACAACCTACAATCCTATTCCCAGCTAAATTGTTATTCAAGGGTAAGGATAAACTAAAGATATTTTCAGGCATACATCCACCCACACATCCTTCCTAAAACAGCAACTATACCACACAGGTGAGAATATTCAGAGGGGATAGGAGGAATGTAACAAACAACAGTGAGCACAGAAGTTAAAGATATTGGTAAATTTAAAAAGAACAATTGCACTGTTAAAAAAAATGTCATCTTGTGTGAAAAAGTAAGAAACCAAAGCTAGATAGTAATAACTTTATGGGGGTGGGAAGTGTTCACATGTTCTAGGGTCATTGTCTTGTTTGTTTGGAAGAGAGACACTGAATAATTTAGACTTTGTTAGAAAAACATATAGTTAAGTACATATGTTCAGGGAAACCACTAGAACCACTAGAAGAATAGAAATATAACCTATAACTTCCACACCAACAGAGAAAAACTTTACATTCTAACTGAAAACAGGAAAGGGGGTGGGGGGAAGGCCACTAAACAAAAAAACAGAAAAAGATGAATGAAATAAGACTAAATAAAAGTATAAAGAATAATGATTGCTGAACATAAATTATTTTAATCATGGGTCCTATTTTATAGAGTTTTGGATTACTCTAGATTTCTTGTGGGAGTTGGGGATTGTTTACAACATAATCTCAGACAGATTTCCAGATTTTCTCTATATAAGCTAGAAAATAGCTTATATGAAAACCATTTTCATTTAATACTGAAAAGAGGGAAATGCCTTTGCACTGCCTCTCAAACAACTGGAATCTGGTGTTTGATTCCACTTCCCAGATGGCCTCTTTTAATCTAGCTCTTTATAGACAGCCCATAGGTTAGGAACACCAAATAGTATGCTGTAACTTTAGAGATTGTTGTCTATGTTTACCATAATTATAGAGGTATTTAAAACGTTTGCATTTTGCCATTGGGAGAGAAAAATAGAAGGATTTGGGGTAATCATTTGTTGTGGACACATCTTGAAGTTAAATCAAAGCTATGTTTTGTTTGCCCATGGCTGTCTGACTTCAAAAAGAGCCAGGGTTTTTGAAAGTTGGATATTTGCAAATATTCTAAATTCATTTGCTTAAGTTTCTCAACCAGCCACTGACCTTCAAAAACCGGAAGATCAATAGATTATGCTATGCATTTATGATGAGGTTTAAATTCTCAATTTAATCACCTATTTAATCACTTAATTAGGAACTGTTCTCTTCTTCAGGAATTATTAGTAATCAAAAAGGTTTTTTTTTTTTTTCTTTTTCTCTTGAGCTTGGATGCTTGAAGTTAAATTTACTTTTTTGTTCTCAAGTCAAATTGTAGGTCGCTGAGTTATGAGTATTAGTATTCCTAGGAATCCCCTAGTCCAAACTTCCATTACATAGAAGATGACACTGAGGGTCAAAGAGGAAATATAACTTTTCCAAATCCTCAGGACTCATTAGCAACAAAGAGATTTGGCCTGAAACCTAGATAATTTGTGGGTTGTCATTTTAGAGCTCTTCATAACGTGTCCAAAGGAGGGTGATCATTTTACTATTTAGGCAAAAAAGTTGTTTTATTATTTCAACATTTAACAAATACTATTTTAATTGGGGATACATCCTAATGTTGAACAACAACAAAATATCAGTAAAAATTCAGTGAAGTAATTTACTGATCAGTTTGTTATGAAATGTTGTCCACACTGGCTAATTTACAAGAGGAAAATCATTTGGGAAATTCCTGGGTTTAGTCGATTCTGCTTAATATTGTGTAAAACAGTAATTTGTATTACTTTAAATTATAAAATATTTCATGCATACAAAAAGGTTAGATAAAAATCTAATAGATACTCATATTTCTACCACCAGATTTAATAAATGTTTCAAATTATGGCTTTTAGTTTTATCTATGTTAATATCATGTTAATATACATGTAAGTATAATGTAAAAAAATTATAATGTAGTATTCAATTGTATTATTTATTTTTCTATTCTCCAAAGATAGTATGTAGGGTTTTTTTCCAATTTATTTCTGCTTTCACAAGCAGTTCTGCAATTAACATTCTTATATACTGTTCTTAGTACACATGGAGTACTAGGATATATAACTAGAAGTAGAAGGCTGGCTCAAAATTCCTTCTTCAGTTTTATCAGATATTGCTCAATTGTACTAATTTTCCCTCCCACCAGCACATATGAGAGCTCCTGTTTCCCCCATCCTCATATATCCTTGGAATTAAAACTTCAAAATGTTTATCAGTCTTAATGAGAGTGAAGTGGTATCTCACAGTTTTAACTTGCATTTCTTTTGTTACCGATGTAATAGATGATATTTTTATATGCTTTATTGCATTTGGCTTTCTTCCTATGTATTTGACTTGCCTGGTCATAGCTTTCCTCAATTTTCTACTGAGTTGTTGTTTTTAAACTGACTTGTCAACGTTGTTTATATATTCTGGGTACCTATTCTTTATCTGTTATATATGTTGCAAGTACATTTTCCCAGTGCATGGTATATCTTTTTTTGTTTGTTTATGATACCTTCTGAAATACAAAAATTTTAAATGTTAATGAAGTCAAATGTATCGATCTTTTAAAAAGCTTTATCCTTTATTTGCCTTATTTGCAAAAAACTTTATTATGTTTGCCAATATTTTCTTCTAAAGGAGTTAAAACTTTGCTTTTCTTAAGTCTTTAATCCATCTGCAACATATTTTGAGCATAGTATAAAGACAATTTGAATTTTACATTTTTCCGTGTGGATAAGTCATTGTTCTTGTACTGTTTATTTAATGGTCTATCATTTTTACCTTCTGTCAAATACCACGTTTTCCTATATATGTGGATATTTTCCTGGGCTCTTTATTCTGTTCCAGTAGTCTGTTTATCCTTGCAAATACCACATGGCTTTTAAACTAAAGATTTATAGTAAGTCTTGACAGTTGGTGGGACATTATCATTCCTCCTTCTCTTCTCCTTTTATACAAAATTATCTTAGTTGTCTTAGCCTTTTATCTTTCCACATGAAACTCAAAATCAGCTTTATAATAATGCTGTTGGGATTTTGATTGCATTGACGTTATAGGTTAACTTGAGAAGAACCACCACTTTTGTGATATTAAATTTTCTCCACAAAATATCATATATTTTTCATTTGTTTAGGGCTTCTCTTATGCCCTTTAAGATATTATTAAAATCTTCCATATAAATATCCTAAGCATATTTGGTTAGATGTACACTTAGGATTTTTATTCCTATAGTGAATGAGATTTTTAAAAAACTGATCTTATATTTTCTAATTGATTACTGCTAGCACATGGAACCATTGCTAATTTTTTGTATAGTGTATTGCCTATCTAGAAACATACTTTTATTAATTCCAGTAATTTTGTTTCTCCTTTTCCTATCCTTACATTTTACTTTATTTTCTTGTTTTGTTGTACTGTATAGATAGTCCAATAAAATGCTGAATAAAGCCAGGAAAACAGGCGTCTGTATCTTGTTTCTGACTAAACTTGGGATGCTTCTATTGTTTTGCCATTAAGTATTTTTGAGGTCTTTTTGATAGATGTGCTTTATCAGTTTAAGGAAATTTTCTTCTACTCCCAGTTTAAGTTTTTAAACTATTTTTTCATGCAGTGGACTTATTGGAGGCCTCATAAATTTTGTCAGCTGTAGGTTTAGGTTTTTTTTTTTTTAACTTAATTGGTATGTAGAGAATATATTGTAGGCTGAAAATATGATAGCTGCTGACTTAGACTTTAGAATCAGGAGGAAAAAAAGTGTCACATGAGAATGTGTGACTAAATGCCAAGAAGTTCTATTTAATAAGTGCTGAGACTATGTTGAATCCGTGCATGCAGGCCTTCCTTGGGTACAGGAGTTTTGAAGAAATAAGTATAGGAGTCTAGTGAAGCCAAAAAGCCTGGTGCAACATATAGACTATGGGCTTATAACAAGTAATCAACACTATTCACAAATATGTGTGGGAAGGCACACCTACTTAACACAACAGAATTACAAAAGTCTTCAAAGTTCTTATGCAAATGGCTTGGGTTAGCTAGCTTGTTTGAATCCAAGACCTGTACAGTCATTATTACTTCTAAACAGAGGCTATGCTACAGTTAGTTTTGGTAACCTCTCTGTGTGCACATGTGCTCCTGTTCCAGCCTGCTAGAGAAAATCATCAGCCTTTCCCACAGCTGCTCTCCTGTATTACAGAGTGAAAACAAAGATTAAAGAGTCTTGGTAAGTCACTATCCGGGGCTTGTTCTCCACTTCAAAAATACCTGATAAAGAAGGTCCTCAAACATGGAAGCAACCTAAATGTCCATCAACAGAGGAATGGATAAAGAAGATGTGGTACATATATATAATGGAATGTTAGCCATAAGAAAGAATGAAATAATGCCATTTGTAGCAACATGGAGGGACCTAGAGATTCTCATACTGAGTGAAGTAAGTCAGACAAGAAAGACAAATATCATATGATAACGCTTATATGTGGAATCTAAAAAAAGAGTACAAATGAACTTATTTACAAAAGAGAAATAGAGTTACAGACGTAGAAAACAAACTTACGGTTACCAGGGTGTAAGGAAGGGAGGGATAAATTGGGAGATTAGGATTGACATATACACACTACTATATATAAAATAGTTAATTAATAAAAACCTACTGTACAGCACAGGGAACTCTACTCAATACTCTGTAATGACCTATATGGAGAAAGAACCTAAAAAAAGAGTTGATATATGTATATGTATAACTGATTGACTTTGCTGTACAGCAGAAACTAACACTGTAAATCAACTATATTCCAATAAAAATTAAAAAAAAAAGTTCTCGACATCAAATCAGTTCAATTCCACAAATGTTTATTGACAGCCTGGTTTGTCAAATGTATTGTGTGAGTCATCATGTGACATATGAAGATGAAGAATTCCCAAAGACTTTACAATTTAATTGTAACAGGGAGCCAGTGGAGACTGAATTTGAAAATTTTGAAGATGGAGTACTGCTATTTTGAAGTTGAATTCAGTTTTGGCTTATAAAGTGAGAGGTAGGAAATTAGTCTCTAGGGAAACCTTTTTCCTCATCTTGGAAGGGATTGTTTTGCTTTTAGTCATGTAGATTTAAATCATGGGCCTCCCCACCTACTGTTTGGGGAGCTCTGAATGAAATGAAGTAATGTAAATGTACTTGCTTCAGACTGCATTGTAAAATAATTTGTTAAGTAAATCGAGTGTACTAGCACAACTGTACTCCAGCAGAATTGTATAATTTTTCCCTTGAAATCTGAATGGAGGTTGCCTAATGGACAGAAGTTGATTTTTCATTGATTATTTGTGTGTGAGTGTGTTTGCAAACAACTCTGCTGTTTATAAACTGTTTCCTCTTTTTTTTTTTGCCTGGGCACAGAGCTAGAGTATTATTTCTTACCCTTCCTTCCAATTAGTTGTGACCTTGTGATTGGTTCATTGTCAAAAATATGTAAGTGGACGTGATGTGTGTTGCTTCCAGACCAAGGCTGTAAAGACGTGTATAGGACTTCTCCGTGTTCTCTTTCTCCTTTCCCTTGATGGATTCAGTTGACAAAGCATCTAGAGAGTGGCAGAGCCCCAAGATGAAAGAGGAACCTTACCTGCAGATCTGGAATGCTATAATTGATCATTAAATGAATGGAAAATAAAGTATATTTGTTGAAATTTTTTATCTTATTTGTTACAGCAGCTCATCTGACCCTAATTCATACAGTGTTCTTGTCTAAGCACTTCTTCATAGCACACTGGGGAACTGGACTTCTACCACATACACGTATAGGCTCATCTCTTCACTTAATATGTGAGGAGAGACTGTGAAAAGGAACTGACATCAGTCTGGTGCAGCAGAACATGGGTTGAACCACTGATAGCTCATACATGGCATATATTTGATACAGAATAATTCAGATATTAGGAAATAAGTTTTCAGAATATTATCATTGATTCACTTCTCTGTTCTCTGAGGGTGAACCATACTTCGTGGGTATGGAGTAGAATCTTTTTCAAGGGAATCTATGGTTTGACTATTGATCACCCAGGCGTGGGAAAGAGAGTGAATCTTAGGCTAGGAGAGCTGGGGTTTAGTTAGGCTTGGGTTTGTAGGGTGGAAAGGCCTGAAGATTTTTGTTAGTGGCTGTTGAGTCTGACAAAACCATAGGGAGGCCTGAGTTTTTAGACTGAGTTTAGCCTTTTGGGGTTCCATGACTATATATATGCATTTAAAAAAATTTTTTTTTTTTTGTGGTAAGAACACTGAACATGAGATCTACTCTCTCAACAGAATTTTAAGTACACAATCTAGTATTGTTATCTACAGGCACAATGTTATACAGCGGATCTCTAGAACTTATTCAGCTTACATACCTGAAATATTATACCCATTGTCAACTTTCCCCTTCTCCCTCTGCCCAGCCCCTTGTAACCATCACTTTATTCTTTGCTTCTATGAGTTTGACTATTTTAGATACCTCATGTAAGTGGAATCATGTAGTATCTGTCCTCCTGTGATTAGCTTATTTCACTTAGCATAATGTTGTCAAGTTTAATCCATATTGTCACATATTTCAGGATTTCCTTTTTTAAGGCTGATTCCATTGCATGTTTATATCACATTTTTAAAATCCATTCATCCGTCATGGACATTTAGGTTGTTTCTACATCTTGGCTATTGTGAACAGTGCCACAATAAACATGGGAGTGCTAGTATCTTTTCAAGATCTTGATTTTGGTTCTTTTAGATAAATACCCAGAAGTTGGATTGCTGGATCATATGGTAGTTCTATTTTTAATTTTTTGAGGAACCTCTATACTGTTTTCAAGAGTGGGTTGCAACATTTTGCATTCCTACCAATAGTATACTAGGGTTCTAATTTCTCCACAACCTCACCAATGCTTGCTGTCCCTTGTTTTTTGATAATAGCCATCCTAACAGGTATGAGGCAGTATCTCATTGTGGCTTTGATTGGCATTTCCCTGATGATTAATGATATTGAGCATCTTTTCATGTGCCCACTGGTCATTTGTTGGCCATGTATCTGTTGGTTATATCTTCTTTGGATATGATCAGATGTTCTGATAGCCACTTTGTATTATAGTTACATTATTAAGCCTTCAGTGAAATATTGCTGAAAGTCACAGACTGGTCTCAGCTATAATGTGGGGAATCAGGGAGAAGAATGCTTACTTCCTGAGGTCAGAGTAGGGGGAACTCATCGGTAGTTCACCAGCAGCAGATAGACATGTTTACTGAAGTGGTGAGCACATAAGTTCATCCACAGCAGAAATGAAGTGTAATGTTAGAAACCTGGTGTGGAAGAAAATGGGGTTCTTGTTTTCAGAGTTTATGTGAGGCAGTACTCTGAGAAACTCTTAGAAATACCTGGGGGAAGCTCTAAGTAGGCTGTTTGCCAAAAATAGGCCAGTTGGGGTATGTGTAATTATAGTTTGGATATGAACAGTGTCTTTATTTTATAGTCATAGGCTGGCAAGGCTGCTGAAATATGGATGACATATTTAAGTTTGATATGTTTCATTTTTTACTGTTCAAGTCAGGACTTCTAGTAGCACTGATAAATGAGGATTTAAATAGCCAATAATGGACAGCGTGTTTAACACCACCTCTGTCATACAATATATTTTATGTTATATTTTTGTTTATCCAAATATCTTTATTTTATTCTTATTCTTCAATAATTTTTGCAGATATAAAATTTTAAGTATGAAATTATTTCTTCTCACAACTTTGAAGATATTATTACACTATCTTCTGATTGAGAAGTCAATTTTTAGTCTAATTCATGTTACCCTACAGGCAATTAGGCTTTTTTTTTTCCCCCTTGACTGCTTTTAAGATTCTCTTTTTGCATACAATCTGTCTTGATGTATGGATTTTTTTTTCTACTTGATATTTATTGGACTTCTTGAGTCTAAGGAATTGTATTTCTCATTAATTCTGGAAAACTCTCAGACTTTTTGTCTTTCACTTTCATCATTCATCCACTCTCCTTATTCTTTTTTTGGAACTTCAATTAGACATATGTTGGAGCTTCTTGCTATATCTTCCTAGTCTCTAAACCTCCTTTTGTATTTCTGAGCTGAATTCTGAGTAGTATCTTTGGATCTATTTTCCAAAAAAATAAATCTCTCTTCAGCTATGTCCAAACCACTGTTTAATCCATCCAGTGAGGCTTTTAAAAACAAACAAAATCAACTTTAATATAGAACAGTTTTAGATTTACAGAAAAATTAAAAAGATAGTACAGAGAATTCCCATAAACTCTGAATCCAGTTTCCCCTATTAACATTTAGTGTAGTACATTAGTATAGTGCATTTATTGCAACTAAGGAACTGATATTGATACACTGTTATCAATTGAAGTTCATGTTTATTTATATTTCCTTAGTTTTTTTCCTAATACCCTCTTTCTCCTTCTGTTCCAGAATCCCATATTTCCTTTAGTTGTCACGTCTCCTTAGGCTCTTTAGTTGTCATGTCACAGCTTGCAACAGTTTCTCAGACTTTCCTTGCTTGGTGATGACTGTAACAGTTTTAAGGAGTACTGGTCATGTGTTTTGCAGATGTCCCTCTACTAGGACTTTTCTGACCACAGAGGTAAAAGTGCCATTTCTCATCATATCATATCAAGGGTATATACTATTGACAGGACTTATCATTGTTTATGTTGACTTTGATCACCTGGCTGAGGTAGTGTTCCTCAGACTTCTCCACTATAAAGTTTCTCCCCACACAATCCACTTTTCATACTGTCCTCTTCGGAAGGAAGTCACTACGTATAGCCCACACCTGAGGTGTTGGTAGTTATGCTCTACCTCCTTGATGATGGAATATATAATAAATTATTTGGAATTCTTCTTCATGGGAGATTTGTCTCTTCTCCATTTATTTATTGGTTCAACCATTTTTTTAAGTCAATATAGACTCATGACTATTTATTTTACACTTTGAGTTATATATAGTCCAATACTACTTTATTTATTTTTTTGCTCAAATTGTTTCAGCTTTGGCCATTGGGAGCGATTTCAATTGGCTCCAGTGTCCCTGTATCGTTGTTTTTGTTTTTGTTTTACACTTCCTTACTTTCTGGCACTATAATCTCATTTTGTGTATTTCCTTCTCAAGTCCTAGAATCAGCCATTTCTCCAAGGACCCCTGATTTCCTTTACTGGAGAATGGTATTAGAAACCAAGACATAGATGATCATTGGTGAGATCACAGGTAATCACTGAATGTGAATTATACTTTTTATATCTTAGATATACTTGTTTTTTTAATTGACTTTTACTTTTTTATAGTCTTTTACTCTTTTTCATATTCCCATTCCCTTAAAATTTTAAAAAACATATTGAGCATATATCTTTTATAGTCTATATCTGATAATTCCAATACCTGAAATGGTTGCAGATATATTTTAAAATTTTTGTGTGTTTGTTTCTGAGATTTTTTGTTCATGGTGGCTTGTTTTCTTGTAGGTATAGTGCATTTAAAAATTATGAATTAATTTGTTATTTCTCTTATTCATAGAAGTTGTCTGAGGCCTAATTCTCCCAAAGAGGGCTATTAATTGCTTCTGCTAGATAGATGCTGCAGGGCCCTATGGACTTTATAGCCTTTAAATTACAGTTCTAAGCTTATAGGCTTCATGATCAAGTGAAGACTTGATTTCTCCAGGTTATTCAGTCTTCAGAGAGATCTTAATTTTGGAATTTCCATCTAAATTGATGGTCATATGAGTCCAGGTTTTATATAGAATTGCCTTCAGTCTATAATTCTTTCCTCACAGTATTAAAGATTGTTCCCAGTCCTAATATGTACTGAAGTACTTGGCCACAGGGCTCACAGTACAGAGTTAAAGCACAGGCTTTGCAGGAGACTGCCTAGATTCCAATTTTGGCTTTGCTACTTGCTAGCTTTGTGACCTTAATTTTGTGACCTTTACCATCTTAATGTCCTCATCCACAAAATTGGGATAATTATAGCACATACCTCATGAAGTTAACAAGGATGAATTAACACATGTAAAGTACTTAGAAAAATGCCTGGCACCTAGCAAGTCCACTTTGTTGGCATTCATATATGATGTTTGTGTGGTTGGAAAACTTCAGTTCTTGCTTAGCTTCCTTGACTTGCGTTTAATTTTTGGCCTCAGCAAATTTCTCTTACTTCATTGCAGGCTCAGCTATTCATTTAAAATAGTTGTATCAGTCAGGGTTTAGGGTTCACTCAGAGAAGCAGAATATAGGTAAATAGAAAGCAAGAGAGGTAGATGGAGAGAGAGAGAGAGAGAGAGATTTGTTTTTGTTTTACAAGGATTTGACCTTAAGCAATTGTAGAAGCTGATTAAGAAGTCTCTGTAAGGCTCTTGTCTTTGCTGGGGCTTGAAGTCCATAGGGCAGGCAGGAAAAGATGGATATAAAGAGGTAGAGAGCAATAATAATTTGTAACTCACAAGCATGAGAGAGAACCCATGAGGACAGAGTGAAGACCATGTCAGTTCTTTTGGTCTCTGACATTGGTGATATGGGTATTCTGAAGATGGTCCTTTGCCACAGAGCTAAACACACACACCTGGCCCAGGAGTCAGAGAAGCTGAAGGAAGATTTAGGAAGAGCTAAGGTGGAGCAGTTAATGTAATTATTTCCTCAAGCCAATAGGGTAATCCAGCAGAGAAGCAACATGTATGAGTTACAAAATTGTTGCTGACTCACTCCCCCTCTCCAAACCTCTCTCGTGGCCCACCCCTAACTGGAATCATACAGGAAAGGGATTTCTGGAAAACATGGGTCAGCCTAGCCAAATCGACATATTACAAAGCCACCACAATAGTGGTTTTAATATTTTATGAGGCATTGCCAGATGTTATGTAGGGGTAGAGTTTCAGGATCTCTAGGTCTCCTTGTTGGTTGATATGGAATTCTTGACTGTAAGCTTTCGGAAGATAGCTCCAATACTTAGCACATTAAATGTTACATAGTAGCCTCTTAACAAATATTTGCTGAATAAATGAATGAGTATGATGTTCTAGATATCATGCTAAGTGCCAGGGATACAAAGCTAAGACATGTTTTTTCCTTCCCTCATGAAATTCAGAGTCTAATTAAATAAGACATATAGGTAGAGATACATACAATAGAAATATTTATACATATGCACAAACTTTGCCAACGTATATGGTGAACAATTAAATTTTGATATAAAAATAATTGTTATATCATGCATTTTTCAAAAATGCATAAAGGATGACTAAAAGAATTTTGAATCTAAAATTCTAGTTTCCTAAATTTAGGTCAAGGGAAGATTGAGATTTGTGAGAGATATTAGACATTCAATTTGGGTAGAAAGGTTTTGGAGTAAAAATTTCTGATTCTGCAACTTTATCATAGAGAACAATGATAATTGTGGCAGAGACAGGCTAGATGGTCACCAAACCTGTTTCCTCTTTTTTCTGGGCTCACAGTGAGACTACAATTCCCAATTTTCCTTGCCATTAAGCATTGCCATATGTCTGGCAATAGATGCAAGTGACATGATGTGATTCACTTTCATTTGTGGTACATATAAATCTCCCACATGTGATCTTCCATACTCCTTTCCTTCTGTAGCTCTATGCAGATGAGTATGACAACTTTGCAAGTTATATGTTGAAGATGTCTTGAAAACCATGTGCTGATGATGGCAGAGTTATAAGATGGAAGGAGCCTGAGTGCCTGACCTCCTGTTTAGAGGAGAGCTGGCATCTAATTAGGAAGACCTGCCACCAACCCATGTCACTTTATCTAATACAATAATTTATGATGAGATATAAGAAATTTGGCTTTATATATATATATATATATAGGTATTGTGGTATTTGGAAATTTGGCTTTATATATATATACATATATAGGTATAGTGGTATTGTTTGTCATGGTATACTGATATTCAAATTAATAGCAAACTTGATGATCCAATATTCACCATCAATAGCCTAATTGAATTTAATCTATTTTGTAGAGCCTTGTTTGAATGTATCGCAAGGGATTGGAAAATCTCCAAAAATGCATTGATTCCCAAGCCTGTGAGGTTCATTTGATTGGTAGTCAGAACATCAAGAATCTGAAATGATTGTATTAATTTTCAAAAAAGTGATCTCAGATAATCACTTTTCATTCATTAACCACAAACCTCTAAAATAACACACAAACACACACACACACACACACACACGTATACATGTAAGTCCACTTGAATAGAATGTGTATATATATTCATGTATACACACACACACACACACACACACACACACACATTAATTCTATTCACCGTGAACTCGGGACAGGGCAAAGGAGTTATACTTTTCAACTTTCAGTCTTCCCTACTGTATGAATTTTTTAAAGGAATTTTCATACTTTAAAAATAATATGCCCGGCTTCCCTGGTGGCGCAGTGGTTAAGAATCCACCTGCCAATGCCGGGGACACAGGTTTGAGCCCTGGTCCGGGAAGATCCCACATGCCGCGGAGCAACTAAGCCCGTGTGCCACAACTACTGAGCCTACGCTCTAGAGCCTGTGAGCCACAACTACTGAAGCCCACGTGCCTAGAGCCTGTGCTCTGCAGCAAGAGAAGCCACCGCAATGAGAAGCCCGCGCACTGCAACGAAGAGTAGCCCCTGCTCGCCGCAACTAGAGAAAGCCCACACGCAGCAACGAAGACCCAATGTAGCCAAAAATAAATAAATAAATAAATAAATACATTTACTTAAAAAAAAAATAATGTGCCATCTATGAGTCCTGATATCAAAACCAGACAAAACGTTACAGGGAAAGAAAACTATAGACCAACAGCTCTTATGAATATAGATGCAAAAATAAAGGAGAAAAATTACTTGATCAAGTCAATAGATTCAGTAAAAGCATTTGACAAAATTCACCACCCCTTCATGATAAAAACTAAAACAACAAATTAGGAATAGAAGGCATCTTCCTCAACCTCACAAAGGACATCTAGGAAAAACCCACAGCTAACATTATACTTAATGGTGAAAACTGAATGTTTCTCTTTAAGACCAGGAAAATGACAAGAATGTCTGCTCTGCCACTTCCATCTAACATTGCCATAACCAAGTTTCTAGGCAAGGAAATTAGAAAAGAAAAGGAAATAAAAAGATTTAGATTGGAAAGAAGAAGGTAGAACTTTCTCTTTTTGCAGAAGACATGATCTTGTATATAGACAATCCTAAACAAACCCTTAGAACAAATAAATGAGCTCAGCAAGATGTCAGGATAGAATAAGATCAATACACAAAAAACAATTATATTTATATACACTAGCAATGAATAACCCAAAAATGAAATCAAGGAAACAATTCCATTTATAATTGTATTTAAAAGAATAAAATATTTAGGAATTGATCTAACGATGTAGTGTAAAACGTGCACTGAAAACTACAAATCATTGTTGAAAGAAATTAAACACCTAGATAAGAATGAAGGCCTAAATACAATGAAAGATATTCCATGTTCATGGATTAGAAAACTTAATATTGCTAAAATGGCAATAGTACTCAAAGCAATATACAGATTCAATGAAATCTCTATCAAAATCCCAGCTACCTTCTGTACAGAAATTTACAAGCTGCTCTTAAAATTCACATAGAAGCATAAATGATCCAGAATAGCCAAAACAATCTTGAAAACGAACGCAGTTGGAAGTCTCACACTTCTTGATTTCAAAAATTACTACAAAGCTACAGTAATCAAGACAATGTGGTACTGCCATAATGATGAAACTATAGATCAATAAAATCATATACAGAAATAACTGTCATATTTACAATCAATTGATATTTGATAGGGTTGCTAAGACAATTCACTGGGGGAAAGAATAGTCTTTTTAACAAATGGTGCTGGGACAACTGGGTATCTACATGCAAAAGAATGAAGTTGGACCCCTACCTCACACAATATACAAAATCAAGTCAACATGGATCAAAGACCTATTTGTAAGAAATAAAACAAATGCCTAAATTTGGAAAATAAAACTTTAAAAAAAATTTTTAAAAGAAAAATTAAAGCTTTATAAAAACTCTTAGAAGAAAGCATAGGCATAAATCAATGTGACCTTGAATTAGGCAATGGTTTCTTGGATATGACACCAAAAGTTTAAGCCACAAAAGGAAAAGAAACAGACAAATGGGACTTCAGTAAAATTTAAAATTTTTGTGCTTCAAAGGACACCATCAAGAAAGCAAAAAGAAAACTAATGGAATGGGAGAAAATATTTTAAAATCATATATTTGATATGGGACTTGTATCTAGAATATATAAACGACACTTACAACTCAATAATAAAAAGACAAATAAACCAATTTAAAAATGGGCAAAGGATCTGAATAGATGTTTCTTTATAGAAAATATACAAATGGCTAATAAGTATATGAGAATATTCTCAACATCATTAGCCATCAGGGAAATGCAAATGAAAACCACAATAAGATACCACTTCACACTCACTAGAATGGCTATAATAATCTTTTTAAAAAGGTAATAATAAATTTTGGTGAAGATGTATAGTAATTGGAACCCTCTTACGCTGCTGGTGGGAATGTAAAATAGTGTAGCTGGTTTGGAAAATAGTCTGTCAGTTCCTAACAAGGTAGCATAGAGTTGCCACATTATCCAGCAATTCCATTCCTAGGTATATACCCAAGAGAAATGAAAACTTATGCTCACAAAAAAAATTATACATGAATTTTCATAGTTGTATTGTTCATAATAGCCAAAAGGTGGAAACAACCCAAATGTCCCTCAACAGACAAACAGATAAACAAAATGTGAGATAGCAATACAATGATATATTATTCAGCAATTTAAAAAAATGAAGTGGTGATGCATGGTACAACATGGATAAAACTCAACAACATTTGTTAAGTGAGACAAGTCATCACAAAAGACCACATATTGCATGGCTCCATTTAAATAAAGTGTTGGGAATAGGCAAATAGAGATAGCAAGTATATCAGTGTTTGCCTAGGGCTAGGGGAGTTGTGGGCAAATGGGTAGTGACTGCTAAATGGGCATGGGGCTTCTTTTTGGGTGATGAAAATGTTCCAAATTTGATTGTAATGATGATGGCATAACTTTTCAAATACAGTAAGACTCAATGAACTGTACACTTAAAATTGGTAAATTATATAGTGGATGAATTATATCTCAATAAACTTGTTACTAAAAAAATTAAGTAACAACATGTCATCTTTTGTGTCCCACTTTTCTCATTTCTGTTAAATAAGGAGCTGAGTCACATGGGTGGTTGTTTTCTTCCATTTCTACTGTTCTATAATTCCACAGTTTTGTGATTACCAATGAACATCAATATTGTCATACATACTGTATTTTTAATGGCTAATGATTTTTAACAGTTCTAAGATAATCTTCAAATTAGTTTGGAAATTTTCTAGGGTATAAATAACAAACCAATGATTATTCTATTTGTAAACTTACAGAGTAAAAACCACTGCTTTCCTGGACCATTTGAAGAGTCACCACTGGTATATGTATTGAGCCTTGAGAACTAGGTTTCTATATTATCTTGAGCAAAGAAAACACTATACATAATTTAAAATTTTCCATCAGCTTACATTGTTAAAACTGTCTTAGTTCCACTGCCTGAGCAGCACATTCAATATACTGATTATACTGATTGATCAAGAGAATAGAATTGAACCAAAATTTAATGTCCTGGGACTTCCCTGGTGGCACAGTGGTTAAGAATCCGCCTGCCAATGAAAGGGACACGGGTTCGATCCCTGGTCCGGAAAGATCCCACATGTCGCGGAGCAACTAAGCCCATGCGTCACAATTACTGAGCCTGAGCTCTAGAGCCTGCGAGCCACAACTACTGAAGCCCACACGCTGCAACTCCTGAAGCCCGCATGCCTAGAGCCCATGCTCCACAACAAGAGAAGCCACCCCAAGGAGAAGCCCGCACACCGCAATGAAGAGTAGCCCCCACTCGCCGCAACTAGAGAAAGCCTGTGTGCAGCAATGAAGACTCAATGCAGCCAAAATTAAAAATTAAAAAAAAAAAATTAAAAATATTAAAAAAAAAATTTAACATCCTTTGGAGAACAGGCAGACAAAAACTTGGCAGACCATATAAATTAAAGGTATATAGTGCAGTGGCAGTGATTAGAACTAAGAGTCTGTGATTTGATCCAGACGTTAAGCTTCTTGAAAAATACCGTTTTTTAAACAAGTATCTATGACCATTCATTAAATGATAAAACCAGATAACATAAGCAAACACAAAGTTTCAAAATGTAATCAATTCCAAGGATTAAAATGATGATTTTCATCATGTAATTTGGCTCTTCTGGCATATGATGAAGATGGAAGAAAGCAGGCTCTTCCATCTGTTTGGGACTTGGAAAGGGTTGGTACTATGAGCAGGGTTGATAGATGAGCTTCCTACAGCACAACTTCTAACAATGTATCTCGCTAATGGACTTTGGGAACCAGTAGCTAGAGGATGGCTCGTCTGACACAAGACAGTAAGAGAAGCGACCTTCTCAAAACAAGGACACAGGCTCATAACTGTTGGAAGTGGTGATATCAATAGTAAACAAGGCACTGCAGAAAGTGTCATATTTATGTGTGAGTAATCTGAAAGAGCTCACGGTCACCAAAGGCTATTCAGAAAGGCACCACAGACAGGCAACAACACTAATTGCCATGTCCTCTTTGGATGCGAGGAGGGTTCTATGTAGTTATCCAGAACTACAGCCATCATTAAGATAAATGCCACTTCTAAAAATAGAGATAGTTGGAAGGGCAAAACATAAGCAAATTAGTTTAGAAGGGACTTCTTTGAAGTTACAGGGCCAAAAAAAGTATAGGTTAAACCTGAATAAGAAGGGAACAGACTAAAGAGAGTGCAGAATTTTAGAGCTAGATGGAACCTAATAATCTTATCATGCTTTGTATTTACCAGGATATGATAAACTATACTGAGATAATAAACCCAGAAATCTCTGTGGCTTAACACAACAAAAGTTTATTTCTTAGCCACACATGTCTAATTTGGGTTGGCACTTTCATACATCTGATTATTCAAGGTTCTAAGCTCTTTTTATATCACAATGCCACAGCTTCCAAAGTTGCTGTGGCAAGAGAATAAAAGGAAGGAGAGGGCACACTGGCTTCTCCCAGAAGAGACACATGACTTGTGTTCATATTTCATTGTCTAGAACATAGGCACATGACTCCAACCCAAGGAAGCTGGGAAATGTAGTTTCCCTGTGAAACATGGGGGCAAAACATAATACTGCTTCCAGGTCACTATTATGTACCATCTTCCATATCCAGTTACCCCTTGAATCTGCTTAATATTTTACTTTAAGTCAATTCACTGAAAAAATCTAATTATCATTAGATAATCTCCTAATTAGACTAAAATCTAATTTAAGCTGTCTTGATGTAACAGTTATATATTTTTCTAACATATATTAAAATAAATACATACTTATTAAGTATACGTTATGGACAATATAAAATCATCTCCTACCTCAGCAATGGTAGGTCAAATACTTTAGAAAAAATGAATCTAACTCTCCCATTTTAAGATGAGAAAACTGAGGCCCAGAAGATGACTTAAGTCCCCCCAAATCTCACAGGAAGTTGGATGGCAAAGCCAGAATTAGAGTCTAGGTTTCCTTTCCTCTATACCATATTTTCAATCCTCTAAGTTTGTGGGGAAAGGATGTGGGCACTAGAAAAACAAATTGAGTCACTACAATTAGGGGAAAAAAAAACAACACAGGCACAATGTACAAAAATCTCAGGGGAAAAAGAAGCCAGTAGGAAGAATTGTGAGGCTGCAAGGCAGATGGGGTCTCTTGGAAAACATGACTCCCACACAAACCAGCAGATCTGGGTGCATGAATGTCTAAAGGCTTATGAGAGACTGATTTTCTGAATTACTTAGACTCGCTGATGGAAACTTCTAGGGGCTCTGAGAACCACCATGAGAGCGGAGAGGAGCAATGTGACTGGAGGAGCCATTGGGACAGAAGCTGGATTCTGCACGCGGAGGAACAGGAAGTGTCTGCTCCCCATCTCAAGGCCCTCTGTGCACAGACACAGACCCTCAGGAGCACACTGCCGATAAACACAGGGAAGAGCATCACTTCTGTTTGGATCAGAATAAAATAGCAAAAGGATTTGGGTAGGACACTTCTGGAGGATTGCTGAGAGTTCCTTAATAGTCTATGAAGAAGATTTAATTTTAGAAATTAGAATTATGGAATCTCTGAGGAGATTTTAGAGGTCATCCCTTCTAACATTTACAGTAGTTACAAATTTTCTCTTGAAGTCCGTGAAAACCAGTTTTTCAAAATAAGTCTTATGGACAAACTTACTACATAGAACTGATGGAAGCAGAACCACTTTGGTTGGAGGACGTCGTCAGCATGAGCTGCTATAACAAAATACCATAGACTGTGTGGCTTAAACCACAGACATTTATTTCTCACAGTTCTGGAGACTGGGAGGTCCAAGATTAGAGTACAGCATGATCAGCTTCTGGTGAAGACTCTTTTCCTGGCTTGTATTTAGTCTCATTCTTGCTGTATCCTCACATGGTGGAGGGAGAGCACAAGCTCTGGTCTCTTCCTCTCCTTATAAGGGGACCAATTCCAACATGGGGGCTCTACCCTCATGACCTCATCTAAACCTAATAGCCTCCCAAAGGCCCCACTTCCAAATACCATCACAGTGGGGATTAAGGCTTCAAGATATGAATTGCAGCGGGGGAGAGGGGACAAAAATATTTAGTCCTTTGGAAGGAGAAGGGGTTCTGGAGCTTTGCCAGCCTGCCTCCTCTTACCATCCTCCCTCTCTCTACCTCCTGAGTAACAACATAATATGACGCCCCTTCATGCAGTACAAAGCCTTCATTTTAGGAATGCAGAAACTAGGCCCAGAGGGATTGTGATTTCTGAGGCCACCCGTCAGGCAATGGCAGAGTCAGAACTAGAATCATAGACTTTTGACTCATGCTAGACCTTTCTGTGAGATGATTATAGTAAGAGACCATGATGTTGTGATTTACGGACATATGTGTATAATATTGAAAAATTCTTCTCCATAAATAATATCTAGAAATTACATACTATGTGAAATATAGAGTTCTATCCTCTCTTGTTCTAGACACGGGAAGCACACAACACAGATAAGTTCTTCAATAAGAATTAATGAAGAATAATTGACATAAAATAAACTGGTATAAAATAAAATTGACATAAGATAAACATTAACATTTACATTTGATAGCTTTTGAAATAAGTATTCACCTGTGAAATCATTATGACAATCAAGATAATGAGCATATTTATTACACTCCAAAATTTTCTTGTGCACTTTGTAATCCCCTCTCAACCTTCCCCACATCCTCCCCATTCCAAGGCAACAACTGCTCTGATTTCTGTCACTATATATTAGTTTATAATATAGAAATTTATATAAACAGAATCATAGAGTATGTACTGGTTTTCTTCTCTGGCTGCTTTCTCTCAGCATAGTAACTTTGAGGTTCATATGTTCACATATCCATTCATATGTTGGTGACCATTTGAGTTATTTTCAGTTTTTTGACTACTACAAATAAAGCTGTTTTGAACATTTGTGTGCAAGTCTCTGTATGGGCATTTCTCTTGGTTATATACCTAGAAGAAGAATGGTTGGAATGGAAGGAGAATCCTACAGTAAATATATGATTGACTTTTTAAGAAACTGCTAAATCTTTTTTTAAAGTGGTGGTCTTACTTTACATTCCCACCTGTGAGGCAGGAGAGTTCCAGTTGCTCCACATACTTGGTATAGTCAGTCTTTAAAAATATTAGCCATTCTAATAGGTATGTAGCCATATCTCACTGTGGTCTTCTTTTATTCTATTTAAATTTAATTTTCTAATAGCTGATGATATCGAGTAGTGATCTTTTCATGTGCTTATCTGCTACCTGTATATCTTTTGGGGAAAGTGTCTGTTCAAATCTTTTGTCCAATTTTTCAATTGGGTTGTTTGTTTCTATAGTATTGAGTTTTGAGGGTTATTTATATATTCAAGGATACAAGGGCTTTATCAGATATGTGATTTGGGTTTCCATCCTCTTAACAGTGTCCTTCAAAGAGCGGAAGTTTTTAATTTTGATAAAGTCAAACTTACCAATTTTTTTCCTTTATGGATTGTGCTTCTGTTGTTGTATCTAAGAAATCTTTACCTAATTCAAAGTGACAAAGATTTTCTTCTGTGTTTTCTCCTATAAGTTTTACAGTGTTAGGTTTTACATTTATGTCTCTGATCTTTGAGTTTTAGTTATTTTTTAATATATAGTGGGAGGTATTGACTGAAGGTATTTTATTTTTATGTTTTATATATGGATATCCAATTGTTCAAGCACCATTTGTCGAAAACACTGTCCTCTCTTTAATGAATTGCCTTTACACTTTGTCAAAAATCAGTTGTCTTACAGGTGTGGCTCTGTTTCTGTTTTCTCTATTCTGTTCCATTGATGTATTTATTTCTACATCAATATCATACAATCTTGATTACCATAGCTTTAGGAGAAGTCTTGAAAGATAATGTAAGTCCTTGAAATTTGTTCTTCTTTTTAAGAGTTATTTTAACTATTCTAGGTCCATTACATTTCCATATGAATTTTAGAACTCGTAGTGCCAAAAATGCCTGCCAGGAGTTTGATTGAGATTGTACTGAAACTATAGATCAATTTGAAGAGAGTTTACATTAACAAATGAATCTTTTGGTACATTAATGTGGTATTTCTCTTTATTTATTCATGTCTTCTTTCATTTCTTTCAGCAATGTTTTGTGATTTTCAATGTACACATCATATACATCTTCTTTTCCAGTTTTATCCTTAAGTATTTGTGATGCTATTGTAAATTGTATTTTTTAAATTTCAATTTTTCATTGCTATTATATAGAAATATATTTCTATAGATTAATCTTGTGTGCTACAGTTTTGCTAAACTCATCTATTACATGCCATTTGGTAATATACACACTATTTAGCAGCATTTTTGTAGATTCTGCAGGATTTTATTGATAGGAAATCATATTGTCTGTTAATAAAGACAATTTTGTTTCTTCCTTTTCAATCTGGATATCTTTTTTCTCTTTCCTCATTGCACTGACTAGAATTACAGTACAATATTGAATAGTAGTCATGAAAGTGTTCATTCTTGCCTTATTCCCAGTCTTATAGGGAAAGCATTCAGCCTTTCCATTAAGTATGATGTTAGCTGTATATTTATTGTAGCTGTCATTTCAGGTTGAAAAAATTTCCTCTATTCCTAGTTTTCTGAGACTTTTTATCAGGTATGGATATTAAAGTTTGTGAAGTGTTTTTACACACGTATTGGGGAGGACTTAAAAAAAAATTATGTTACTATGGGTAATCACATTGAGTTTCAAATGTTAAACAAACCTTGCATTCCTGGGATGTATTATTTTTAATATATTGTTGGACTTAATTTTTTAAATTCTTAAAAATTTTGAATCAATCTTTATGCAAAATATTGAAAGAAATTTTCTTATTTACCTTTGTGTCATTTTGGTGTCGTGTAACGCTGGCCTCATAGAATGACTTGAGAAGCATTATTTTTTCTTAAGTATTTGGTAGAGCTGCTTAGAAAAGTTATCTTGGCTTAGAGTTTTCTTTATGGGAAGGCTCTTAACAAATTTAAGTGTTTTAATAAATGTTGAACTATTCAGTATCTATTTTTAGAATGAATTTTAATAGTAATGTGTCTTTCAAAAATATATCTATTTCATCTAAGCAGTCAAATTTATTGGATATCCCCTCTCTCAATCCTGATATTAATACTTCTCTATTTTTATCCTGGTTAATTCGGCTACAGTTTCATATATTTTTTTTACTGATCTCACAGATAATTATTATGATACTGAAATACCTTCTTGATCCCTCATGTCTTTTTATTTGTTAATGTATTTATTTTATTTAAAAAAAATTTTATTGGGGTATAGTTCATTTACACAATGTTGTGTTAGTTTCAGGTGTACAGCAAAGTGAATGAGTTATACATATACATATGTCCACTCTTTTTTAGTTGATCCCTTATTTCTTACTGTAACTCTAGCTCCCACTTTGAATCTTCCCATATTTCAAGAGGACAGTCTTTCCTCAAGGATAAAATCCAAACTCAGGGTCACATGTAAGACACCCTCTAACATTCTGCAATTGCTTAGGCTCCAGTCGTAACAGACTGCTTGTAATTTTCTTGCTACAACAAAAATGTAAAATCTTTGTGTTTTTATACATGCTGTTTCCAAGACCAAAAAAATACCCTTCCCTTCTCCTTTTTTCTTGTTCCTTGTCATTCTTTAAAATTTAGCTTAAGAATAACTTTTTCCAGTATGCCTTCTTTGGCCACCCCCTTGGTTGGGACTTGCTACTCAGTGTTTCCATAGCACTCTATGCATATAACTTTACAGAACTTATCATATTTGTAATATGGATATTTTGTTTACTGATCTGTTTCCTCAACTAGACTGTAAACTCCTAAGTGCAAAAAGTGCCTGATTCATCTTTGTATCCTCACTGCTCAGGTCAATAACTGTCAGAGAGTTGGAGTATAATAACGGGCCAATATTAGGCAGTGTTGTTTAGTCCGGTAGTTCTCAAAGTGTGCTCGCTGGATCAGCAACATCAGTATCACCTGGGAACTAGTTACAGCTATAAATTCTATGTTCCATTCAGCTTTACTGAATCGCTCTGCATTGCTCTGGAGGTAAGACCCAGCAACCTATGGTTAAGAAGCACTCCTGGGGGAGATCAGCTCTGTGCTTTGTGCCCACCTAGAGGGGTGGGATAGGGAGGGTGGGAGGGAGACACAAGAGGGAGGGGATATGGGGATATATGTATACGTATAGCTGATTCACTTTGTTATACAGCAGAAACTGGGAGGAGATATGGGGATATATGTGTACGTATAGCTGATTCACTTTGTTATACAGCAGAAACTAACACACCACTGTAAAGCAATTATACTCCAATAAAGATGTTAGGAAAAAAAAAAAGCACTCCTGGGGATTCTGTTGCCTGCTAACATTTGAGAAACATTGGTTTAGTAGCTAGGGAATGACTGGCAAGTTCAGCAAGACCCACTTTGAATTTTGCCTCTGTCAAATTCTTTGACCTGGAATAATGTAATTAATACTTTTAAAACCTTAGGTCCCTCATATATAAAAAGGGGACAGTAGGAGCTATTTTTATAGGACTGTCTAAGATTTAAATGAGATAATTTAGGTAAAGCTTCTAGTATAATAAATGACCCATGATATGTCCTTAATAAATGATAACTATGAATAGTAGTTAATAACTTCATTATCATCATCATCAGGCTAATAATATAATAATTTCTACCAGATGTAAACAGAAAACTTCTGCTTATGGCAGTCTCTCTGGATATTATTTTGAATCTAAATGGAGAGAAAAACAGTCATGGGGAAGTAGAAGAAGATCATTCTTAGAATCAGAATAGCCTAAGAAACCGCAAAATCAATGAGGAAAAGGAAAAGAAGGAAAAAGAGTGAGGGAGATGGACTTATTTTAGGAGGAGAAAAATCCGATGAATATATTATTTGAAAATGTGGTACCCATATTTTGTAATAAGATTCAGCATTACAGTTTATTTTGCTTGGTTGAGAATAGAGACTCAGTGATATTTGAAGTCTGAGTTTTACTCAATTTGGAATTTATCATCTTCTTTCAGTTAAAACATTCCATTAAGCACCAACCACAGCACAGGCATGGTACTAGATACTGGATACAGAGATCAGGACAGTGTTCCCCACCTAAACTAAGCTGAGTCTAGTGGTACTTACCAGACACTACCAAGGTGATGTCTAAAGCAGATTAAGCACATAATTCCTTTAGGATTTTAAATACTTTATAAGGGGAGAAATGTAAGGAGGGAAATGTATCTGGACTAACTGTTAAGATGGCCCAAGTGTTTGATATACCTGTGAATGAAGAGAAAGGGATTTCCTTCAGCATCAGCATTACTTAAGTGGGTATTTCTCCTGGAACTTGTGGCCCTGATTTTGTTGGCATTTTCACTAGATCCATTATATACTTCCAGACACACACCAACAAGATGGTAAAAAAAAAAACAAAAAACAAACTGTGTTCATTATTTTTGTTTAGCATGGTAGAATTTCAAATTTGATTTAATGCTCCAAACATGTTTTGGCTGTCTATACATTCAAGGCAGTATGCTAGGAAATACCAAAGATGAATAAAATGTAACCTCTACCCTAAAAGAGTTCAGTGTCTACTGAGAGAGATGCACATTCAGTTAGCAGCAATACATTTTTATATCTCTTTATACTTGACAAACTGCATTCACATAAATAATCTTAACTGGTTTTCACAGAAGCCTTACAAAATAAATAGAGTAAGTAGTATGGGTCCATTCTACAGATTGAAAATTAGAGTAAAAATAATGCCCATTATTTATCTGGAGACTTATACTACATTAACTCCATCCCCTATCTTACTGCCCTTATGCAATCAATTACCAAGTTGTATTGATTCTACCACTTAGATGTCTCTATAATTTTTGCTCCCCTCACTATTTCCACCACCACTGCCTTAGTTGAAATAAGCTCATCTTTTCTTGCCTGGGCTATTTCAATAAACTCCTAATTGGTCTCCCTGCCTACGAGTTCTGCCCACTCCAATCTGTCACCAGAATTATCTTTCAAAAACAGAAATGATTATGCCACTCAGCTGAAAAACCCTTGCTGGCTTCTCTATCCATCAATATGGGGAGGCCCCTTGCTAGGGTTGCCAGATTGGTCAACAGGATGACCAGTTAAATTTGAAGGTCATAAATAATGAATGATTGTTTAGTATGTCTCAAATATTGCATGGGACATACTTATACTAATATTTAAAAAAATTTGAAATTCAAATTTAACTGGCCTGTATTTTTATTTGCTAAATCTGGGAACCCTAACCACTGTGGGTCTGAAATCTAGCTCCTATCCCTCCTGGCAGTTAAGCACTCCCACATCACAATGTCTAGTGAAAACCAAAGCTGAAATTTCTGCCCCACCCTCATGGAGCTTCCGGCTTAGTAAAGAAGTCACAAACACTATTTCTAGAATCAATAGTTAACACTCAACAGCTATGTGTCTTTGATAAACATTGACATCGTAAACTACTTGTCTGAAGGCACACCTAAGTATTCATTTTATGGGAGAAAATAAATCCAGTTTTTTTCAGTTGCCTTATAAGAATATATTGAAGGGAGTCTGGAAAGCTTAGTTGAAATGGCTTGGTTGCACTTTTAATCAAACAACCACAATACTGAGATTAGTGTAAGCTTAGTCGAATTGCTTAACCCTTCCGTACTTCCTTTTAAAAAGTGTGTATGGGGAGGGTGGGAGCAGGGCAAGGAGGGTAACCAAACTCTTTTGCCTAATGAAATGACTGTCAAACTAAATGTGCAACTTCATAATATGCATTCAGATGAGGGCGGAGGCAAAAGTCAGGTCAGGAGCATTACCAAGTTTTCAGTCCTTGTTGCAGAATGCACAAACCTGGAATTGGAGCCAGGCGATTGCAAAAATGATTCCAGATCTGCATGGTAACAATTTAGACTGACTTCCACTCCTGCCTGAAATTTAGCAGCAGAGGAAGTTCTTTTCCTGGCTGTCTGCCTTCTCCCCACCTCCCCCACCCCTCGGTACCTCAGGCTGCTCACTCCCCACATCTGTTTCCAAGCCAGCGTGTAGGGTCACAGCATGGCGCAATAAGCAGCATTAGCAGGCAGCATGAATCAGTGGTAAACCTTTGATTCTAATTCCTTGCCTCTCCTAGAGAGGAAGTGTGGTCTAGTGGTTAACCCACTAAAAAAGCAGCTAGGAGGCAAAATTCCTGGTCCTCTCCACTCCCCTGTTCTATTCTTGTTGGAACACCCTGCCTGTCAAACATACATTTTTTTCTACTTTTGCTCTACCATGTTTTTCCCTGAACTGACTTGATCCCAAGATTCACTTGGGAAACTTGTTAAATGATTCCTGAGACCCATCCCAGAATCTATCAAGGAAAAGTCCTAGGAATTTCTATTTTTAACAAGTACTACAGATAAGTCTTCATAATCAGACTCAGCTCAACTGTATGCTGGTTACACATTACACAAATGACAAGAGAGCAATAAAGGAAACCATAGCAAGAGAACTGAGATGAAAGCATCTCTACCATCCAGTTTACTATTACAAGCCTCGTGAGAAAAAGGCAAAAGACAGGGAATAAAAAGAGGCAGATTCTAGATCTGGCTGTGTGTATCTAGAACTGTGTGAGCTTGGGCAGGTCAGATAGGCTTTCCTAATTGCATTTTCATCATTTTAAAAAATACAAGTGATTAGATCATCTTTTTCAGTTCTGTGATTCAATGTATTATTTCTGTGATTTCACAGAAATGCCAAGATGGACTCAGAACATCTCTTTTCCTGAAAATGACAGTGGGTGCAGTTACCGAGGTGTGTGCTGGCTTGTCTGGGGTTGTGGGCAGACAATGGAAACAAGTGGAGGCCGGGAGGTTTGGGGCCATGGCCACAAGGAGGTTTCTCCCCCAACACTCCCCCTTGAGGCTCTGCAGCTGGCCTACTTATGCAAAGGCTTTGGCTCCTCTTTTCTTTTTAAAAAAATTTCTGACTTGTACATTCCCCTGAGGAGAAGAGATTCATCGTTTTGCGGAGAACTTGCACATGCTTTCCTGAAAGGAAGAAAGGAGGGAGGGATGGGAGGGCTTGGCTGGACTAGTGAGTGGGTTAGGGCTGCCAAAGCAATGAGTCTCCCCACGTATGATTAACATATATCCAGCACATCGTTAGCTCTGAATATGCCCAGCAAAATCCTTTGTCCTACTTCCACAATGCCTAGAAGTGCATTCTTGTTAGTGGACTGCACACCCGCCTACTCGTCCGTCATTCTCTGGAGTGGGGGCAGTCTTCCACCCCAGAACAAGTGGGGGGGGGGAAGTTGGGAGGAGGAGGAGAGAGCCTTGGAAGTCACAGTGAGTCATGATTGTAGGAAAAGGATGTCTTACGAAGCCAACGCAGAGCTAGCTTCCTAGAAACATCATGACAGGTCCTACGAAGCCCACGTTTGGTTCTAATTATAACACTGCCCACATTTGAGCATTTCACAGTTTTCCCATGGTAACAACAGGGTTTCTGAGGAAGAGGACTTTGACTCAAATGTGCTCTATACTTCTAATAGTGGAAGCTGGTTGGACTTCAAAAAAGCAGTTATTTTTTGCTAATTTACAAAGGAGATACCATTGGATTGCCTATGCCTATTAATACACATTTAAACTGGAATTAAGCATGTTGTACTATATAAAAAGGCCAAAATGAGCTGCATAAAATTTTTAAAAAATGTTTTATAAAGGCCAAGATGAGCAACATAAAAAAAAAAAAGAAACTTCAAATAAGTGGAATTTGTTTCTCCCCTCAACTTGAGACAAATGACAAGCTAAAAAAAAAAAACATTAATGTTTTAAAAAGCAACTTTGGAAGGATTCCGCAAGTGACTTATTTATAGTTCCATTGTCAATACTTTCTGATTCCATTAAACAGTGAATGCTTTTCCTGGGGATGATCATAAAGCACAGCATGTGTCTTTGAAAAATCATGTTCCAGTGTGATTTTAGTGTCATATGCTATCTTCCTTTATTCAAAAATATTTGAAAATTGCTAATCTGGGTAATCTACTAATGATAACTTTTAATTACATCCCAGCTCTTGATCATTTTTGGTAAATAAATTTTATTATTTTTTTAATCTATTCTTTCCCACTTTTAATTTATTTAGATACCAGAGACACTAGCCAGGGAAGCCGGGAGGCTGAAGATAATTCTCTTTCTTTATAAAACGGATTCTAGGTTGGATTAACCTAGGGGAGATCTAGGGGAGATGATGAGGAGAAAGGGATTGCCCAGGCTTCCCTGGAGATGGAGTTGAGAAATAGTATGCATACCTGCTTGGAGCTGGCTTGGGGCTGGTTGGAATTTTTTTTTTTTTTTTAACATTCTGCAAAAGCGGACGTATGTGGCATTTAGAAAAGGAAGAGAAGTACTGACTATTCATTTTTACAAGATTATCAAGTGAGGATTCACTCTGTAAATCTCAGCAGTTATGAAAGTTGGTGTGGTTTGTAAACCTCACCACAGGAAGTAAGGGTGATCAAAAAATATGTTGGCAAAGTTTTGAAATTTTCCAGAAGTATAAGAGATTCTCTTCCTGTATAAAAAATAATGACGTCAGGTTTAGTAACTGCTTAGGAAATGATTAAGACAAAAGATACACGCTTTCAATACCCCATCTTAGTTTCTTCAGATAAATTCTCGGAATTTTATATAGATTCAGAAAATTATAACTTACTTTTATGATAAGTGAAGTCATAATATAACTTATTATCTTCTCCATTTTTAGCATATTTGCTTATTTTTACAGTAAAATATCTTTTACCAAAAACTAGGGGAAAATATGAAATAAAGAGAGCAGTAATGTTTTGAGGAAGGACCCATATATATTGTGGGTAGTATAATTACTGATCAAAGTAATCAGTGGTATCTGGCAAAGTATGATAGTAGTTAATTTTTATATAATTTATATAGCTTACTACATGCCAGGCACTGTTTTAAATACTTGGAAAAATTATCAGTAATGTAGTTAATTCTTACAACAATCTTTATCCTCATTTTACAGACGGCAAAATTGAGGCACAGAAAGATTATATAATTTGTCCTAGGTCACCAGATAAGAAGTGGAGGAGCTGGAATACAACTCTGGCAGTCTGTCTCTTGAGCCTGTGTTCTTAAACGCTACGTGATACTGCTTCTCTGAAAAATGATCAAGGGCCCTTATAGAAAACAATGTTGACAGGAATGTGTTCAAAAGACTCAGGCTCTTGAAACTTAGCCACTAACTCAGTCAAGCACTTTCTAAAAAATAGTCAGTAAGAGGAATATGCTTCTTGTAGGAGTAGGAGGGGTTCTTTGCTGTGACCGTAGAGTACCTGTCTATGAAATACTGCTTGAATTAGTTTTATTATTATTTTTTAAAAAGTCCAAATTCTCCAATGGGTTTCAGGCTGGCCTTTTATCTTATTTTATTTATTTATTATTTTTTTGGCCACGCCGTGCAGCATGTGGAATCTTAGTTCCCCGACCAGGGATCAAACCTGTGCCCTCTGCAGTGGAAGCACACAGCCCTAACCACTGGACCACCAGGGAATTCCCTTGAATGAGTTTTAAGAGAGTAAAGGCCAATAGATGAAATGTTCATCTTCTTTATCAACTAAAATACTGTGCCTATGAAGTGTCATACAGGTGCATTTCTTGTCTAGAAGGAACTTGTGGTGTGATAAGGCAAAGGTAATTATTAAAAAAAAAAAAAGAAAAAAAGGTAATTATTGACATTTGATAAATGTTTATTGCAAAACCGCTATGTACAGGGTATATAAAGATAATTAAACCATAAGACTTACCTTCAAGGTGGTTGCAGCCTGGATGGGGAGATGGACAATCACCACAGGGTGTGGTAGATGCCAGAGTAGGTTAAAAAAAAAGGAGGCTCTGAGAGCAGCAGGAGGGGCCCCCCGACCCAGGCAGGGAATTCCAGGATGGCTTCTCTAAGAACATGATGCCTGATTGGAATCTTTTATAATTTTTGCTTTCCATTTCCACATCACTTCTCACCCTCTCATCCACATTTGAATTTATAAGTACTAGCTTTAAGGATATGATCTGTTCTTATTTCCCAATCATATGTCTTCCTTTTTGTTAACTTCCCGGGTGACATGCTGGGTTCAGTCTCGACAGAAAATGCCTAAGAAACTTTGGACCAGGACAGCTTCTTACTGTTCAGAATGGATTTTTTTTTTTTTTTTTTTTTTTGCATTTGATGCTCCCCATTTGTTTGGACACTGGGCTGCCTTAGCCTTCTGGGAAGGCAGATCTCCTGGTTACTGACCACTTACCTGAGCAGTCCCCTAAGTATTGAATTTCCCTCTACTTTTGCCCTTGTTAGCTTTTTGTTTTCCCATATATTTACAAAATCTGATTTCTGCTTCCTTGTTTAGTTCCTGTCTCTCTGCTAAGTCTGACCTTTGATTTATGTTTTCTTCTGGACTTGCTGAACCAGGCTAAGTCAAATCTCTAGCCTTAGATATATTTCTGCCTCTTGTTCACATACTGTCTCCATGCCTTTTGCTTTGTGCACTCATATATTCCACAGTTTCAATTAGGAATTAGAATTTTGGCAGCAGATAGAACTTAGTGCTAGGTACTCAAGATACAGCCCAAAGTAAGATATGGAAATACTGCTTTCCCTTAACCAGAGAAAACTTCTGGGAGAGAAATATTCTAAAAAAACCTTTGACAATTAATGGTTATTACATTTGGACGAATAGCCTTTTGATGAAAAAGGAATGCTTTAGACTCAGGTAGGAAATGTTGGTTGACAGTTATGTGCATTCCCTTAGCTTTAAACAAAATTAATAGTGATGTGTGAACATGCAAGATGATGTCAGGTTTCTATCACCAGATGCCTTAAACCTGTTGCCAAAACCTGCTGTGAGTTCCATAGTGGGTATATTGTTCAAAATTCCTCAATGGGCAAGATAGAAGATTTGATTTGAAGAAGGAACCAAAGGCCAAAGATCAAGGGCCAGCAAGGTTAGGAATGGGAATATTGGTGTAGAATATTCCAGACACACACATTTCATACTCTAAGTTTGTATTCTGAAAATGCTTTCTGCAAAAGTCTAAAAGGGGGGCTTCCCTGGTGGCGCAGTGGTTGAGAATCTGCCTGCCAATGCAGGGGACACGGGTTCGAGCCCTGGTCTGGGAAGATCCCACATGCCGCGGAGCAACTGGGCCCGTGAGCCACAACTGCTGAGCCTGCGCGTCTGGAGCCTGTGCTCCGCAACAAGAGAGGCCGCGATAGTGAGAGGCCCGCGCACCGCGATGAAGAGTGGCCCCCGCTCTCTGCAACTAGAGAAAGCCCTCGCACAGAAACGAAGACCCAACACAGCTAAAAATAAATAAATAAATTAAAAAAAAAAAAAAGTCTAAAAGGAAGTAGTCCTTATTGCACAAACAGTCCCCACTCTAAAAGCATTTCCCTGCCACAAATAACATTTATTTCCTCAAAATAGAAATACCAGAGAGCATTTCCTCAGTGCACCAGTCAATTTTTCTCAAAGTACAAGCACACCAATTTGCCTTTCCTTCTTTTCCTGCTCTTGAACTAGGTTTCTCTCTCTAGGGTCTTATTCCATCTTCCCATCAAGCAACAGCAACATAACCATGATTTCACACGGTGGATGGAGAAAGACATGGATAAAAACTGGCATCAGAAGGGCATACTAAGTGAGATGCAATAACAAAACTAAAATTTGTGTCCTCCTCCCCAACTTTTTTGTTTTATAGAATACATAAACATTCAAGAGAGACATTTTTGAAATAGTGTCTGAGGCAGTTTATGAACAAACCAGTAGGGCAGTATTTCTCAGACTCTTAATGAATCTCCTGCATCGACACAGGAAAATTGTGCTTACTTAAAATGCAAATTTCTGGGCTCCACCCCAGGTTTACCTACTCAGAATCAAACCAAGGAAATCTGCATTTTTAATAAGCTTTCTCTGTGGTCAGATGGATCATATGGCAATCATTACTCTAGGACTGTGCTTAAAATAGGCAAGAATCCTGTAATTGTAGTCAAAATCACACCTGGCTCCAAGTAAATCAATTGAAACTCTTATGACTGGCGGATGCATTATAAGGAAGAGAAGGGGGTGGTGTGGTGCTTAAACAGAATTAAGTGGAAAAGGATCTCTTTGTGATAGGGAGAAAGGAAGGCAGCCCTTATTTGGTTTCAGTGGCATCACTGCACTGTATAGATTGTTCCTCCTCTGCCTGTGGAGAAAGAAAGCAAAAGCTACGACAAATGGACCACATGCGGTCATGACCCAGCAAAGCATGACCTTCTGCTAAAAGATAAGCAAACCTCATATTAAGCCAAATCAAGAACATTTTGTTTTCACCCCAAAAAGGATTCAGTGTATGTTGATGGCAATTTCCACCTAGCCAAGCAGAGAAAACCAGGGTAAATAAAATAGAGGTTCTCAATGTTTTGCGTCCTCTGAACATGTTTGAACACTGGAATTTTGGTAGCACACACACGAAGGAAATAAAACACGTGGAAGGACCAAGAGCCATGTCTCGATGCCCTAAAAAGTCCCCCAGTGACTACTCTCTTCTCACCTGACTGGCTTCAGCTCTCTGCTAGTCTGTGGGGGGATCCCATGGCTTAGGGCTCTTTCTGGGTCCCTCTAGGATGGGTGTGGCACCATGCCTATACCTCTTACTCCTATACCGTGCTAGTCACTGGGTCACAGGACCCGTCCAACAAAATTACATCTGACAGACATCACTATAATACTATAAATACTTAGTAATAGCCAAAACCCCAAATACGCCTCATTTAAAATATTGAAAGGCCAGCCTCTAAGAATGAAGTACTGACAGATGCTACATCATGGATGAACCTTGAAAACATTATGCTAAGTAAAAAAAAAGCCAGACACCAAAGGCCACCACATATTGTATGATTCCACTTACATGAAATGTTCAGAATAGGCAAATCAATAGAAACAGAAAGTAATTTAGTGGTTGCCAGGGGCCGGAGGAGGGGGTGGGGTGGAGAGCAATTGCTAATGGATATGAGGTTTCTTTTTTTTTTTTTTTTTTTTTTATAGTGGAAGAACCTTGCTCTAAGCCTAATTCAAATCGAAATTTCGCTTCTCCAGGAAACTTAAATAATATGGTTTTTGTTTTTTTTTTTTTTTGAACTCCTTTATTTATTTATTTATTTATTTATTTATTTTTGACTGTGTTGGGTCTTCGTTTCTGTGCGAGGGCTTTCTCCAGTTGCGGCGAGCGGGGGCCACTCTTCATCGCGGTGCGCGGGCCTCTCACTATCGCGTCCTCTCTCGTTGCGGAGCACAGGCTCCAGACGCACAGGCTCAGTAGTTGTGGCTCACGGGCCCAGTTGCTCCGCGGCATGTGGGATCTTCCCAGACCAGGGCTCGAACCCGTGTCCCCTGCATTGGCAGGCAGATTCTCAACCACTGCGCCACCAGGGAGGCCCGAGGTTTCTTTTTGAGGTGATGAAAATGTTCTAAAGTTAGATAGCTGTGATGGTTGCATAACCTTGCGAATATACTAAAAAAACCCACTGAACTGTACACTTTAAAATGGTGGATTTTACGGTATGTGAATTATATCTCAATTAAGCTGTTCTTGAAAAATAAAATATTTGAGAGGCTTCTGTGAAAATTTTGGTACACCAGTATGCTAAGATAGAGAAGTTAAAATTGAATTAAGCAGTGACCAAGTGATAAACTTGAGAAAATGCTGATGTTTTATTTAAATCCAGAGTTTAAAAAAAAATCTTAACCATATAGTGGGTCTCTTTGATTATAACTAGCAGGTAGAATGGGTAACTAGCACTTTTTTTTTTAAACTTTGTTTTCACATATAATACAAAATTTGAGAGTGCTTTGATGCTAAACAAGATTAGACCTTTCATGAGCCAGATTATAGTTCATAGTGATGATTAAGGTTAAATTAGAACTAGTGAGAAGGGTACCAAACTCTATCACTGGCATTCATTTCTTTTCAAAGTTGTTTCACAAGATATATCTTATTCTCATTAGTAGTTAATAAATATGATATTATTAAGGAGAGATTTTTTAAAAAAAGACTAAGAGAAGAAAATCTGCTTATCAAGATGTCATGCAGGCTTCCCTGGTGGCGCAGTGGTTGGGAATCCGCCTGCCAATGCAGGGGACATGGGTTCGAGCCCTGGTCTGGGAAGATCCCACATGCCGCGGAGCGACTAAGCCCGTGCGCCACAACTACTGAGTCTGCGCGTCTGGAGCCTGTGCTCCGCAACGGGAGAGGCCGCGACAGTGAGAGGCCCGCGCACCGCGATGAAGAGTGGCCCCCGCTTGCCGCAACTGGAGAAAGCTCTCGCACAGAAATGAAGACCCAACACAGCCATAAATAAATAAATAAATAAATAAATAAATAAATTAAATAAATAAATAAATAAATAAATAAATAAATAAATGAAAAAAGAAAAAAAAAAGATGTCATGCAGTTGGAAGCTAAATTACTTGAACTATAGCACATGGTTGTAAGTGGTAGAATCAGGATTTGGAGAGAGGGTAATAAATTCATTTCAAAGACTGAATTGGTAAAACCAGGTCATGAGGGTATAGCATGTTACTTAATGTACAGTGCTTATAAATCTAGACTAATGCTTCTGGTTCTTAACAGTTTTTATCAGGTGCCCTTTTGAGAATATGAAAAAAATCTATGAACCCTCCCTCTAAAAGGCACATATGCAGATGCCAACTTTTTTCCACAGCATTCTTAGGAGGACCACTCTGAAATCTATTAATGGACTCTTCACCCCATGCTGAGAACTCCATGACCATATAAAGAATAGTTTAGTCCATACTAATATTCATTTTGGTCAATTCAAGCTCTTGTCAGTAATTCTACATTTGCCAAGATGCTAAATTTTTAATGTACTCAACACAGTATGTTGGGCAATGGATACCCACCCTCGCACCAACTCTTGTCAGTTCCAAGATTGGACTTTAATGATCATATCTCTCTGGGATATGACAACTACTTAGGGGAAGTGGGATTGTGTAGGATTATGAAGTGTTCAATCCCCACTTCCCGATGAAACAAGAAGCTTCCCTTAGTAAGTGGCCTCCGAGGTTCTTTCTACTTACGCTTTAATGAGCAGCTCCATAAATAAACCTTCAAGGAGAATCTGAGACCTTTTCCCAATATGAGTGCTTCAACTCTCCAGAGCACACCCAGCCCCAAAATACTGCGTGGATCCAGAGAATTCAGGCAAACACCAAGTTTTGGTCTGAACTCTCCACAAAGAAGCCTCAATGTTTTCACTTTGTTGACCATAAGTGATATATTTAGTTATCCAGAAGGGTAGTCAATCTGCTAGAGAAAATGTCCTGAAGAAAATGAAACAGGCAATTATGTTGGGCAGACCCAGGGGTTAGTGTGGATGGACCTTGTTTTAAAACAGATTCCTAACTCAGTCAAAAAGTCTCACGTCCATGTGTTTTCCTGGGGAGAAACTTCCAAAGCGGCGATGCGAAAACTAACAGACTCGATGAAGGGGTGTGTAGCCATCTGGTTTGTTCACAAGCAGAGTTGCTCTTTTTATCAGAATTATTTTCAGATTTTCATATGGAGGTGGAGTTGGCCATCTTGAACACCAAATCAGTATTAACCCTCTCCTTAAACAATTGTATTGAAAATTCTCCTAATAAGGATACTAGGAAATGTTTTCCTCCTTTTTTTTTTTTTTTTTCCTGAAACAGGGAACAGAGGCCAGTTGAAATCAAGCAGCCAGTTTCACATGGGGTCGGGGCATCCGATCAATGGGATTTCCCCTGGGACTCCCAAGGCTTAGGAAGAAGGAATCCCAGTGACTGGCTCCCTGAGGATACACTTCCCTCAGACTGAGCTTTCCATTCACATGGAAATAAGAGTTAGGCTCTAATAAGGTTACTCTCAGTCTCTGTAGAACTGACTTATTTATGGTTGAAGACAAACCTCTTAGTTCTTCCCATTCCCCCGCCCCCGTCCCGCCCCAGCTGAGGGAGATGAAGGAGACGTTTGGACAACGAAACAGAGTTCGAGAGATCACAACAGCATTGCTCCTGTTTTTTATTGTTGTTATTGTGTGTGTGTGTGGTTTTTTTTTTTTTTTTTTTGCTTTAATCATGCAACACTTCCCTCCCAGAATTTTGGATATTTAACATCCACTGAGAACAGCTTGACTGTAGGTTTCTGTTGGGGACAAAAAAAAAAAGGGTGTTGGTGGTGGAGAGCTGAGTTTATTTTTCTTGCCTTTTTTTCTGGGACTCTTCTATATACACTCATTCTTATTTTGAGCCAAACGGAGGGACAGGTTTCTTTTCATTTCCTGCCTGATCGAAAAAAAAGTTTCCATAGTCAGCTCCTGGCAGGCATGCCCTAGTATCTTGGGGAGGGCCGCTTGGGAGTAGCAACACTCTCTTGTGTGACCAGGAGAGCAAACTGAAGGTAGCAGCTACCAGAACTGTCACAGAGAGGCACCAGCATTTTCCCCTTTCCATGAAAAGGGCAAAGTCAAAAGAGAAAGACAAGGTCCAGGTTGTTGTTGGAAATTTGACCTCAGAAGAAAAACTGAAAAAGCATAAAGCGCTGTGTGTGAACTTTTCTTTTTCTATCTTCTTGCTCAGTGTTGGGCTGCATGTGATAAACCAGTGGGGTGGTTATTTTTTAAAGGGCTTCCTTTTAGTTTTCTTGCGGTTCAGAGTGAGCCTTGTTGGTTAAGCATATATATTAAATTCTGATCCTTCCTTAAATTTTAAAGAAAATCTTCTACGTAGAGTGTTGTGACCTTGGGTTCCAAAGCCAAATGAAGAAAGAAAAGCAAAGCATAAGCTACTTCTAAAATTCTGGAATTATTTTGAACTAATGGCTTTCTATATACCCCCATTTGCCCCCATAAAAGGTAAATTTTTTGTCTCCAAAATTATTTCCCAGAAAGAAGGAAGTCACCTTCAATACACATCCTAATGAAGTCATCCTCTGGTGCCTGCTCAATATCTGATTTTGGAACAACAAACTACTGTTAGGGGAAGATGCATCGGGGTGAAATGGTCTAAGTTAATGCCTGTTTCGGAGGCTTATGGAGGTCATCTACCAGAACTGGTTAAAAAAAAAAAAGAGGAAAAGAAATTTATCATTGGTCTAGTAATTGTTCTTGAAGTTATTAGCCCTGAAATGTAAGTGTTAGATGTGTTTTTAAATAGATCTTTTAGAGAACACACAAAAATACAAATTCAGTGAGCGATATGTTATGGAGATTATAAATATGCACCTATAGGAAATGAAAAAATGACCACGTGCTATGCACATGGGTGACTTGGTATATCATTTCTGGAGACAGCATTGTACATGAATTCAATGAGTGTTAGCTCTCAGAAACTTAGAAGGAACTAACAATTCTGTGTTTGGAAAACTGTTGGATTAGTCACAAAATAACACTGGTGAGGAATAATTTTGTTTTATGAAGTGACAGTGGACAAATATTAGTATTTAAAAATCAATACATTATTTTATAAATATGATTTTGTATGAATATGTATGCATTACTAAGTAGTTAAGTAAAGATTTTGAGTAGACATTGACTTATTTGTCCACATCCCTAAAAGTGGCCAAAAGAGAGTTTTCTTAGGTTTGTCATATATTTAGGCATATATGGGAGGTAGATAGATCATAGAGCTACAAATCTTTATGAGAACATGTGGTCTAGGAGGGACTTTCCCATTTTACAGATGAAGGAATTAAGTTATTAGCTCAAGGTCACAAAGTTATTTGGGGATAGAGGGGGATTAGAAATGAGACTTGCCCTTTTCATTATGATATATCACTCTCTCAGTGGGATCTTTCCTTTAGAAAACTATGAAGCCCTTGCAAACAGAAAAGAAAGATTAAGAAAAATGGTTCCAAGGTCTCACTGTGGGGGAGAAACTTACCTGTGAGAAGCTGCTGCTTTCCCCTAGATGCGTGCACACACACACCCACACACACCAGAATCCTTTCATCCCAGCCATGTGCTACCAATTACTGACCTCCCTCTGTGAGGCTGAATCCAGTCAGACTGGCATTGGCTCTAGTGGGAAATTTATAAAAGCTACACGCCCGAGGCAGTTGCTTGCTCCAGTGGAGTATAGGGGTTAGTGCCTTGGGAATCCCAGGTATTATTAAATGCACCAGCCCTCCCCAACTCTGCACACCAAAGAGTAGTATTTCCTAAAATCACTTGTGAGACAGTTGTATAATGCATAAAGGACAATCTCAAAACCATGGCATTGGCCCCTTAGGCTATAAAGTCTCTACAACCTGTAACTCACATCTCATGTATGCTAAAAGCATTAAGCAATGTGGGGAGGGTAAGCTCAAAGGAACATGAGACAGAATCATCCCCAAATGGAAACCAGTCACTCCCTGGGGCTTGGGTGTGGTTGGATTTTCATCATATTAACCATCAGTATGGAAGTGCCAGAGTCCCACTCAATTAGAATGTTCCTGATTTATCAGAGGGGCTAAAGCAGTCATGAACCCCTCACTGAAAATTGTTCTCCTGCCAAGAACATCCTGTTGCCACCACTCAAGGGGTTGAGGGTGGGAAGTGGTTCAGAGGTTCAGGGTAAAGAACCAGTACCAGATAAATGGGAACAAGCCTGGTATCCTGCAGCATGAGAACACACAGGCAATAAGGGCGAAGGGGCATGAGCTAAGTCACTGAGGAACCGTGAATGCTGGAATAAGGCAGGAGTTTTGAGAGGCTGTGGCCATGCTTGTTGACTTCAGATAGAAGAAAGGACTTCACAGTCAGCCAGGGTTTCAAGAATCAGGGAGGAGGTCAAATGGATGTTAAGTAAAAACTGCTTGTTCTACAATTAGCTGGACTCTAAAAAGACAATTTTTTCTTCTCCAGGACTTCTTTTAGTATGTTCTTCTTGCATAGGCCACTTCTATCTGTCTGGATAAATTTCTCTCTATTCTCAAATAAATCATACATCTCATCCTGCCAGTTTCTATAAACAACTTCTCTTTCCCCAGTTCTGGTTACCTCAAGGCACTAGCTCACATGACTGATGACCATTCTTGAAGTTAGCATTTCTAAAACCTGTTTATATTTGAAACTTGATAACCTTTTATCAACATAGGGAGGGTTCTGAGGCAATATAAATTTGGAAGGAGGCATCTTAGGGCAGTTACCCGAGTCGGTATCTCCTCCCCTTTCCCATTTGGTCTCCTGTGGCTCTTCACATTGGCAAACAGAAATCACATTCAATTAAATGACCAACTATATTTTAAAAAATTTAACTCTTCCCCCCCCAAAAAAGAAACCACGAAAAATTAAGCTTAAGCAAAAACTAGGTTAGTATTCATTGTGATTGAATGTATCAATATTTCTAGTGTCTCTGGTTCCAGGATTATTTCAAGTGAAAAAGACCACCTGTTGATGTGGAGCGTACCTGATGGGAATTCCCGACACCTGATTATTTACTCGATCAATCCTTGACTCACTGAATTTCTAGGTAAGTGGTCAAACTTATTCTTCTCCACCTTTTGTACAAAACAACAACAACAACAACAACAAAAAAACGGGCTATGAAATTGTTATTCTCTCCTGTCAGTGAATGAGACATATGGCGTTTGTGACTATGAAATACTTTTCTAATGTTTGTTTAGGGGTGGGCAAATACAGTGAAAACTGGTGATCTCAAGAGCATTGCTAAGAGCATTGGATGTGCATGTCCTGTAATTACCATCCATGGTGAAGAGCATGGTGTGGGCATCAGACGGTTTCTGTTCTGTTTATTTGCTTCCTTTTTATCGGCTAGCCAGTTGGAATGTAAGTTACAGTGGTCTCTGGATATCTTTAAGCTTTTTATATTTATAGGATTGCCAAAAAGTTCTCAGCAGGCATTATGGAGCATGGCCTGGAATTAGGTGAAGAGGTAGGCAAAGGGACCCAGCCAGGGCACTTGGTGGCTGCTCTATGCCAGGGTGCTTGATTTTCAAGGATCAGAACTCAAACACAGGGTGATGGAGTAACAGGTCAGAAGATGTTAAACTGAAGTATCCCCGAGTTAATGGTTCCCTATATGTTTCCTGTGCTGGACATAAAAGTAGCACCAGATGTCCCCCAAAAGATGTGTACACAATGTTCATAGCAACGTTATTCAGAATAGCCCCAAACTGGAAACAACCCAAATGTTCCTCAACAGCTGAATGGATAAACAAATGGTGGTGCAGTTATGCAACAGAATACTGCAGCAGCCATACAGAGGAAAGATCTGCTTTCCTTAATCCAAGCAAATTGGACACCTTTACAAACAGAACTTTTACATTCATTTTCTATTGCTATATAACAAATTACCACAAACAATGCAGCTTAAAGCAACACCCACTTATTAACTCACAGTTCTGGAGGTCAGAAGTCCAAGCACAGAATGACTGGCTTCTCTGCTCAGGGTCTTAGAAGGCTGAAATCAAGGTGTGGGCTCGGCTGTGTTCTCTTCTGGAGGCTCTGGAGAAGGATTTGCTTCTGAGCTCATTCAGGTTATTGGCTGAATCCTCTTCCTTGCAGTTGTAGGACTGAGATCCCTGTTGACTTGCTAACTGTCAGCCAGGTGCTATTCCCAGTTCTTAGAGGTTTCCTTCTCATGCTTCAAATCTCTTTCTTTAGGAAGAACCCTGTCCGTTTTATGGGTTTGCCTGATTAGATCAGGCCTACTAAGGATAATCTCCCTATATTAAGATCAACTGATTTGTGACCTTCATTACATCTGCAAATTCCTTCTTAGCAGCACCTGGATTAGTGTTTGACTGGATACCTGGGAGAAGATGGGTTTATACCAGGGGCTGGGAATCTTGAGGGCCACCTAACACTCTGCCTACCACAACTCTTAACTTCACCCCTTTCTCTGCTTTGTCAAAACAGTGTATAAAAACAAAAACAAAACCAAAAAACTCGGGACTTCCCTGGTGGTGCAGTGGTTAAGAATCCGCCTGCCAATGCAGGGGACACAGGTTCGAGCCCTGGTCCAGGAAGATCCCACATGCCGCGGAGCAACAAAGCCTGTGTGCCATAACTACCGAGCCTGTGCTCTAGAGCCCATGAGCCATAACTACTGAGCCCGCATGCTGCAACTACTGAAGCCCGTGCTCTGAGAGCCCATGCTCTGCAACAAGAGAAGCCACTGCAATAAGCCCACGTGCCACAACTAGAGAAAGCCCGCGCACAGCAACAAAGACCCAGTGCAGCCAAAAATAAATAAATAAAATAAATAAGCTTATTAAAAAAAAACTGCTATAGAGGAATAGACCTGGCCAGCTGAGTCCAGTACTCTCACTTTAACTATGGCACAGGTAGTTAGCACTAGGAGGGTTTGATTGCTCATATAGTCTCACCTTTCGTAAAGGAGAGAAAGTTTTATAAGAAGTAGTACATACGTATATTTGACTAGGGGATAAAAGGGACCATAATACTAAAAAATGTCAATAATTTTTTAAAAATAATTTCCATTTGTCCTCCAATGAGCATGTGCTATTCTTGCAGTCAGGTACAAAAAAAATTTTTTTTAAGTAAAGTATATAACCTTATAGAACAATTTTTCATAGTTACCCCTCATGGATTTATCACCCTTGATTTTATCTAAGCTGTTGGTAAGAACTTTTCTTCCATGAAAGTGATTCAGAAAAAGTTTATAAGCTTCATTTCAACATTTTTACATAAAATATTTTATTATATAAAATGGATAACTGGCTTGTACCTATCCTTACCTACTGTATTGAATGCAAGAATATCAATGAGAAAATTTGCACTCCTTTTTCTACTGAACTGTTGAAATTGGACACTTTTGAGAAATGAAAACACAACCACAACTAAGTTTTTCATCATTCAACCCTCATTTGTAGAGCACTTTAGAATTTCTAAAATTTATGTATGTATACTATCTCATCACACTGAACAATGTCACTTGACCTTTGAGACTCAGAGATGATGATACCTGCCCCCCAGTACAAAGTGAGTTAGAGGCAGAGATAGGATTAGAATTAGTTCTGGTGGTGTGACATGGTCCTCCCTCTCTACCTATTATTAAGGTGGAGTACAAGAGTAAGTAGGGGCTTCCCTGGTGGCGCAGTGGTTAAGAATCCGCCTGCTAGCACAGGGGACACGAGTTCAATCCCTGGTCCGGGAAGATCCCACATGCCATGAGCAAATAAGCCCATGCACCACAGCTACTGAGCCTGTGCTCTAGAGCCTACAAGCCACAACTACTGAGCCCGTGTGCCACAACTACTGAAGCCCACGTACCTAGAGCCTGTGCTCCACAACAAGAGAAGCCACCGCAATGAGAAGCCCGCGAACCGCAACGAAGAGTAGCCCCCGCTCGCCACAACTAGAGAAAGCCCGCGCTCAGCACAAGACCCAATGCAACCCAAAATAAATAATAAATAAATAAATATTTTCTTTTTTAAAAAAAAGAGTCAGTAGAACCAGAATATGTCTTTCTTGAGTTGGGAAACCTAGGCCGAGAACCTAACAGCCTACATACTCTTATTGTGGAAACCCATTCTTGATAGAGCTGTATATGAGATAAATGAAAAACTCTTTTTTCTCCTATTAATTCTCATATTGGAGATCCTCTATTGAAAGGGTGCTAGAAAAGAGCTACTTAATTATAGTGTTCAATAAATATGTTTGTTTTCAAATATGTACATGTCAATACTGGTAAAGAAGCACAAACCTGTCTTTCTTGACTACTGAAGCACCTCATTCCTTGATTCTGGGTACAGGGGTTAACTTATCCTGCTGCCATTTTATCCCAATAATCCATGGTCAACTGAGCTAACCACATCTGCTTTGTCTATTTTGGTCATGATGTCAAGATCCTTAAAATTGCATGTTTTGGTTTGGGACTGTGCCTGGTGGTGAAATTCTATACAGTTTTATTTCTTTTGTTTGCAGTTTGTTTATGGTCTTTTGTAGGAGAGGTGCTGGAGCTGAGTAGGGGAAGTTACATCAGATCCATGGTTTTCTTGATTAGATCATTATAGGCTCCAAAATAAACTGTCTCCTATGAAGTATAGCTAAATATTGGCAGATAGTAGGTAGTCTTGCTTCCCCAATCCATTGAAAAGAGAAGGACTGAAATCTTCAGTAACTTTTGTTGCCAGAGGGCACACATGGTAGAAATTAAGCCGTCCTTTAATTTATATAAATAATCAAGAGATGGCAATTGACTTTGTTCATAGACCAATTTAAGTCTATTAATATATGTAAACTCTGTACAACAAAAGTATATCTGCCTCATGCATGTACTGTCAGCATCTTTCTGATTTCAAACCCCTGCAGGATTGTGCTCCCTGGATTGGAGCAAACACAATCAAAAGTAGATGGTGTAGAAGGCTTAGGATAATTGGACAGGTAATGAAGGTTTCCGGAAAAAAACTCCATTCACCACAGTTAAATTCAAGGAAGTGGAAATTACTTTAACTTGCAATAGCTCATTAAATTAACTCTCCAATTATAGAAGCCTCTAGAATGTGATTCTTAATTAAAGCTAGTGATTAATTCATGGCACTGATAGGGGAATGATGGCCCTTGTTTTGTTTTTGAATGAAGTTACAGATATATGCATTGCTACCTGTATATGACCGTCCTAAGGAGGATTTCTGGACAAAGAGGTCACCATATCTGACAACAAATGAAGTGACTTCTGATCTTGATTCTCTGCCAAAATCTCAAAGTAACTTTCCTTTTAGAAGTCTGGAATTAGAACACTGATGTGAAATTGAAAGCAATAATTCCTATATCCTGTGTGAAGAAATACATCTTGAGTAAGTCCTACCTGAGCCTACCAACATAAATTTCAGCTACCCAATCTTTAAGATCTAATTAAAGATTAATGTAGCCCCTTTCAGAAAAATAGTTATTAACTAATAAATATTTATATTATGATGATTGTTTTTATTAGCTAGTAGGAATGAAGAACTTGCCTTCTCTGAATCTTTAAAATCTCATTTAAAATTGTTTCATTTAGCCTTCATACCAGTTCTGTGATGTAGGTACTATAATTATGTTCATTTTAAAGATTAAACAACTGCTCTGAAAGTTTGAGTACCTTGTCCAAGGACACACAGTTTATAAAAAGATGGTCCGGAACTTGAACCAAACTTTCTTTGACTTCAGAGCTGGAATGTTTTCACTTGCTGTATTAGTTTCACCTCTTTTCAAGTATAGACTTTTAAAAAAAGATAAAATCTTTTTTAAAAAATGACTTATTTCTTGACCTCTGTCAGTTCCTAGCAGGAAACAGGTGGCATACCCGAATTAGGATGATTCCAGGAGTATTTATTTACAAAGAGACTGTTTTTGTTTTTGTTGTTTTGGCCACGCTGCGTGGCATGTGGAACTTCCCGTACCAGGGGTCAAACCCGTGCCCCCTGCAGTGGGAGCGAGAAGCAAAGAGACTGTTTATAAAGGTATGTGTTAAGGGTGAGGGTAGAGTGTAGGGGAACCACAAGACACAATGCAGCAATTTGAGGCTAGTAGCCGTGGATGAAGTGTTACTACACCTAGATCTGAAAGGATGAGGGAAGGGGACAGTTACTGACCAGAAAGAAAAGCTGAGCGGAGAAAGTCGCCTAGAAAGGCACACTGACCCAGCTGAAAGGACATGTCCAACCAAAGCTGCCTCTCAGGGAGGGAGCCAGGGGAATAACACACCCTGATCTCACGCTCATCCCATCCTCTTATCTCCTGCCAAGGCTCTCATTGACCAAACCCAATGGGAAACCAGAGGTCATGGGAGTCTCACTGACATGGTTTTTGTAGAACAGCTGAGCAAGATGCAGAGCAGAATGGAGAAAAATGGAGAGAGGACCTGGAGAGACAGAGGGTATCCAGTATAATGATACATATGAAAAATGAACTGACAGTAATTACAGACTGTTGGCTTTTTCTGTGAATAAAGATGTAACTTAGAAACACAGTGTTTCTTAGGATGTGAGGGAAGTGACTGCACATGGACATGACTTTCTTGGACCTGACTCTGGCTACTGCATCGTATAGAGCCTGACTTTGGGAAACTGTATCTGTTACTGTCAGCGGAAGAGCTGTGCTCCTAGAGCAAGTATCTGGCAAAGATCATAGCCCTAGGTCACCTCCCAGACTAGGGTTCCTTCTTACTCCCCTTTGAAAAAGGCAGCTTCCTTGAAAGGTCACTAGAGAAACATCGGGTTACTCTCAGCATTTCCAGAGAAGAGGCAGGTATCTACCCATTTAGACAGTTGCCAAGAGAGTTTGATACAAAGGATTTCTTGTTACCTTTCAAAACAAAACAAACAAGAAAGCTAAAAGAAGAAAATGGAAGAATGAATATTAAACTGTGAACACTGCAGGATCCTGGATGGGTCCTGGGTGGGAAAAAGGGCTGCACCAGTTTTGAGGGAGGGAGAAGAATAAAGAAAAAAAATAAGGACAAAACTTGTTAGTGCTCAGCTTGATTATCCAGATTTTAGTTCATCATGGAAGATATTGGCCTGCCATATATTTATAATAGTCACATATTTACAATTTTTTTCCGTTACCAATTAGTCATAAACATTTCTGCAAACATAAATCAATTGCACTTTAGTTTCTTATAAGTGCACAGTGTTCCAGTTTGAATGTTCCCTCTTGCATCTTCCTCTTTTGAATAATGTGAATTACCTCTCTGTTAAGTTATATTCTGAACTCTTATGCAACTACCATCTTCAGCATGTGTGCTGTCCCAGAGAATCTTTTATCCCACGTTCACCTTTTCTCTTTCTAAAGATTCACGACCACGTCCTTTATAGCTGTAATCCACCCACTCACTCTCCCCTTTTTAAAAACCTTTAGCCTAGCACATCTTGGCTTCTTCTCTATAAAGTGTTCAGGAAGCAGATGTTGCAGATCTGCTCCTTTAACTACTAATTTCTTTAGGAGAGGCTAATTGTTGTGCTCAGAAATTCTACCATAAAGAAGAAAGAACAGTTTTGTTAGGTATAATTCACAGGCTATAGATGGGAACTTGGAGGTGAGGCAGTATAGTGACTCTCTCTCACTGTACATCAAGTCCAAGGTGCAGCTAGGCCCACAACCTGGAGTACAGTGGGTTTATTATTATTGTTGTTGTTATCCATGTTTTTCTTACCATATTTTTTTCACCTAAAATGTGGAATTGATGATAACCTATTTATAGTTTCCTTGTAGGACTCTTCTGTTTTTGCCAAATGCATTCACAATTCTCCGTGCTTTCTCTGTTTCTCTCACTTGGAATTCCCTCATTCTCAATGGCTTTACAAATTCTATGGAATTTGAGTACTACTTGGTGAAACCTGCCCTTGAATTCTAGGCCAAGGAGATTGTTTTCAATTCTCAATGCCTGCAGTGATTAACTTTATCAGTTCCTGTCAGATAATCAGATATAGTACTTCATTAGCACTTTATCATATTTCTAAAAGTTTGTATTAATTTGTTTTAGAATTTGCTCATCTATCTGTATTTTTTCTCTCAACTTGTGTATAAGTTCCATTAGAGCTAAGAATTTCTTGTATCTCTTACTCTCCACAAATATATACCAGTGTTAAGATAATACTGGCCAAATAAATTAATCAACCATGGTGGAAAGAGGAGTGAGGGACCTGTAGTCAGGTGGAACACATGAGTCATCTCCTCAGACTCCACTAAAATGATAGGAAAGAAATGACAAAGGTTCAAGGTTCATCTGACAGAGAAAAGGGATGTAAAGTGCCAGAGAGATGTCATCAAACTTTGGAAGATGTTATAACTTAGTAAAGAAGGGAGGCCAAAAACTAAGTGCCTGCAGGAGGTAGGATAAAAGGAAACAAGTGGATTTGTGCTGACGAATTTGAGAAAAACTCGGGAATTGGAGGCAAGCTACTCTGGAAGTGGGTGTGGATGGAGCTAAAACTTGGGGTTTACAAAAGAAGCGTTAGATGCCCAGATACTCCTCAAATCAGTTCCACTGTGACTATTCCATCTCCTCTGGCAGAAGGCTCAAATAAAGCTAAAGAGGTTCAGCCAGCAAGGCTCTGGATTAGGGAACACAAGGAACGTGTGAGGATATGAGTGAGAAGCAGTATTAAAAACTGGGAGATTAATGCCAATCTGCATTGTGAGGAGTGTGACCCCCAACCTCCTGTCCCCACAGGACATGCAGAGTCCTAGCAGCCAGGCAGGAGATAAAGGGATTATTCTCTGGGAAATCTGGCCCTGGAAAAAAAGACTTACAGGCTTTGACATTTGGTACACCCAGTAAACATTCCTAATCATACTACAGCAAGGCCCACCAGTTATGAAACCCTACCAAAAGTATGAATTACCCAAAATGCTTTTAATCCACTCTTAGGTGCCTTGCTTAAATATGAACAGAGACTGCAGGATCCCCAGATCCTTTTAATGTGGAGTAAGAGACTGAACCCAAAAGACATTTTTTTAAAAAAAGGCAATGCAGCCTCTTCCCAGTAGAAATTTCAAAAATACAAACAAACAAAAGCAAACAGAAAAACCAAAATCCATCTCCTCAGAAAGATAAAAGAATAAATTGCACTGCGAAATGTACAAAGAACAAGGAAAATTGTTTGCAAATTAAAAATATGAGAGCAGAACTAAAAGCATTCAAAATAAAATTGGAAAATAAAGTTGAAGAAATCTCCCAGAGAAAGAAATGAAAAAGTGAGAGGGAAAAGATAAAATAATTAGAGAATTCATCCACAAGATTTAGCCTCAACCAAAATAAATTTCACAAAGAGAGCATGGAGGAAATGAAGAGGAAGGAATTATCAAAGAAATAATACAAAAGAACTTTCCAGAACTGAAGGCTATAAATCTCTAGGTTGAAAGGGTCTACCAAGTACCTAGAACAGTGAATATAAAAAAACCTACACCAAGCCTCATCATCATGACATTTCTGAACTTGATCATTAAAGAACAAATCTAGAATTTCCAGTGAAGGCAAAAAAACCCACCACCACCACCAACAAACCCCCCCTACAAAACCCCACAAATGATTGGGAATAAGAATAACATCAGCCTTCTCAACAGCAACATTGGAAGCTAGTAAGCAATGGAGCAATCTATTAAATTTCTGCATAAAAATTATTTCCAGACTAGATTTCTTTACCCAATCAAACTACCAGCCAAGTACATAAGTAGAACAAAGATATTTTAGCCATGCATGTCATTTACCTCTCATGCAGCCTTTCTGAGCAATTTATTGGAAAACATGTTTCATCAAAATGAGGGAATAAACCCATGAAGAAAAAGACATGGGATTCTGAAAAACGGACTCAGTACAGAAGAAAAGTAAGGGAATTTCCAGAACGGTGGTGATTAAAAGGTCCCAGAATGACAATTGTACAGGAGGCCTAGAGAACACATGGTTCAGGTTGGAGCAAGAGGGGAGGGGGCTTCAGAAGCAACGGATCCTTGCGGGGGACGGGGGCGTGATTTATGGGTTAGCTGATGTGTTTGTTTATATTGAGAGGAGTTTTGTAATTGTCAGAGAGTTAGGCATGGATTAGTGATAAGTACGTGGAAAACCAAAATAGTGACAGTAACTAACTGTAAGAAAAACAAAAGTTTTACAAGAAAGAAAATGCAGTCCAAGTACATTACGTGCCTTATGTATGAATGATATTTATACAATTATAATAATTATTGATAAATATCAATTTAATAAAAGCTCAAAATTGGAAGGGTGGAAAATATGTGTGTGTACTTGGTAAGGGGTTTATGTAAGAGTTAAATTCTATCTTCTCCAATAGGAAGCCAGTAGATCATATACAAAGGAAAAGAGCTAAGAAATTCCAGTGTAAGAGAATTATTCAGAGACATAAAGTAAGAAGCAGAAGAAATAGTTCAAAGAGTAGAAAGTGATTGCTTCTGGAAAGGGGTAACACAGAAGACTGCTATTTTTTAATTATAAGACTTTTGGTATTACTTGACCTTTTATATGACCTGATACATATACATTATTTTTGATAAAATAGAATTTTAACTTCTGATTTTTAATCAAAATTTTAGAAAGAAAACAAGAGAAATGGCAGTACAGGGCAAACAAACATATATAGGTACATAATGAAGTGGGAAAGAGGCCAGAGGGCTGTTCTCATGGATGGCTGAAGGCAAAACATGAATTTCCTCTCCTCTCAGTGTGTTTTGACAAATTCAAGTTCGTAGGTATATGCCAGTTCATCACAGATTGAGAATGCTGGCTAGGTCTCTGAGGCAAACTGCACTGAGGGAAGAAGGACAGAAGAGGGAAGTCTGAACGGAACAGAGAGGTTCTTACTGAAATCCTTATCATATGCATACTTGGGCTTTGGCAGTAGGTAGGGTTATGGGTTAATGGCGTGTCTGGGAAACGTGATAACAGTGCTGGATGCTGCTGTGAATCAGATTTCATGTGATGAACGTGTGGCAAAAATATGTATGATAATAAGGATAATAGTCTGTTACCAACCAGAGTAAAAATCAGCCTCCTGCTCATTATTCAAGACTTGCTAAGTTCTCAAAAACATCCCTGAACATGACTAGCAGCTTCGATAGTTTTTCATCTTATTGATGTTGCTTTACTAGCTTTCAAACTATTAAAATTCTGTATTATTTCTGTACAAGCTGAAGTATTCCAACAGAGTGGATCATGAGGGTTCCAGTCTTGAGATGGGGCTGCAATATGAATGGCACATCTATGGTAGAATCTTTTTTATTTTTCATTTTTAAATGTGTTATCTCACCTTTTTCAGAACAGGCGTTCTCTTCAGCAATTCTGGGATATGATCAGATAGTGTATATGTGTATATATAAGTATGTTTATATATACAGACAAATATATGTAATAGAGAGTCAATTTGGCAAGTAATTTTTATTTGTGTGATATTGGTGTCCTACTTTCTAAAGAATATAACCTAGTCCTTTAAGAAAAACATTTTACAGTCACACAGGGTTTGTTGGAATTGGATTCTTAATGAGGCATTGTAACTTGGGTAATAAACCAGAGTCAGGGACTCTGAGTTCTACCCTATTATTGAGCTGTTAAAAATTTGGACAAGTCTCTTGTCCTTTCTATGCTTAAATGTCTTCATTAAGGATGGAGTTAATAATATTTAGCCCTGTTTACATCATGTGGCGATTGCAAAAGATCAATGATCTTAACAAAGACTTAACAGTCTTTCCTTGAGTGAGAGACCATTTGTAAAATCCCCAATTGACTAGTAGTAAAATCCCTAGTTGATTATCCTAAATATCTTCAGTCGCAAAGTAGAATATATGCAAGAAAAAAAGTATGGTTGGCATGGTGGATTTAACACTTCCCCGATTTATTGTATTATCAACCTTTTAAAATAGGAACCCGTTTTCCTTTTAGAGCGGAAATTTGTGCTAGAGAGGACAAGAAACATCTTCTGTTATATCCTGATTGATCGGGCCTCGTTCAAAAGCCACACTCAGCCGTTCAGCTGGGAAAGGATGTGAAATGTAAGGTGTGGCAGGTCTGCTGAGCATCTGCTTTTTGATAGTATTGCTGATGCTCAAAAGCTTATTGATCTCCATCAAAGGAAATGAGTTAGCAGGCTTCAGGATGCTCTCTACGTTTACTGCTCTTCCACTATCATTCTCGCATGAATTCCAAGAGCAGAGCTTAATAAGGCCATGTGCATTGTCACTGGGGTTATAATTTTGAATGCACATTGGAATTTAAGTGACACTAAAAATGCCCAATTTAGCAGGAGCGTGTTTGAATGCCCCGGAGACTAATTTTGCTGGTGAGTATAAGGTAAACTAACTCACTTTTGAGATTCCAATTCCTTTAGAGACTCACATAATTGGCACCCAAATAGCTTGAAACAGTGAATGAATCTACTAATATGCAACTAATTTACCCCATGAATCCTAATCCCCAGAGTACAAAAACACTATGCAAACTACAAAACCAAGCGGCAGACCTGCTTGATCTCTTCCCTGAATGAATATTCCTCCCAAAGCCACAACACAAGTCAGTTAGCTCTTTTCTCCAAGTAGCTATTGTAAGAGTAGATGTTAACCTCTTAGGAGAATTAGCATGTTAGAGATGGAAGGAGCCTTAGAGATTGGGCATCAGGTAAGAACTGGGGATCAGCAGTGAATCATGCAACTTTACATGTTGCTGGTTAGTGGTGGAGCCTGAGTGTCCTGAAACTTCCAAGTCTACTGATTTTTTGACTACACAAAAATTTATCTTGTTGGTATATATGTATTTTTTCCTCATGAAAGAACATTAAAGTATATTTTATAAATTCTCACGTTAGTGGAAACCAACTAGGGAAAGAAAGAATTCCCAAAGGTTTAGCCTAATGTTTTTTCCGTTTGTCAATTTGTGACCTTTACATTTAAAATATTTTTCAGTGAGAGGAATAATTAATATCTTCCCAGCACCCTCAGGGAGTGGAGCCCCAGAGTCATGTTTATACTATAAGACTCTGCCCTTCTGTATTTCCACTGACTTAATCAGAAAGAGAGAGTTCACCCATGTTGGGCCAATCTGATTGTCTCCTGGGATTTGCAATTGAGCTTTTGGTCAGACTCTGCTGATTGAGAGGTGTAAGGAGAAGCAAAGAAAGTGCTGAGAGGTAAGATGGAGGCAAAGCCTCAGAAAGGCAGAGATGAGAAACCGTGGGGAGAATGGGAAAAAGAAAAAGAGAAGGAGAAGAGAGAAGGAAGATGGAGAGAGGTGGGGAGGGACAGAGAGGAGGAGGAAGAGAGAGAGAGAGAAAAAAAAAACAGGGAATCGAATCACTGACTTAGTTCCTGAGAATTTTCTGGTGTCTGACACTAGTCCTTATAAGGCCTTTTCTCCCTACATTTGGGGTCCATAAGATAGTCTTATAATAACTCCCTCTTCCCCTTTTAATTAAGGTGGTTCAAACGGACTTCTGTTATTTGCAGCCAATGAGACTTGTGCTTTAAGATATTTGTTAAATCCCTATTAGACAGCTCAAGGTTACAGTTTTTGAGTGCCAGAATTTCAATTGAATTCCACTCTGAGGCTTTGGTCAACATTTGGGCTTCTAAAAAATGACTACAGCTTTTCTTGGTGAAAGGGCATTAGATCCACCCTCTAGATCTCAGGCTGGAATTTTAATGACTAGAATCATTAACATTCAGCTTTTCTGTCGTGCATCTCATGAAAAATCTGATTTGTCTTTTAGACTATTATCTTTTCACTCTAAGGAAGGTTATTTTTTAGTCGCATTCTACATGATCCCAGTCAAATTGTGCTAAACCAAAGTATTTGTTTAGTAACGTCTTTGGAATAGGTCCCTTATAGGAGTGGTGTTTGCTTTTGTAATAACAGTGTCATTTTGAGTTTTTGTGATAGCAAAGATACTTGGAGATTGGTTCAGGTGATGATGGGTAGACCAAGACTGAGAGTGGAGTTCAATATCTTCAGTGGAATCAGAGGGGTTCCAGGAATGGGTAATTTTGAGGTGTTGTAGGGAAAGTAAAGTGGCCATTCAAAATGAAAGCAAAGCATCTGTGATATTGTGGGCTCTAAAAAAATATTTGTGGGTGGATATTTCCTTGTTTTATGAGGCTACCCTCATTATGTTTTCCATGTTGGTTTCCAAGATTTCCATCAGAAAAACAGAGCTGCCTATTCTAGGTCAGGTAAACTATGTCCTGTCCACAAGGGCAAAATGAAGGTTGTTGGTTCCTAGCATTCCATACTTAAAATATCAGTCTGTGGAGAGGAGCTGATGGAAGCTAGCATTCCTCTGGGTTTCAAGAGTCAATACCATTAAAAATAAAGAGGTGATAGAATGCATAGTTTTCCTCTCTTGCCTTACTTTGGCAGACCTGGCCTATTAAGTGGAATTTCAAGTGACCTAATCACTTGAAAAAGATTTTAGCAAGTCTTTAGCAAAGTTTTGAGTAGGGGAGAAAGTCCAGTGTTTAGGTGAGATATGCACCCATCGGTATGACGTATTTGGGAGAAACCCAGGAAGGCTCCCTTATCCCAAAATATCTTCTGTACCAGCAACATACCTGTAGCTCCATAATTAGAGATTCAGTTTTGTTTTAAAGAATTGCCCCATTAACACATAAATAGCCCTGGGAAGTTAACTATGAAATTAATATCTAGCTAACCCAGTGACTCTCAAGAGAAGTCATTCAAGGACTATGGGGGCTCTTTCAAACCACATGCTTCATCTTCCTTAAAATTCTGATGTAGTCCCTCGCCTCTCCCCTTTTCCCCACTATATCACATGTCAAAATTCCCAGGTGTGTTTAGGGGTTGAGAAGTACTGACGTAACACTCAGTGTGACTTTCTGGAATCTCTTTCTTCAGTTACAGCTACATAAGACTAGAATATTAGGAGATTAAACATTGGGATGGGGAAGGGAGGAAGAAGGTAAAATTTTGATGCCAGGAGGAGGAAAGGAATAGGTTTGAAGATGCTTTATGGTGGGCAGGCATGTGTGGGTGCTACAGGCGAGTTCCTGAACCGTCTGATACCAGTTTTGAAGACTGCAGGGAACAGACGTGGAGGTTCAGATTTCTCCCAGCAGTTGGTGAATGGGAGAGGTTTAGAAACAGGAGAGTAGTAAGATCTGAAGATTCGTTTAGGGTACATAACAATTTTGCCTGGGGTTCTTCCTGCTTCTAGGTGAATGGGAAGGACAGCCTATTTGAATGCTGACACAGATTTGTTCTGCTCTTGAAAATTACTTTCCTTCCTGGATACTAACAGGGCATGCTGATCTCTCTAGAGGGAGCAAGCTGGACCCTCTTAGGGAAACGGTTTTGATATTTGCTAATTGAATTCATCCATGTAAACCAAATTGTATTTCTCAGTATCTTCTTGAATCTGGCCACACTGCTGCTGCATGTGAGCGTGGGGAACCTTGGACTTGCCTGTTCAACGGATTTGAGAAGATCCTGTGTTGCAAAGACTGGTGTTACCACAAAGATGGTCCTATCTTAAACACATGTATTTTCTGGAGCAGGACTTCGAAGAAGCTTCAGAAAGCAGTGAGCTTGAGAGGATCCACAGAGTCAACGAACAGTGTTCAAATAGTCACTTAATGACTACTAAACTAATGGAAACTAACAACAATTTATCTACAGTGGTTTTTAATTCCAGCTGATCATCAGAATCAACTTAAAAATATAAAAGTATAAAAAGAAAGAATGCCTATGGTAAACAAAGTTATAAAAGGCTATAAATATATAAAGTAAATGTCCCCCTCCTCTCACCCATCCCAAGTATCTTGATCCCTAGATGTAACTATTGTTTACTGCTCCTTCAGAAATTTTCTGTTTATGGACAGGATAGATAGATAGTAGATAGATAAACTTTTTACTATATATATAAATGATATCATGTCCTTCATAGTATTCTGCACCTTATTTTTCACTTTAGCAATGAGTATGCATAGATCTATTATATCTTTTTAACATCTCATAGTCTGAATTGAGGAAAGCTCATATGGCTTTGATTATCTTTTCATGCTGGAGTTGTGTGGGAGAGACAAAGGCCTATAGGCCACGGTTCTCTGACTTTACCTGAGGGCTTTTAAAACAAAGATTGCTGGTCATACCCTCTACACTCCACCCAAAGATTCTGATTCAGAAACTTCTCAATGGAGAAATCTTTCATAAGAAATGTACCTTTTTATTTTATGCTTGTTTCCTATGATGCTTTACAAACCAGATGAAATTGCACCGGGCAGTTACAGCTATTTGTTTTTCCCGTGGTGGAACACAGGAACACACGCTCTGAATGTGGTCCTTCTTGTATTTTCCCTTTTGTACAGTTGGTTCCAAACAAGGGAAGATTTACTGAATGGTGAGGAAGTGGGTGAGGACTCTTCAAACTTCCTCCTTGTACATGCTCCCAACCTCTTTCTGTGTTCTTTTGCAGTGCTTGGAGTAGTTTCTCCATGTGACTGGCACTTTACTGCTTGCCTTCTTCTTACCTATCCCCATCCTCACTGCCAACCTCTTCCTTCTTCTCACTTGAAGAGAGCACTCTTAAATAGTTGAACCCTGTAGTCCACCAGGAAATGGACTGAGATATGCTGTTAGAGACACTGCTTTATAGGCTCTTTCAGTCCGGAGGGATTAAACAGGATGACCTCACTGAAAAAGAAACCACACTTAATAGCTTTAAATGAGACTGCTCGTAACTGGGTCACCCTGAGACACTGCACACACTTCTTATGTCAAGTGAATGTGGTGGGTTGGCCTACATGGGTTGTCAGTGAGATACTTTAACTGCCTTTATCTTTCAGAGATGAACCAACACCTTAACTTTTAAGCAGAATGAGGAAATATGTAATAGGTTGTCTGATATCCAGTCCCAAATCTTGAATCCTATTGCTGGGACATCTGGGGAAACTGACAATCTTTCTCTGCCTCTCTTGGCAAGGGAAATGAGAAATTTGTGGAACACAGTTCTTCTGAATAGACACTCCATCCATCGTTCAACTACGTTTATACTGATTTAGGGATATCAGCTGAATACGGTGTGAATGAAAAATGTTGCCTGC